>NC_132839.1:49943140-50246170 GCF_048164855.1 Canis lupus baileyi | reverse complement strand
CCTCCTGAAATGGGCTTATGAAAGGCCTAACATTCTAGAGCACACATTTTGGGAAGCATTACATCATTTTATTATAATATTATTTTTAGCTTTGTTCTTCGTGATATTTAATTACATGCAAGGGTTTACCACACAGTGATGCTGAGTCGAATAGCACAGACCCCGAGGTTCAGAGAATGTGAGAGGTGAGAGAAGAGGCTGACGTGGTTAGGGCTGGCATACATCTGAGAGCAGTGGTTTTCAGGAGGAGCTAAATGTCAGTTTGTTTTTCTCTTGTATTTGGTTCCCCAGCATGGCCCAGATGGACCCCCACATCTCAAGCAGAGCTGGGCTGGGCTCAAGCTGAGATCCTGGCTACATTTTAATTGTCAACGCGCAGTCAGATAATGATCATAATGACAGCAACAACAACGGTAATTATATCAAATTTACATCAATCACATCTGCGCCAGGCACCAGGCTGAGCGCTCTTCATGGGTTATCTCAAGTGGGTACTTTTATAGTCATTTTACAGATAAGAAAATTGAGGCACAGAGTGGTTAAGAGCTTGTGCCCAGGTCATAGGGCGTGGCAGTCAGGACTTGGACTGGGGCCCTCTGACACCGGTTTGTGCTTTTGAACCACTCTGCTCTGTGTCCCACCACCCCACCAGAAAGGCAGTCTGAAAGATGTCTGGAAAAATATTTTTGTTTGTTTTCATTATACAGCAACTGGAGCATTCTGGAAAGATTTCCTGGCTAGAGTTTGCACCCCTCCCTAGAGTCACCACCATCCTAGTCACCTCATCTTCTCCTTCTCAGCTGACAGGAAATGTAGCACTTACTCTCCTGTGGGAGTCTCCTCATATCTGTCCTCCTCTTCTCATGGCCCCCACCTTTATCCTGGCCTAACCTCACCTCTGGATTATTACTCCTCCCCTCCATGAAAACTTCTACTTAGTTTTCATTGTTCACAGGTTTTCTCCTAGAAACCAGGCCACGTATCCCCACCAGGGAGATCTTTCTAGATCCCTGCTCTGCGTGACACACTGCTCTGCCCACTTCAACAACTGTCATGGCTCCCTTTGCTCAGAGGAAAATTCTCAGTCCCAGAGCAGGGTGTGCAGACTGACTGATCTTCCCTCCCCCAGTGTATCGCCTGTAAGCCTCCCTTCTAGGATCATCCACTATAGGCAGGTGCTTCATTGCTGCCCAAACAAGTTAAGCCATGCTCTCCTCCATAACTTTACTGATCCTTGTTCTCCAGTGTGCAATGGCCTCCTCTCCCTTCTGGCTTCTCTGAGCCCTTTCCTGCCCTTGACAGTCCCCAGCTTCTAGGATGCTAGCACATCCCAGCGCATAAACAACCCGTCCCTCTTCTGAACCACCTTGGGAGAGCCTACGATTGTGATGTCCTAGCATTAGTCTTGTTCACTGTGAAATGAGTTTGTAATGATACTCCTTGCCTCGTAGGGTTGTTGTCCTGGTTAAAAATTCAGGATACATATGATACACTTAGCATAGTACCTAGCACAAAGCCACAAGGCAAGTATTTGATAAATAAAAGATAATATTATTAATAATTAAGATTGTCATTTTTATTACTGCATTGTTCTTTCTAACTCTTCCATGAGGGGTGGATGTCTTGAGAATGGGGCTCAAGTCATATCATATTAATCACAATGTCTGAAGCACCAAAGGTCCTGGGGGACCTTTGTGGAGGATGGGTGCACAAAGCCTAACCAGGGTATCGGAAGCTTGATGCCACTCTTGGCTCTGCAGGTAACTCCATGTGTGACCTTGACTTATCTCTTTGGAGTTCAGCCTCTCTCCCTTGTACCTCCTCTTTAAGGTTCTCTGTGAACCTGCTTCAAACCTAATCCCTGACATCGGTTCTCCACGTTAACTTGGACACATTCTTTATTCCTCCCTAACCCTCAGTTTTCTTCATCCATGAAATGGAGAGAATGGTTTTGCTTCACTACTGGCTGTGAAGATAAATGAGTTTGCTTTTCGGTACATAGTGGCTCTCGTGCTTCTTTTGTTATTGCTGGTTAGGTTAATGTTGAATTCATTAGTTTCTTGGCTGGGGCTGCCATAACCAAGTACCACAAAGTGGGTGGCTTAAAGAAATTCACTGTCTCATGGTTCTGAAGGCTAGAAATCCAAAATTAGTTCCTTTGGAGGGCAGTGAGGGAAACTGTTCCAGGCTTCTCCTCTAGCTTCAGGTAGCCTTAGTTATTCCCCGGCTTGTTGATGGTGGCACTCTCCCGGTGTCATGTCATCTTCCCTCTATTCAGATCAGTATATGAGTCCAAATTTCCCCTCTGTATAAGGTCATCAGTCATACTGGATTAGAGCCCACCCTAATGATCTCATCTTAACTCAATTACTTCTAGAAAGACCATATTTCCAAATAAGGTCATATTCTGAGGTCCTGGGGATTAGTGCTTCAATATACCTTCTTAGGGATTCACATTTCAACCCATAACACTGAAAGTGATTAAAGATTATATTCTCTATGAAAAGCTTTGCTGGAGAGATAACTTGGCATTTCTCAATGGAAGAGAAAACAACCCTACAACACCCGACAGCAATTCCTGTCTACTCTACTGCGCTTGCCATTTGCAGCAGTTCATTTCACTGGATCAGATAAGTGGAATCAGCTTCAACGAAGATCTGTTTCTTTCCACAAAGCAAATCCCAGGACCTCTGCCCCTTGTGACATTTCCCACATGTGCTTTTAGAATTGCAAATCTATCATTCCTGGTTCATGACATTTTTTGCAGAGCCCCCAGGATGGAAATAACACACCAGATCTCAGGCAGTTGGCATTCTTTCTCTGTTTTTTTTTTTTTTTTATAGCATTCTGTGAAACTCTCATGCTGTTTACATGTGATTTATATTCTTCCTGTGGTTCCTAAATGGATATAATAAAAACATTTAGAATATTAATCTGACATGGTTCAGGCCAGCATGGTCTAATACAAATGTATTTACTAGAGATGGTGAAAGTCTGAAAAGATAAAGTGAGAATCAGTCCTTAGTAAATCTTTCTTGCTGGCTCCCTATGACACTGTTTCTGAGAGGGGTGTCCCCTGGAGTCCTTGGGATGTTTGTGGAAAATGTAGGTTTCCAGGTCTCACCCACTGCTCTGCAAGTTCAGAGGCTTTGGAGGAGGGGTTCCAGGGTTTGCGTGTCTAATAAGTGCCTCAAGCCGCTGTGGTTTGGACCCACCCTTCGTCTGAGAACCACTGGTCTCCGGCATCACCCAGAAGTGTGTTTTGGTTTTGAGTCACATGAGTTCCAGAGCTGGAGACTGTCCAGGGCTGAAGGTGGGGAGAGCCAGGCAGGTAGGCATTGGGGCAGGGGGCCCAGGGCTGTGCCGTCAGCATCGCGAGGATGAGTGTGTCCTGTCCATTGTGGGGTGGCATCTGCTGAATGTGGCAACAGATCAGTGTGGATTTCAGATGGAACAGGTTGACCTGTAAAGGTTGATGGCATGTATATATGACAGCAGGTGGGTTGACCTGGGGAGTGGGTTTCTGGCAGTTCCAGTGAAGGTGTCTGGCAGCCAGAGAGAGCTAAAGTGGGGTCAGGTGTATGGGATGGGCCTTGCCTCTGCCCCTGAGGGCTGCTCAGGGAGCAGGTGGGGCTCCGTGTTGCCCTGGGGAGCTGTGTGAAAACTTGGACTCCTGAGCTTGAACCAGCCCCTCTGTGTGTGCTGGGAATCTGTATTCTGAAGTCCTCCAGGTGATTTAATGTGACAGTCCCTCTGAATAGCATTTGGGAAGCACGGGTGCCATGGAAAGAATTGACTTTGGGAATCAGCAGGTCTGGCGTTGACTCCTGGCTGTTTGATCTTGACCTAACTCCATCTGAGCCACAGTTTCTCTATTTGTAAAATAAAGTACAAATATTTTCTTCTTGTTTTGATCATTGTGAGAATTAGGGAGAAGGGATGTGGCACATTTTAGCACAGTTTCTGGCACATGGTACACTTCATGTGGTGGTGGCTCCAAACCTCATAAGAGCTGTGTTTTGAAAGGATGTGATTGGGACAGAATGTGCCAGTCACTCTGTAGCAAGTGGCCACGGAGATTGACTTTGGCTCTGATAGCACTAGGTCCTGGTTTCCACAACTGAGACTAGAAAAAAAAGAAAAAAAGAAAAAAAAAGAATGACAATGTCAAGGCTTAAATAGTGTTTCCCACTCAGGTCTGATACTGTCCCAAGCATTTTATGAACGACCTTATGAGTTAGCTAGTATTGTTATCCCCATTTTACAGATGAGAAAATGGAGGCTCAGAGAGACGTGAGCATGGTCACACAGGTCTGACGTGGTGGAATCAAGCTCTCTGGCTCTGAGCCTTCAGCAGCTTTTCCAGCCAAGTTCAAGGTCACAGTGGTCCTTGACCCACAGTGCTGAGTCTCCAAGTGAGTTGGGCCTTCGGAGAAACGGTCCTTGATGTTTGCCACACCTTTCTAGATGTAAAATCGTATAGGCACTTCGTAACAAAGTTAGAAAAGCCGGCATTTTCTTAACAGAAGCTGAGTTGTAATAAACGTGTCCTGTTGCCAAAGGCTTGATAAATTCTAACAGAAAACCAGTAGCACATGGGGCACCTGGTGACTCAGTGGTTGAGTGTCTGCCTCTGGCTCAGGTCATGATCCCTGGGTCCTCAGATCAAGTCCCACATCAGGCTCCCTACAGGAAGCCTGCTTCTCCCTCTGCCTATGCCTCTGTCTCTTTCTGTGTGTCTCTCATGAATAATTAAATAAAATCTAAAAAAAAAAAAAAAAAGTAACACAAATTGTCTTATATTGAGACTCCTTTGCCCACTTTCTATTTCCTTCCTGTGTAAGAGTTGACCCCTTCCATAGATTAATCAATACCACTAAGGGCTTCTCTGACCACTGTTCTTTTTTTCCTTCCACTTTGTCTCACTGATTCAGTCTTTATTCATTTGATACGAATCCAAATGTCTAATCAAGATTTCTTCCACTTAACACGTGAAGCACTGGCATTAGTAAACATATTTAGTTCTGAGAGTATTTTCTCATAATTTCTGCATTTTGTAACACTTCCTCTCTCTCTTCTCTGTACTCCCAGGGCATAACCTTCAGTAGCAGAACAAATCAGGCCTGCCAGCAAGCTGCCAAGTCCTGTGGGCTCCTTGTCAAGGAAAACAGCTGGCCCCATTTCTAATCAACATTTCCCCCACAAAACAAAACACTGCTGGGTCACTGAAGGAGACCAGACCAGAATTTGAAACTTTCCAAAGACTTCCAATAGACATCGAATGCAAAAGGATACTTACATCGTTTTTGGATAAATCTACTCTGTTTGGGAGATAAGAGGGAGAATCAACCAAGAAGTCACACAAACAGTTTCTTCATTTACACCTCTGCACATACGATGGATGATGGTTATCGAAATAGCCCAAACCTTTACCACGGTGCAAGGGATATAGCTCGAGAGGCGACCCGACAGTCCCGGAACCAAGGAATGGATGACTACAAGTATCAGGACAACTATGAGGGCTATGCCCCCAATGATGCCTATTATCGTGGCAATGAGTCCAACCCAGAGGAGGATGCACAGAGTGATGTTACAGAAGGCCATGACGAGGAGGATGAGATCTATGAGGGCGAGTACCAGGGCATCCCTCACCCAGATGATGTCAAGGCCAAGCAGGCCAAGATGGCGCCCTCCAGGGCGGATGGCCTTCGGGGCCAGGCTGACCTGATGGCCGAGAGGATGGAAGATGAGGAGCAGTTGGCCCACCAGTATGAGACCATCATTGATGAGTGTGGCCATGGACGTTTCCAGTGGATCCTCTTTTTTGTCTTGGGTTTGGCTCTGATGGCTGATGGAGTGGAGGTGTTCGTGGTGAGTTTCGTCCTGCCCAGTGCAGAGAAGGACATGTGTCTGTCCAGTTCCAAAAAAGGAATGCTTGGTAAGTAGAAATTTCCAAAGATCATTCTCTTGTGGTGTTAAATCATGAAGGGGAAAGAGCAATAAAATTTGTATAGCACCTGTCACAATTGGGTGCCTTAAATCAATCACAATGCCTTTGCAATGTTCTCACTTTACATCCATTTGTCTTTAAGGTAAATTTATCTCAGAGACAATTAATTTGCTCAAGTTTACCCAGCTAGTAAGTACTGGAGCTTGAACCCCTGCTCAGGTCTGTCTGACTCTCAAGTTCTTGTTTCTTTTTCCAAATCCTATTGCCTTTTTGAGAGTCAGACCTCTCTCATCTTCATATTAAGCCATCTCCAAACATATCCAAATGACAATATCCAATATCCAATATCCAAATGACAAACACATTTTGTGAGTGGTAGGCCAGAAGGCCTGTTCCACTTAGCCCTCTCTGTGTCCTTCTAGAATCCAGTGGCATCTGCTACCAGTTTCTCTTGTACGTAGATGTTACTGGGCTGACTACCCATGTACCTTGGGGATGCATGCTGGACTGAACTTACCCCTAGAACCCCTGCAGGCCATTGGGAACCACACTGTGAAGGACAGATGGATTCCACAGGATGGAGGACCAGCTTTGCAAGTCAGTAATGAGACTGGCACCATCAGAGTCAAAGTGTCAGATATCAGGACATGAGACAAAGAGGATTTTAAGTTAGAGAGAGGAAGGGCACCAATGGCGTGGTATACAAGAGATTCATCATAATACAGACAAGGGTTTGTCTTGATTATTAAACATCTTGCAAACATATCCACTTCTAAATGTAAAGTCCATGCAGTTGATTATTTACCAAACATACAGTTTTTGAGAACTTCATGTAAGTCATATTCTTAAGAACATTCAAGAACTCAAAACCTATCTAGCAACTTAGTTTATTAATTCAACAAATATTTGTTGCATGTATACTGTGTGCCAGTCTCTATGTTCAGCCTTGGGGAGAAAATATTGAATCAGATTGACATAGTCTTTGCCTCTCAAGGGACTCACACAGCAGAACACACAGGCATTAACAAACACAGAGACTTACTTAATTACTGTAGAGATAAGTGCTATGAAATATCTTATGTAACTCTTTTCCCTAGTACTTGCTTTAAAGCAAGTGCTGGCAAGGGTGCCTGGGTGGTACAATCAGTTAACCATCTGACTTGGTTTTGGCTCAGGTCCTGATCTCAAAGTCCTGATCTCAGGGTCATGAGATTGAGCCCTGAGTTGGGCTCCATGCTCAGCATGGGGTCTGCTTCAGATTCTCTCTCTCCTTGCCTGTCCCCTCATGCTCTCTTTCTCTCTGAAATAAATACATCTTTTTTTTTTTAAAGCAGTGTTGGTAACATTTTCCATAAAGACCCAGATACTAAATATTTTAGGCTCTGCAGGCCCAGATAGTCTGTCACCACCACTCAACTCTGCCTTGGTAGTGCAAAAGAAGTCATAGACAACACACAAACACATGGGCATAATTTGTTCCAATAAAACTTTATTTATGAAAAAAGACAAAGGGCTGGATTTAGCCTGTGGGCTGTAGTTTGCCAGCCCTGATATAAAGCCACTATAAATAAGGTTGGGATATAAAATAAAGAAAACATCTGCAATAAAGAATTGCTCCTGGAAGCTTTTAAAATTTGTTTTATCCATTTCTGCCTAACTAAAGGGCAATTTAAAATGATTAATGTGTCAGATATGATCGTTAGGGAACCAGAAGAGACTGAGTATGGACAAGTAGAAGGAATGATTTGAGGAGCAAGGCTATCACCTGAAGTTTTTAAACACCAACAAAATTTTAGTTGCTTTTAAAATTGTATTCTTATTTAAAAAATTCTGCTCTGTGCTTTTAAGTTTGAATCCTTTTTTTTTTTTTTTTGATAAGGGCAAAAAATCCTTTTTTTTTTTTTTTTGATAAGGGCAAAAAACAAACCCCAAGCCCCAAACCAAAGCATACAGCCCCTAACTTATCTAAATATTTCCAAAGCATTGATTTGCTTTGTGGTATTCTCAGCTGAAACCCTGGGTCCCCATTAGGCCAAATTGGCAATGTCAGGAATGATTTCATGCCCTCTTGGTCTCTCTGCCATCCTGGTGCCTGGCAACCTCATTAATAGAGTCATGGTACAGTTGGAGCTACTAATGGCTCCCAGGGCAATTGCTGGGAGTTGAGGGAACGGGGTCCTAATCTGGAGAGCTCATGCTTGTGCAATTTTGCTTTCAGTATTTACCAAGAAGACACTATGACTCAGCCCAAGAAGGACATGCAAACTACCAGACCAGAGATGGACTTCTGGGGCTCCCTTTGTGGTCAAGGAAATGGATCCGGGGCAGTAGATGGTGGAATGGTCTCCAGGGTCCAGCATTTCCACACGCCATCTCATCTGACCTTCATGGTCACCATGGTGGTTAGAGGAGTTTTACCCCATTTTTACACGACAGGAAGCAGGCTCAGAGAGCTATATTCTAGCTTACACAGTAATTGCTGGAGCTGAGATTTCAATCCAGGTCTGTCTGATTTTAGTCTCTACTCATTCTGCTCCACCATACTACCTTTCTTTCCTACATGGTCTTTGGAAAAGAGGTCATGCCATGGGACAGGCCTCCTTTCCATGTCATCAAGCAACCCCATAGATTGCTTAGAGGACCATAGATTGCTTCCAACAGAGAGGTAACATGATGTCATAGATGACGGGGTGGGCCCTGGAGTCTGGCCACTATGATTTGGCCACTAACTATATCATTTGTCAGTTAGTGACCTTGGGCAAGTCATAAATTCTCTGAGTTTCCTGTATGTGGACTAGGGTAATGGTACCTTTTTTTTTTTTTTTTTTTTTTTTTTTGATAAGAACTAAATTAGATAAAGCTGGTAGAGCAACCAGCTCTACATAAGTCCTGAACAACTGTTATTTCTTGCTACTTTGTATCTTGACATTATCCTTCCCAGCATTTGCCACAAATTATATTTGCAGTGACATAATGGAGCAGCATGCATGCTGGAGCCAGGTGGCCTGGGTTTGAGTTCTTGCTCTGCCAATTCCTAGTAGGGTGATTTGGGGAAAGTGGCTTAGCTTCTCTATGCCTTCGTTTCCTTGCCTGCAAAATGGAGATGACAACAGGCTTTAATTTAAGGGTTATGTGAGGTTTCAGTGAGTTCAATGCATTTAACTTTCCTAAAACAGTGCCTTGCATGTAATAGGTGCTTGAGATATCTTGTTATTATTATTATTAAATAGTTGTTATTGTTACTAAACTGATGGCTTGATAATGAGGAGCCACCTAAATTCAGGCCTAGATCTTCCCAGGTGATGACACTGCACATTTTTTTTCAGGCCAAATTATTTTTTGTAGGCTTTTAAGGTCAAGCTGTCCTACGTTGGCCGGTAACAAGGCCTCCTCTCTTCTGTGCTAACCCAGTTCTTTCTTTCTTTCCCTTCCCTCTGTGTGTGTGTGTGTGTGTGTGTATGTTTGTGTGTGTTTAAGACTTAATTTTTTTTTTTTTATTAGACAGAAAGAGAGCACGTGCATGTAGGGGGAGCAGCAGGCAGAGGGAGAAGGAGAAGCAGACACTCTGCTGAGCAGGGAGCCTGACGTGATCCCAGGACCCAGAGACCACAACTTGAGCCAAGGCCAGACACTTAACCAACTGAGCCACCCAGGTGCCCCTAAGACTTAATCTTTTTAGAGCAGTTTTAGGTTCACAGCCAAACTGAGAGGAAGGTACAGAGATTTCCCATATGACTCTGCCCCTATACATGCCTGGCTCCCCCCATTACCAATATTCCAACCCCCACTAGAGTGATACATTTGTTATAATTGTTTAACCCTTGTGGACACATCATTGTCACCCCAAATTTGTACTTTACTTTCAATTTAGGGCTCACTCTTGGTGTTATACACTCAATGCATTTGGACAAATGTATAATGACATGCATCTATTATAAATAGTATCATACAAGGATGTTTCACTACCCTAAAAAATCCTCTGTGCTCTGCCCACTCAGCCCTTCCCTGACTCCAATCCCCAGAAACCACTGATTTTGTTGTTGTTGTTTCCATAAGGTTGTGCCTTTTCCAGAATGTTGTATAGTTGGATCATACATACAGTATGTAGCCTTTTCACACGGGCTTCTTTCACCTGAATAATGTGCATTTACATTTCTTTCATGTGTTTTCATGGGTTGATAGTGCATGTCTTTTTAGTGCTGAATACGATCCCATTGTCTGGATGTACCACAGTTTATTTATCCATTCACCTACTGAAGGACGTCTTGGTTGCTTTCAAGTTTTGGCAACCAGAATAAAGCTGCCTTAAACATCTGCATGCAGATTTTTGTGTGGATGTAAGTTTCAACTCCTTTGGATAAATACCAAGGAGTGTGATTGTTGGATCGTATGGTAAGAACACGTTTGGTTTTGTAAAAAACTGCCAAACTGCCTTCCAAAGTGGCTGTACCATTTTGCATTCCCACCAACAGTGAATGAGATCTCCTGTTGCTCCACATCCTGGCCAGCATTTGGTGTCCTTGATGTTCTGCTTTTTGGCCATTGTCATAGGTGTGTCTCCTTGTTGTTTTAACTTACCTTTCTCTGATGACATACCACATGGAGCATCTTTTCATATGCTTATTTACCAAATATGTAACTTCTGTAAGGTCTGTTAGGGTGCTTGGCCCATTTTAAAATTAGATTGTTTCCTTATTGTTGAGTTTTAAGAGTTCTTTGTATGTTTCGGATAACAGTCCTTTCTCAAGATGTGTCTTTTGCCAATATCTTCCAGTCTGTGACCTCTCTTCTCATTCATTCTTCTTGAATCTCTTCCTTTTAAAAAGAAACAGAAAGTGATGCCTCTAGACTTGACTCCGAACTTGATGTTCCAAGGAAGAGAATTCGGAAGAGAACATCTCACACCCCAGACTCAGGCCTCAAATCATAGAGTATTTTGTTAGTTTTCTCCCTGGAATCAAATGAATCCGTTTCAGAAAATAAGAGAAGTGTCCCTGGGACAGGTAACAAAAATATCTGAGTGCCTCTGTGCCACTTTCCTGAGCTTTCAGAAAGATGCAAGTGAGTTCCTTCAAGTGCTGTGCTTTAGTGGGTCACTCATCTAGAACTATCTCACTTGGGGAAGAAAAGTCTGTGAAAATGTTGTTAGCGTTGAAGGTCCTGCCCTGCTTACTGTCAAGCGGTCAGTCTCTTTCAAGACAAGGAAAATGCATCCATTTGTGAGTTAAAACCTTCCTTCATTATTATTTTTAAAACTACTGAGTATTACCGTATGTCTGGTATTCCCTCTGGTTGATGGTCAACCAAAGCAGGCAGGGCATAGCACACAATGAAATATATATATATATATGCTAACTTATCAACATTATTATGTGAATGGTTTCTTGGTAGTTTATTACAAAACAAGAAGTAAAACTCTGTATACCACTTTTCTGGTCTAAGATATATTTTTCATGGAATAAAATACTTTGTTTTCAAAACCATGACTTCCTTATAAAGAAACTCAATGCTAGACTGGTGCTTTAAGTAACTGCTTGTTTTTAGAGTGTGGTTCAGAACATTTCAAGGATAGATGGTTCTGGCAAGGCCTGTCTGCACACTGTGAGACAGAGCAAAATGATTTTATTTATTTAAAGTCCATTTAAAAAGTTAAAAATTAGGGGGAGGCTATCTGATACTTAATGTCCAACTGTATTATGTATTTAATTAAATTTATTTATTTTTGCAGTTTTATGTTCTGCTTTTTTTTAATGCAAGTGTAGTTGACACAAATCAATGAGTTTTATTCTAAAGGCAAAGTTAGAGCTCACACAGTAGATATAAAATATAAAACAGCATAGGGAACCTTTCAATGGCACATCCAATGTTATCCTTATTGTACAGATATGAAGAAAACAAAGATGTGTACTGGATGGAGCTGGAGAATAGGCTGCTCTGAAGTCTGCCTCTGAGATTTTAGGTAGTTGATGAATGAATTCACATTTCTTTTTAATCCCCTTTCAGGTAATACAATGTATTTTCCATTTATAAGTAAAAAATCACTCAAAGAAATAACTGTAAAGGTAGGTAGTTCAGGATTGTTGATGTTTTCAAGTGACAACCACTGTTGGCATCTCAATGCCTTGTTTCCTTGCATTTAATACTGGTGACACATAGGGCAAACCAATGGCATCCTCCTCTGCCTGGATTTGTCCATTGACACCAAAGTTTCTCCACAATTACAAAAATACTCCTTAAATTGGTGGACTAAAGATGGACTCTTCCCACCTTAATGCTGACCAAAAGAAAGCCCCATTTTCATGCAAGAGTTCCATTTTTGCCTTCAGAATTTTGATTTCCTGGAAGGGTCTAGTTGCTTGGCATGTATTTTATTGGCTCTTAGTTTTTCTTGCCATTTGCAGTGGACAGACAACTCAGGGAGTCCTACTCTTAAGACAGTAATTTAGAACCTAACAAGAGACCCCTGGAGCTTGAGGTCTGCGTGAACTATGGGGCAGACACAGAGCAATGTCCCAGGGGGTAGATTCATTAGAATAAATTTTGAGCTGAATTTCCATGGCAGCTCATCCATAGGCATCTCGTCCATGGAGATGTATTTATTACTCTGCTGTCATGGAAAATTATCCTTTAATTGTTTTATGTGTGAGTTTGAGGTGAACATCAAGGCAGAACATTTGATTTATGAACTACTTTTTCTTTAGGCCCTGAATTCTCAGTGTCAGTTCCTGAAAGTAGGGCCACTCTGGGCCCTAGAGCCTGACACAAAATATGTGCTCAGTAAGTACTTACCTACCACCATGAAAATAAATACTAATGATGGTGAAATTCACTGCTAGGAATACACACACACACACACACACACACACACGTGTGTGTGTGTGTACCTGCTTTGGTTGGCCGTGTGTGTGTGTGTGTGTGTGTGTGTTATTTATATCAATAGGTCTGAGTCCACAGGCAATGGAGACTTGTTTAATGAGGAGCTATCAAATGCCTTTGAGGAAGGGAATGATGAGGTGGGATCTGTGATTTAGGAGGATTAGCTGCCCCAGTGGTTTTCGTACTGGGAGTGGTTCTAGAGGAACAGAATCTTAAGGATGAGAATCAGAATGGGCTGTGGCGCTTCTGGAAATGGCTCTCTAATCTGATTAGATATAGACATGATTGACCATTCCAGTAAAGAGAACACTGACCATCCATGGTGTGATGTGGCAACAGAGATATGCAAATTATCATCCTTGAATACTTTGAAGAGGCAAGGTGACCATGTACAGAATCCCTTGGAACTTTTTGTCCGGCTAATGAGTGTAATGAGTTTGGCAGGGTCAGAGAAGAAATTAGAACAGTCTGATTCGTGGAGACTGTGGTGTTTCCAGAAGTGAAACAGGCAGGAAGTGTACTCATGTTCCGTATAAGCAGAAAAATTCTGGGTAAATTGAACAAAACTCCAACTTGTATCATAAAAGCAGCATCATGTCAATTTCCAGACTTGAGCCAGTTTGCAGACCCAAAACCCCTGAATGAGGAAGAGGCTGAGTCTCTTTGAGGATGGATCCTGGTACACTACCAAAAACATTCTTTCTCACAATCTTTCCAATTGTGCACTGGGGAAATGGAAATAATGATACTTTTTGAAGATTGCGAGACATTGGCTCTGAACTGGCTCTAATTCTGGGAGACCTTAACATCTCTGTCGCCCACCAGGCAGAGTAAGGGCCCATGGAGGTTAGGTGATCAATGGAGATTTAGCTCAGGTCCCTCTCACAGAAGACTCAGTGGATCCCCAAACCCTCCTGTGGTTATTCCCCCAGTTCTGGAATGTGTCATTGGGGTAGATCTACTCAGCAATTTGCAAACCCCACATTGATGAAAAATGGATTGTCAGGGAGGCTAGAGATAGGACAGCTGACAGAAGATTACTGGAATGGTCTGGGGGAGAAATGTGCAGCCCCTGGACTGGTATGTCGAGGAAATAGTAGATGCCATCTGAGTGTTTTGAAAAATCAAAATTTTTATATAGAGATTTAAAATATTTCTGCTATAAGTACCATTTTTAATTTAATTTATGCAAGGAAAGAAGCAGAGGATCTGGGCAAAGAAGCTAGCCTCTTTTAAGAGATTTACACTTTCCCACAGCTGGTTGTGTTTATTATAAGATCAGCACATTCATAGCAAAGGGTTGACTATTACAAAGCTTATGAATAAAGCCAATATTTTTGAAACTGACATACAAAGAGTAAAAACAATTTCCTGTGCAACCAACTAACCCACCGGCCAATCATCCATCCAAAAAACTAGCATCATGTTGTTTTTTTTTTAATTTCTATTTATTTATGATAGTCACACAGAGAGAGAGGCAGAGACACAGGCAGAGGGAGAAGCAGGTTCCATGCACCAGGAGCCCGACGTGGGATTCGATCCCGGGTCTCCAGGATCGCGCCCTGGGCCAAAGGCAAACGCTAAACCACTGCGCCACCCAGGGATCCCTAGCATCATGTTCTTAAGATTAAGAGTTTTTTTTTTTTTTTTTTTTTTTTTCCACAATTAACGATGGAGGTTTGGGGAAAAAAAATATCTTACAAGGAGAACTTCTTGCAAAGAAAATCCTCACTTTCATGATGTGGGATACAGATTAAGTATAGATTTGGCTTTGAGAGAGGGACTTTCCCACCTGTCTACAGCTGTTTTGGTTTCTATGCCTTTTCACTCACTCCTACGTTAAAGGTTAGTGCCTACCTTTGTCTCAAAGCCCTTGTGTCAACCACTTCAAATTATTATTTGCTAGTGCAAATTTATGTATCCTGGGTTTTACTCTGATTTTTAAAAAATATTTTATTTATTTATTCATGAGAGACACAGAGAGAGAGGCAGAGACACAGGCAGAGGGAGAAGGAGGTTCCTTGCAGGGAGCCCCATGTGGGACTCGATCCTGGGACTCCTGGGCCCTGGGCCGAACGAAGGCTGATGCTTAACTGCTGAGCCACCCAGGCGTCCCTTTACTCTGATTTTAACCTACATTGAATCAACGATATTTGGAGCTTATGTATGTGTAGTTTTTAGTTTTACTTGGAGTAAATGGCATTGTCTGGAGAGAGAGGGAGGAGGGAGAGAGAGAGAGAGAAAGAGAGAGAGAGAAGAGAAGGAAACAGAGGATGATAGGCCACCCTCCAGGGTTCTGAGAGGATTAAATGGAAGCTCATGCTAACTGTGCAGCTTGGTATGTGCACACAGTAGGTGCTTACTCAGTGTTCATCCTGCACCTCTGATCCATCCGCAAAACCTGATGGTTTAGCTTCTCACGTGTTTGAACCTTGGTTAGAGCAAGGACACTTGAGCACATTCTGTCTATTCTGTTTGCAGAACATTTCCTTTGGCAATAAGACTTTCAAAGACTTGAAGGATATTTTTTCCCCTCTATGTTTATATGCACACTCCTTGAAACCTTGTAAATAAAAGATGTTTGGTTAACCATGGACTTACTTATTATCAAAATAAAAATGTCGTGGTTATTCATATATATTGGCCTCCCAATATTTATATTTGTCCCCATCATGGAAAACTTCAGCAAATAATAAAAGCTCATGAAACTCTTTCCCTGACCATGGAAAATACAACAGGAATGAATGAGAGGAATTCTCAAGTAAACTGGTATATTTATTGCAAATGGAGGGGAAGTTGCAGGGTTGGGCATGGGCTTAATACATATAGATAGCCCTATCCCTGTAAAAGTATATAAAGACTTTGATGTCATTGGCCCAGTCAAGGGGAGCCTGCCACGGATCTTTCACAGAATTGTAGTGGGCTTCCTTCTGACTCTATATTGCTGCATATCAAACAAACAAACATACATTCCCTGTAGAACCAAAACCTTTGCACCATTTTCTTTGCTAAAGAACCTGACTTCTTTGCTAATGAACCTGCAGTCTGGGCAGACACCTGGCCTCTGTTCTACTTGGCTTTACCTAGGGCAACTGGAAGGTGGAGCTAGAATCATCTGAAGGCTCACTCACACATGCCTGGTGCCAAGACTGGGAAGACACAAACAGCTGGGGGCTGTTTATGTTATAGGGTCTCTCTACACCAACATGGCAGCTTCAAGACAGATTTCATACTTGTTGGCTCAGGGTGGCCAAGGTGCCTACCCTGAGAGAGAAAGACAAGCAAAAGTCATATATTTAAGTTTTTATTTAAATTCTTGTTACCATACGGTGAAATATTAGTTTCAGGTCTACAATATAGTGATTCAACACTTGCATGCATCACCTGATGCTCATCACAAGTGCCCTGCTTAATTTCCATCCCCTATTTCACCCATGCCCCCACCCACCTCCATTCTGGTAACCAACAGTGTGTCCTCTAAGAGTATATTTCTTGGTTTGCCTCCCTCTCTTTTTTTTCTCTTTCCTTATTTGTTTTCTTTTTCTTAAATTCCACACACGAGTGAAATCATATGGCAGTTGTCCTTTTTTGATTGGCTCATTTTGCTTACTGTAATACTCTCTAGCTCCATCATTGCAAATGACAATATTTCATCCTTTTTATTACTGAGTAACATTCCACTGTGTATATATACCACTGATTCAAAGGGTACATGTACCCCAATGTATATATAGCAGCATTATCTACAATGGCCAGATATGTAAGCAGCCCAAGTGTCCATTGATTAATGAATGGATAAAGTAGATGTGATATATATCTCCATGTTTTTTTTTTTTTTTTTTTTTTGTGATGAAGTCTAAGGAGGCAGGCAGTGTTTCTTCTGCTGCATTCTTTTCATTGAGGCCATCATGAAGACCTTTTCCATTTCAAGGAGGAGGGGAAATAGACCCCAGCTCATGATGGCAGAGTGACAACATTCTGGAGAGAAGGGAGCAGGAGGGACCAGAAATATTGCCGAGCCATTTTGTGCGGTGCAATCAGTGACTGATTGTTTTGAACCAGTCCTCTTGGTGGCCCCTCTCAACAGCATACATTCTTGCCATTTGAGACTAAATAATTCCTTGCTCTGGGACCCTGTTCTGGGCATTCAAGGCTATTAGCAGAACCCTAGACCTTTACCCCACCAGATGCCTGAAGCACCCAGCTCCCACTTATGACAACCAAAAATATATCCAGAAGTCACCAAATGTCCCCCAGAGAGGGGTCAGGTTGTGGGGGGGGGGGATCAGCTCCAGCAGAGAACCACTTCTAGATGAATTTTCTCAGTCCTGTCTTCCCATAAGGTCACGTTAGAAAGAAACAGACCCTGCTCTAGAATAATTAAGTCAGAATCTCTACGGGTGAAGTGTGGGCATAGGTATTTGCTAATAGGTCCCTGGTGATTCTGTGGTGCAGCCAGGTTAGAGAGCTAAGTATTTTACAGATGCTTAGTGGCAGTAGGAGCTGCTGAGATGTCAGAGTTTTTGCTTATTGTGCTCTGTAAGAATGTCCCCAAAAGGCTTCCTTCTTATGTTTGTAATGATGGTTGGGATATTTGTGTCTACTTTGACCAGCATGAAAAAATGGGGTTGCATCTGAAAATCATGTTTGCTTTTGCACAGTGCTTTACAGATTTTCGGGGGTGTTCATGGATACTCTGAATTTTAAACAACCTAGTAAGATGGTCAGAATGATCATCTCCAGTTTATGTGATGAGAGGAATGTTGTCAGAGATCTTAGGTGATGTATGCCAGCCCAAAGTTCAGTTCTGAAAGCATTTTCTTATCCTGTGTTGTCACTCATTGTCACTTCTCTTCACTGTGGGCTACTTTCTAGTGATGAGGCTGAAAGATTCTTTGCTCTTGTACAGAATTTTTCATAGAAAGCCAAAGGAATCCATTTATTGGAAATCAGTTATTTCCCAGTGCCTGATACAACCTCTGTGACCTTTCTTATAATTTAAAAGCCAATTATAATAACTATACTGCCACCACCAAGGGCTATAATCTGGTAAGCTCTTCCGGGCAACCATTCTGTACTAGGTATTTGATATATGACATCTATCATCCTTAGAGCAACCCGCAAGGAAAGCATTCTTTTCAGCATTTTACAGGTGGGAAAAGTTAGGCTCCAAATGGTTAAAGTAACTGGTCAAAAGTAGTTAATGATACGTCTAGGATTTGAAACCAGTGATTAGGTCTGACTTCAAAGTCTATTGCTTCTCCTTCCCCTTGCTGTCCCATCCATGGCAGTTGTTTCTAGGTACCCACTCCAGGATGCTGCAAGCACCGGGCCTACATGGGAGTGCTGGAGTAGGGTACAGCTCATATCTGTAGATGTAGCCCATGTCCCAACAAGCTGCACCAGAAAGGCAGATGTTGATTTTACTGGGGATTCGCAGGGGTCCCTGAGGCATAGACCATCAGCCCCCAGTAGGCTGTCCAAAGAGTGAAAAGCAGCTCTGCCTTCCTGTATCAGGCCATATAAGACGTCTCAAGGAATGATCCATCACTGTGTAGAGACCAGAGCAACAGAGGCAAAAAGAACTCCCCTATACCCGCACTGCACTGCCAAGAATCATGTCAGATGTGGCATTCACAACTGTTCAGCTAAAACGGTCCTCTGTAGGCCAGTGGGTATATAAAATCCAACTTTATTTATAAATCATGTGCACCACAAGCCAAGATGAGTTAGTTTTCACTTTGCAAAGGATTGTTTTAGTTTCCAGAAAAAGTCTCAGTTAGTACCTGGGCAGGAAAGAGGGAGGGGAGAGTCAAATATACGGTCTTGGGATTGTAATAGCCCTTGACATGCCCTGTGGAGTCCACTAAACAGATTGAATGTGAACACCTTCTACTCCATGGGGGTCCCTAGCTGGGGCTGCTCAAATGTGCAGAGTGACCATTATCTGTTTCACTGCTGGAATTTTTGCTGATTCGGAGGCATGCATCCCTCTTTGCTGGGGACATGTAGGAAAGGGCCCAGAGAAGTTTCATCCTTTCCTTGGTCCCTCTGCCTCACCTCTCTTGGGTCCCAGAAAGGGAAGTGTTATCTTTGAAAGGACATGTGATAACAAATTATAAGGCACAAGCCATTAATTATAACATGATAGAATCATCTAAGATTAGAAGTGAGAGGGATGAAGGAGAACTCCTAGCATGCCTTTCCTTTCTAACTGGAGGAAACTGAGCACCAAGAAGGAATGCGTTGGTCAAGGTCAGATACTCTGAGGCTAGGACCTAGGACGCTTAACTACTGGCACAGAGCTCTTTCCTCTATACCAAGTTGTCTTGCCTTTTGTTTTTAAGAAAGACTATGTAAATCAATCAGATGATCTTTTACCTGTATGATTTCTTTTTTAGGAGGCAGTATGTGTCTTGGATGCAGTTCAGTTGCTGATAACAATGGCTTTGAATCATAGAGATGTTTATTATTTACTTATCAAGAATTCCCAAATTAGGTGGTTCCAGGGGGTGGGTCAGTGGTTCACCCACATCAGGGTATAAGGCTTGTCATCTCTGTCATCTCCTTCCTTTTCTCTCATGGTCACAAGATGATCACTGAAGCTCTAAGCTCTACATCTTTCCATACTGACTTTCCAAACAGAAAGTAAGAGAGATGGTGGCAAGGGAGTGCTTTCTCTGCTTTTATTAGGCAGAAAAATATTGCCCAGAAGCCTCTGACAAATACACCCATATGTTTTATTGCTCTCCCTGAATAAATCACTGACAAAAGGAATTGGATGAAGATGGCCATCTTGAATTCATTATGATCTACCCCTTAGGGTTGAGTATGTACATAGGGGGGCAATTTCTCTGAGCACATTTTAATACCTAAAGAAAAACCAAGGTTTCTTTAATAAGGAAGAAGGAAGAAGTTTTTTTGGAATGTGACCAACAGAGTCTACCATATGTATAAGTGCTTTAAAGACAGACTGTGTGATTTTATATCTTGGCTACACCATTAATTACGTCTATCATCCCAGACAAGTCACTTAACTTCCCTGAACCTTGGCTTCTTTTTAAAAGATTTTATTTATTTATTCATGAGATACACAGAGACCTAGGCAGAGGGAGAAGCAGGCTCCCTGTGAGGAGCCTGGTAGGGGACTCAATCCCAGAACCCCGGGATCACGATCTGAGCCAAAGGCAGATGCTCAACTACTGAGCCACCCAGGCATCCCCAACCTTGGCTTCTTTATTTATGGGATTAAAATACTATAAATCCCTACCTTGCAGAACCACTGGGAGGATTAAATAAGATAATGCACATAAAGGGTTGATCACAGTGCCCAATAAGGACCCAATACATATGAAGTTGCTTTGTATATTCTTTATTTTATATAATAACTCTAAGGAATCAATTATTTGTTGAATGACTCATTGATGAATGACATACAGCTCCCTTGGTCATGGAGCTAACATTTTCAGGGAAGTAGACAATAAATAAGATGGTTCCCCTGACCTCCACTCCTCCATTGGCAGGAACAAAGGGGGCTCCAGAGCTCACTGTGCTCTTCATTGTAGGCCCTCCAATACTTTTTTCTTCCCCAACACTATCAGCCTTGCCACCAAAATTGGTCTTGAGAGCATCGGAACTAATTTCATTATGCCCTTTATCACTCTCTGTGTTGGTCACTGTGAGGGGTCTGTGTCTTCTATGACTTTCCTTATCACCCAGATTCTCATTACTGTACAGCATTGTCCATCCCTTCTTCCCTGTCTCTTCTCTCTCACCTCTTCTCTTAAGGCCATTTGCCTTCTTGCTGTACCTGAAATGTATCCTTCTGCAGTCTCGAGTGGTGGCTGTTTTCTCTCTCATACTCCATACCCCTAGTCCCATTGCTCCTCCTTGCTTCTCACTGACAGTTCCAGACCATTCTCCCCTCCTCCTCCCTTATATCCATATTTAATGTGTCACTGAGATAATTGCCTACAGTGTATTATTGTGGTAGTCACCTACTGATCCCTGTCTCATGCCCCCTCATTCCTTGAGGATCTTAATTCCAGGTTCACTGTCACACTCCAAAACTATTTCCATTAGAATTCTTGGTGATTTCAGTAAGTGCTCTCCAATATCCCTGTCTGTCATTCATTGAGGTGATGTCAGTTACTTACCAGTGATCTCAATTACTTACCTTCCAATCCAGTGATCTCAATTACTTACCTTCCTGGTCTTATCTAGATCTTATCATGACCATTAACTCCAGCTCCGTTGCAACCCCAATAGGAAACACCCCTTCTTCTGTTTCCAACTCACTCTGTTTCTAGTTCTCCAGCCTCCACTTGTTTTCAGCCTCAGGGACACCTTCAGCCTTTGGTCTGTCCTCACCACCCTTTTGTCCCCACCACATTCTTCACTGAGCTTAAACTCTATGGACCAGGGCAGCCTGGGTGGCTCAGCAGTTTAGCACCACCTTCAGCCCAGGGCGTGATCCTAGAGACCCGGGATCGAGTCCCACGTTGGGCTTCCTGCGTGGGGCCTGCTTCTTCCTCTGCCTCTCTCTCTCTCTCTCTCTGAATAAATAAATTTTAAAAATCTTAAAAAAAAAAAAAAAAAACAGAAACTACAACTTAAACTGTATGGACCAGAATCTTAACCATTCCTTGCATATGCCATCAACTTCCTTGTGCATCTTTTACTTCTCTGTGTTCTCCCACTCTGGTTCCCTCTAACTCTTCATCAGTCTATTCCATGGACCCTGGAGCTGAACATGGCTGGTGAGCCACACACAGTGCTATCCACTGGCCTCACATTAAATTCATGATCAGTAGCCTCAAGGGGCCCTTTATGCTGCCAGCCTTCATTTTTCATTGCCATGAACCATTTACTTTCCCATGCTCCTGATGACTATTTCCTGCCTTACCCTCTGCTGTCAATTCCCAGCATCTCCTCCTCATCCTCACTCTCAGTGCAAAACATTCAGTCCCTCTTTCATCAAGGAAACAGAAACCACCAGTAAAGAAGCCCCACAGCTTTAACCCCCACCACTCCCTTGCTAATTGCCTCTGTTTTTACCTTATTCCTGTGGGAGTGGAGGAACCTTAGTGTAATGTGCCCATTCTCACACCAGATGCCCATGCCCAGGGAAGGAGACACAACTCATAATGATCAATTTCCTCCTCTTCATCTCATTTTCTACCTGTGCTCAGCCATTCCTATCAATGCACAAACACGATACAGTTTCTCCCATCTTGACTCTGCACTCATCCTTTCTATTCTCTTTTTGGTAAAATTCAGCGAGTCTAGCTCCTCACTTCTCATTCTCCCTGGAGCCCTCTGGGAACAGGATGTAGTCCCTGCCACTTCCTAAAACTGTGCTTGTCTAGATCACCAGTGGCCCCACTTGGCCAATCCAGCGGTCCAATCTTGGTCCTCAGCTTTCTAGACCTGTCAGCGGCAACTGAAACAGTCTGCCCCCACTCCTCAGTGATACACTTTTTTTTTTTAATTTATTTTTTTATTGGTGTTCAATTTACTAACATACAGAATAACACCCAGTGCTTTTTTTTTTTTGATACACTTTTTTAATTGGACTTGCAGCTACCATAATCTTCTATCTTTCCTGCTGCCTCTATCCCCCTTCCCTGCCTCCCCTGCTGGTCCTTCCCAGCTACTGGCTTCTCTTCATTCTTTTGACCCTTAAACATTGGAACATTTCACTACTTTGCCCTGGGATCTCTTCTCATTGCCCCTTCCTTGGGAACTCTGGTTGTCTCTGCTTTAAGAACCACCCATTTTCTTGACTCTACCTTTGAAATGTATCCAGAATCCAATCACTTCTTACCACTTACACTGTTACCTACCACTCTGGCCCATACTGTCAGCATTGCTCACTTGAAATAAATGTCATGGCCTTCTAACTGGCCTGATTACACTTTTGGAAGGAGAATCACTATGAATGGGTGATCAGAGAAGGCCTCTGGGTCTTCTGGACCCGGGTCCAGAAGGAGCCTGGGTCTGGAGTATGAGAAGGAGCCATCCATGCAAAGAGATGAATAAAGAACATACTAAGTGAAACAAAAGCAGTATGAAGACTCTGAGATGTGAGCATAGAAAAACACTACCCAGGGGGTAATTGATACCTAATAAGACAAGTTGTCATAAGAATAGAAAAAATGAAGAGATCTAAACCACAAGAAACATTTTAATGAAAATGTGAATATTCATGTTCCTAATATACTACTAAAACCTGTACAGCTCTTTCTCACATAGGGTTCTTAAAGAGTGGAGGAAAATAATTGCTTTCCCAGTCAAGTGTTTTAAAAAGCAAAGAGTTTTATTTAGAAATCCATATTTCTGATGCTCTTTGAAATTCTAGAAATAGCATCTGTATTCCATAACACAGCAATTGGCTAAAGGTGGGTATGGCTGCTCCCTTTAGATGGGTGTGTATTCCTTATTAGGTATGCCTGGTTGGCTTCACTCGCTTCCTGGCCTGGTCCCTGTAGGCATCTGATTTTGCAACCCTTGGGCCAAGTGGTGAAAAGATTTCATCATTTTGGGTATTTGAAAGGATTCACAAGTCTCCACCGAGTACAATCACATAAGGCTTTTATTTAAAGACAAAGGACCAGAGAAAGATCATATAGGCAAGCACTGGGAATTCAAGACGCATCCAGGCAGTCTCTCCAGGGTTCTTCTTATTCTCAGATGGACCTGTCACCAGATTGAACCACCAAGATCTGTGCAAGAAACCATCACTCTGTGATAACTCATGGTAGAAGTCCCCCCAGGGGCTGTCATGTCCCTTTGGTCTTGTGATCAAGCTGGGCTGACCAATCACTTATACCACTGGAAATCATCAGTAAACAAACTGGCCCCCAAGGTTGTCAGGGGAGTTTCAGACTTAAAAAAAGCATGTCACAAATTCCATTGCTCTTATGTTTCCCAAAAGTCAGAGACAGACATCCAGGTGTCTCCAGAGAGGAAGATAGTTCTTTTCCAATCCGGCTGCAAATCAACTCTATCCTAACATAGAGGATAGTGTCCTTTGAAAACAAGGTGACCCACTTTGGTGCAAAGTGATTATACCAAAAAGGCAACTAAGTTCTGGAAGATCATGGGTTTGACTTTGGCCAATAATCAGCTGCATCACTTTCTGATCCCTTGCTGTGATGCTCAGCTTCACTCCCACCCCACTGGCCATCTGCTTGCTCAGCTATCACCCTTTTTCAGCTTGCCAGAGTTCTTGCTGTGTCCGTTCTCTGGCCCTTGCCTTGATCCACCATGTCCTATTTCCCTACCACTTTATTTCTGCTAGATTGTCAGGTTTTTGAAAACAGAGGGCTAGGATTTATTTATCTTTATGCCCCTATGCCAGGTTCACTGACATGTAGAGAATGGGGTTTAGCAAATTTCCTTGTAAAGACTTTGGTTTCCTCTTCTGATCTTTTATCATGCACTCTTTTCTCAGCTTCTGGCTCTTGGCTGTACTCCATAACTGGCTTTATTGTGATTCCCCTGGACCGGTCCACCCTCTAGAAATGACCACAGTGGCAGCACCAACTTGGTCTTTAGTGGAATGGCCAAGGGATTGTTGGGTCTCCCTGGGTAATGATCACATCTGAGACACCCACAGTACCAGAACAACTATCAGAGATGTCATAATTCTACTGGCTTTAGCCCAGGTGACACCCTCCATTGCCTCCCTCACCTCCTCTCACCTGCTGTGGGAGGTACCTGAAGGGAAGCTTTGCTTTTTTAAGAGATCTCTACTGTGGTAGTATGTGAATAAGGCAATTTCAAGATTCTCACAGTATTCTCAGGAAATGCTTCTTGAAGCCTCTTGTTTCTGGTGTGAAAGAAAATTGAGGTAAGTGACAGGTACCACTTTGCCCCAGGGCTAATGGACAGAAGCCTTATTAGTGACTTGAATCCTTTCTGTTACCATTGCTCCCACCATGGCTATGGGCCTATCTTCTGCTCACCAAAGACATGGCCAGGGATCTGAGGCCTGGTCTCCTCATAGGCTCATAGCTTGGCCCAGAATATTGCCTCATGACTTAAACTTGGTCACACACCGCTGGGACAATGAAGTCTCCAGGCTGCCTAGCAGGGTCTTTATTTCCCCTAAGTATGGTTGAAGAGAGAACTGCTTCCTGATTTAAGATCTTACCCTTACTCTATGTTGCTGAAACAAGGAGCTTCTCTCTCTCAGACTCCCCAATCTGTCTGCAGACTTCTGCCTTTGGACCTGTTGGCCACACCCAGAACCTAGAACTTCCAGAAGAGGTAATTCTACTCTTCCATAGGGCTGTGGCTTCTACTGAGCAGAAGGGCCAGATGAAAGTGAGTGTGATGCATCCTCAGGCAGAGTGACAAATGCCTTATCCAACCCAGGTGTCCCTGAATAGTACTGGTGTATCTTCTCTTGAGGGTTACCATGATCTGGGCCATGGATGAGTCACTCAACTGCAAACCTAGATTTCTTCCATCAGATATCAGAAAAACTTTACTTAGATATTTTAATAATTGTGATCAGAGAGGAAAACTCTTAATCTCAAGTTCCTCACCTGTTAATGAAGATATTAGTACTTCCCTCATGTTGTTGGAATGACAAGTTGAAATTGTAACCTATGTCACCTACTATAGTACTTAGCATGTGATAGGAGCTGAACAGATACTAGTTCCTTTGTCCTTCCTTTCTCATCGCCCATTTGTTTTTAAATAAATATGTGACATTTGGAAAAGAATTCCAACTTTTGATAGGTAAGGAAAGTCAACCTACTACCAAAGATTCATTCACTTGAGTTTATTGGACACATAAAGTACTAGAAAAGTCCAACATCGTGATTGCCAGATTTGTTTTCACTTGACAAGTTGTTAAAGCCAAACCTTTTCTGTGCCAAGTACCTGGATCCAAAAGAAAGTGTTTATTCATCCCAGAAGTTTCCAAGCATCCACATGTCATACACACACAGCACTTGGCTGACTTAACCTAATGCATCTGATTTCATGGAGGTGTGCAGATAGATAGCCTGAAATTCTTCCATGACTTAATACCAAAATGAGATGTCACTGGGGGATTCCTGTATACATGAAATCTTTATGAAATTAACTTCCCAGACCCTAGTCCAAGAAAATATCGCTCTTTATAAAGGTATGTTTGTTTGAATAATAAAGAGATGTAATGGAGATAGTTCATTTGGGAGGTGCTAATTTTGATCCTTGCAAAGCATGTATGTATAGTCCAATAAATGAGTGGTTGCAAGGAAAGGAAGCTTAGAATCTTCCCAGGGTAATTAATGCATTTAATTTCCATGTATTCAAGAAAGAAAGTTAGAAATGGCTTCTTTGTCCTTGGTTAATTGTATACTTCATCCCACTGCCTCCGATGCTCAGAGAGTATATTCACAAAAAGCATCTCTAGAGATTGCAAGAGGTTTGTGATGTAGATCAGCTCTCTGGAAGGAGATTTGGCATCGTGTCTCAGGAACCACAAACTCACTGAGCCCCTTTGACCTCATGATTTCATTTCTTGGAATCAATTCTGACCCCATGACAGACAAGGACATATGCATAAAGATGTTCTTTGTAGAGTTATTTAGCAAATGGAAAATAGGTCATGAAACTTCTAATACAGAATAGTCTCAATCATATAGAGTATGTAGTTGCATGTGTACAAGTACAAATACAAAGAGTAACACAGGCTATCACAATAGCTTTGGGTGGATGGCATGATGGACAATTTTTGCATTCACTTTTGTACATTTTTTTGTATTTTTCAGATTTTTTCCATCTGAACAGCATTGCTGCTGCCTGCCAGCCTCCGAGCTAGATGCTAGAGACACAGAGAGAATTTCACTCAAACAAAACCAACACAGTCCTTTCCTCTAGGGGTCTACAGTCTGAGGAACTGGACAGATATTGAACAAATGAGTGTATAATAGCAAACAGATACATGTGATAGGAAAGAAGGAGCGGTATGTTGCAGAAATACCAGCAGGGAGGAGAGAATTTCCTTTGGAACAGGGCGTCAGGAAACTATGGCCTCTTTTTGTTTTTACATTTTTAAAGGATTATAAAGAAAAAAGGAAGAAGAAGATGTCACTGCGACCATAGGAAATCTGCAAAGTAAATTATTTACAAGTGAAAGATTTTTTTTTTCTCTGCCCCTTTAACAGAAAAAGTTTGTTGAGTTCTAGTTTGGAATATCAGGGATGCCTCTCTAAGGAGATGACAATCAATCTGGCAGCTTAAATATGAGTTAGCAAAAGGAAAAAACAATTCCCAGAAAAGTTTCCTTAGAGGAAACTTGAAAAATGTTGTAGTTAAAAAAAGCTTTTTATTGGAACCTGGCTTCTTCTTCAGGTAGGGAGGAAGGGAGGTGCGTTTAAAGGGCGTGCTACTATAAATAAATTTCTTCTGCTAGTCTCTGTTCCCTTGCCTCCAATTCCTTTAAAATATGATTGGTTTGACTTTAAAATACCACCAACTTATTTTCATTTTTCTAACCCTGGGCTTTCTTAGGTCACAGCCAGTTCTATGCTGCTGCTGCTCCTAACAATAGCAACTTTGATTAATTGTGCATTTACTTTTGTGCTAGCATCCTGCTAGCATCCTGCTAGGGTGCTTCCAATCCACTGTGCTGTGTCATGCTAACAACTCCACAAGATGAGCACTAAGCACTATCATCTGACTTTTACAAAGAAGGAACAAGGATCAGAGAAGCTGAATGGGTTGCCTCTGGTCATGCTGTGGGTAACTGGTGGAACCGGGACTGGGAACTGGATCATCTCTCTTTCAAGATTGGGCTCTTCTTTTTTATGGCACCTCTTGCTCATTGTGGGCTCCTCTTTCTTCCATGGAGACATATTTCATTTCCTCTGTGGTGTTATCACCCATTAAAACTTCCTCTCACCCTCCCACATCCCCTTCCCTTTACCCTCATCAACCCTACTCTGAAAGTAGCAATTTTGGCTTATGATTTTCTTAAAACGCTCATTTATTGTAGGAGGGGAGATTTCCTTAATCTGCCATTGAGCTTGTTGAGGGGAACTGAAGGATAATAGACTTTCTCACTTTCTAGCTAGTCCCTTATCTGCTTTGTGCTAAAGTAATTTTTGATAACTCCATTACATTTCAGTTTTCCAAATTTATTGTCTTAATTTCTTCTGCTAAAGACAAATTTTAAATACATTTAATAGCACAGCCATTTCAGAGGCATTGTTAATTTTATATTTCTCTTCTCTGTGGATTGGCCCCTCTTCCCTTCATTCATCCTTGTCATAGCCTTCCAACAAGTGCAGGGGAGGAAAAGCTTCTTCCCTCAGCCCTCCCAGGCTGGAATCCGAGTGAATTAAACTGACAAAAGATTGATTAGCAAAAGAAAAACCATTTATTAGCACGTGTCTTACACTGGAGTCATTCAAAGGGATGGTTAGGACTTGGCTTTTATTTTTTATTTTTATTTATTTTTTAAATATTTTATTCATTTATTCATGAGAGAGAGAGGGAGAGAAGCAGAGGCACAGGCAGAGGGAGAAGCAGGCTCCATGCAGGGAGCCGGAAGTGGGACTCGATCCCGGGTCTCCAGGATCACGCCCTGGGCTGAAGGTGGCGCTAAACCGCTGAGCCGCCCGGGCTGCCCAGGACTTGGGTTTTAGATAGGAACTTCACAAAGAACAATACACTTGGAAAGAAGGAACAAGACAAAAGAGCAGGGTTGTAGGCTTCCCTGGGTGGCAAACGGGGCAAACTAATGGAAGACAAGAATGTTTTGGTTTTTATTATCATTTTTAATTTTTTAAAATTTTTGATTCACATTCTTTTAAAAATTTTTTTATTTAACTTTAATTAATTAACATTATGTCTAATTGGTTTCAGAGGCA
Source organism: Canis lupus baileyi (assembly GCF_048164855.1). Classification (NCBI taxonomy): domain Eukaryota; kingdom Metazoa; phylum Chordata; class Mammalia; order Carnivora; family Canidae; genus Canis; species Canis lupus. The sequence continues at coordinate 50,217,472 of NC_132839.1, read as the reverse complement.
GAAGTTGGGAATTCATCAGTCTTACATAATATCCAGTGCTCATTCCATCACATGCCCCCCTTAATGTTGTTTTAGGAAGCTTCGTTATGTCCATCCTTCTTTGTGTTGTCTCTGGGCTGGTAAGAGTCTGTGGTGATGAAACGCCTAGGCCTGCTTTTAGGCAAATATGCAGGAGGGCAGGGAGCTTTCTTTTGGAATGTGCTGTTTCTCAACCATCTTCAGCTCAAAATAATCCTTAGACCAAAGTGGCACTTTTTGGGGCTGCGTATTCTGATCCCGGACAACAGCATCTTGAAAAGCTTTTCTTATTCTTTCTAGTTCTTCCTCTGCCTTGGACAGTAAGTAACAAAAGCCCCAGGCTAGGAGCCAGGACAGCAGAATCGCAGTGCCAGCAGGTCCTGAGCCAGCAGGGAATTTCCAGGAGAGTCACTGACCAGATCTGGGGCTCAGCAGCCTTAGCCAGTAAAGAAAAGGAATTGGATCCCAAACCGAATCTCTGTGATACATTAGTTTGCTGATGTGTCTGGATCGGTCAGAGTATAGTCAGTTACTAGAATAGACAGAATTTAATATAAGAAATTTTTAGCAGGGTGAGTAAAATGTGTTTATAAAGTATACTGAGATAGTGAATGCAGGGAGCAGCTGCCACCCTAGGACTGTGGGAAGAAAGGGAAGAGAATGGAATTACTCTGCCTCAAAATGCTCAGAGAAGGGAGCTCATGGAGCTATAATTCAGATCTCTGGAAGTGGGGGGACCCTCCCTGGCTGGTGTTGGTGTGGGAGAAGAGGGGATGGCAGGATGTGGCTGGTTCTGCTAATTGGATTCAGCTGCTCCCATGTGGAACAGCATTGCTGCTGCCTGGTGAACAACGCTGAGGTGGAAGTCATAGGAACAGAAAGCACAGGTCCCTTCTTCCTGCTCCAGCCTTTCAGCCTCTCTCTCTCTCTCTCTCTCTCTCTCTCTCTCTCTCTCTCTCCTGCCTCCCTATTGCCAGGGCCTAGCAGTGACTGGCTGGCAACGCACAGGTGTTTATGGACCAAGTAGGTGCTGAATAACAACTGGCACAAAGTCCGTCGCTGAGATTGCACACTGATGGTTCTACTGGCCATGTGTCATCCATAGACATGTCTTGTGTGGGCTTCACAATAGTTTGATCAAACATGTGTCACTGGGTTTATTTCCAAAATCCGAACATGTTCTTCCTGGGAAAACTACACAACTTCATCATTCATGATTTATAGTTTTGAAAGACAAATGAATAGGAAGGCAGCTTGGAAATTCTCTAGTAATCAGTTTACACATGTGGTGGTAAGGCCCTCAGAGAGTGTGAGAATTTCCTCCCAAATCTCACAATCAGTGAAGGACATTTTGAGATTCTAAGGCCAGAATTCTCATCACTATCCCCTCACTGTGCTTCCAGGAGGATGGGTATGCTATGGCCTCCCATTGCTCAGACTGTGGTCCATGGATCAGCAACATCAGTCTTGTTAGAAATGCATAATCTTAGGCACCTGGGCGGCACAGTTGGTGGAGTGTCTGACTCTTGATTTTGCCTCAGGCCGTGATCTCAGGGTCATGAGATGGAGCCCCACGACAGGCTCCACACTGGGCATGCAGCCTGCTTAAGATTCTCTTCCACCCCCTCCCTTTGCCCACTCGCCCATTCCAGCTAGCATGCTCACTTTCTCTCTCTCTCATTAAAAAAAAAAAAATGGAGAATCTCAGACCCCACATCTGACTTACTGAATCAGAGTCTGATTTCACTAAGATCCTTCCATGATTTGTGTGTGCACAGTAGCATTTGAGAAGTGCTAAAGATAGCTTTACTGGAAAAAGAAAAACAAACTTGGATACTAGTGTTTTTCTCATCTCATGAGAGACCAGGGTGGGACCAGGGCATAGGGTGTACAGACTGGTTCTCAGCAAGTCTCCTGACCACTCCTCTGATTTCTCTTCTTCCTTCCTCCCAATTTATAGGCCCACATACATGGTGCAAACAGCAACATGCACACATATAACTACACATGCAAGGATCAAAAAATGCATAGGTTTTTTCTCTTTCTCTCTCACATGCATGCATGCGCACCAATGAGCCATTTATGGTGTGCCCTTTGCTCTACCTCCTAGCCCCAATCCCTTACTAGGTTCCCCCATGTACACTCTGCTCTACTCACATTGAACTACTCTAACATTGTTGCCCAAACATATCAGGTATTCTTTTTGTCTCCCTGTCTTTTGCATGTGCTGCCTGCCACTGCCTGTGATGCACTACCCCAACCACCAAGATAGAAACCTGAATAACTTCTGTTTGTCCTTCACCAGCAACTCAATGACTTTCTTTTGGAAGCCTTCCCACATTGAGTGAGGTGCATCCAGACCGTGCTCTTTCTCCATTTTGCATATTACCTGACATACGCCTTTATTGGAATGTTCTTTCTCACCAGGAGATAATCACATAATTTACTGTTTATCTCCTTGAAAGGAAGGAACCATGCCCCACTCTGAGGGTGAGCAAACACGGAAATAATAAACTAATACAAAGCTAAGAAATCTATCTGATGCTTATCTATAAAGAACAGTAAAGGGTAGTAGTTAAAGCCTCAACTCTGAGGTTGGAATTCCCAGATTACAATCTTCGTACTTCACTAGTTGTGTAACCTTGGGGAACCACTTTACCTCTCTGTGAATCAGTTTCCTCCTTTACAAAACAGGGACAGAAGTGGTATCCACTGAGTTGTTATAAGCATTATATGGGACCAACAATGCCTGTGAAATGGTTCACATGGAGCCAGGCTAGTAGCGAGTGCTCACTCTGTGTTTGCTACCTCGGTGCTATGAGTTGATACATTAGGCTCTCATGACCTATTGCTGGATTACTCACTGTCTTAAAGCATCCATAACACTTACTTTGCAATTTGGGTAAGGCTCTCTTCCTCCCTCCCTTCATCCTCTCTTCCTTCCTTTCAATATCTGTTTCTTTATTCCAAATGTTATTGACCACATATCATGAGAGAACCACCAGGTATTTGTTGGCTGAATGGGGTATTGGAAATTCTTGACAAGGAGTTGAGCTGAAGCCAACAAATTTTGGGAGCTGAATAGATCTAACTTGGAAAAAGATGTTCCCTCTCTGCTCTGGTCTAGAATTCTAAATTACCAAGTACAAAGGACTTGGGTAAAACCCCACTTTGAGTTGGGCTGGTGGTGATATCCCAGTAGTCTACCCAGAAGGACAGGGCATCTCAGGTATGGGGCTCCTGACTATGGCCAGCATGTTGGTAGGTTACCTAAGTCAGAGGAAATAGAATCCAGTTCTTTCCTGGGGAGAACCTGGCTAGGCATAGACAGAGTTTGGGTCTTTCCCAATTGGTTGGGATATGAGATGCTAATCAGAAACTAGCATGGGGATCAGGATCACAGTCATGAGCCAGTTATGCGGACTGAAACCATGAGGTGAAAGTAACAGGGAGGCTGCAGTCTGACCTTCAATCAGGCTTATCTGGTGGGCGTGGGGATGGCAGCAGCAGATGTGTGAGTAAGGCATCACTCACTCATCAGTGAGTAAGGCAGTTCTGCTGGACATGGCTCACAATGGCTAAGAACTGAGCAAGATTAAGTCTGCAGGGAACTAGATATTGGAGACTCTTGGCTGGTCAGGGCTGGATAGCAGATAAACTCACAGTCTAGCAGAGCACACTGACTCACACGTTATTACAACACAGCATGACATATACTGAGTTGTGTTTGCAAGTCTTTACTCATTTTCCGAAACACAAGTGTTGGTGACTTAATATTAGTAGGAAATTGCTCATTACATTTTGGGAGCTTTGGGCTGGGAAACTGGTGAAATAGGGAGGAGGAGGTGTCCTCACTCTATTACTTCTCTGTGGATCCTTCAAGTATGCAGAGAAATGGCAGATCAGGAGCACAGGCTCAGTAATTTCCCTTAGATATCCCCATGGTTGGCTTCCTTAAGGTCTTTGTCCAAATGTCCCATCTCAGTGAGGGCCTCCTGAACTATCTTCTTTAAAATTGCTACCTCCCAGCCTGGATCTCCCTGTTTCCCTCCTTCACATTATTTTTCTCTAGAACTCTTATCAGTTCCCCACTAACCGTATATTTTGCTCATGTATTTATTATCTCTTTTCCCCTAAATGGAATGTAAGCTCTGTGAAGGCAGGGATTTTCATGTGTTTCTACCTCACTGTATCCCCAGTAACTACAAGAGTGCTTACCTAATAACAGACATTTAATAGATACTTTGTAGACCCATTGACATATTCCATGAAGTAACAGCATACACCGAAATATAAAAGGAAATAGCATCTTACATAGTGTTGAGCTATGTAAAGGCTAAGAGTTACAATCCAGGTAAGTGAAGGAAATCTTCATGAAAGCCATTGACAACATCAAAGTTATCATTTCTTTTCATCTCATAGAATAAGACGATAAAAGAACGAACTCTGTCATTGGGAAGATAAAACAGAGCATAGTTAAATCTTTCCTTTTGGGAACCAGCCTTCAAGTTGATTAATCAGCTAATTGAAGCTCTTTGCTTTATGTCGGCCCTTCCTGGCACACATCTGCATAAATAAAGCATCTGTATGTCCAAAAGCTTCCTTTCTGTGAAAGACAATTTGTGTTCATCGTTTGATTTACAGTTAAGGCTGGGTGAAAGGATCCTTCCATAATTTGCATTCAGCATTTTCTCCTCATGAAGGATGGTCTGCAAAGTTTCCTTCAGAGAAGTAGTAAATCACATACGGACTTAGCACAGTCGTTGATAATTAGTAAGCACTCACTATTTATCAGGAAGGAATCATCCATATGCTTTTGGAGATGTGCCATGTCTGTGAGGATGCTGACTTTCACTGGAACACCATAAACATGTCAACAACAATATATTTATATGATACCTTAAATTGACTGATCTTATTATTAGAAGGCAAGTAGAAGTTACATGTCTTAAAGACAGGACAGCTCATTGCTTGTCTCTTATGCATTCCCCTAAGAAATCTGAACGTTGGTTGTAGTGTGGAGAAGATCTTTTTTGGAACAATAAAATAGCCAGGCTTATTGGTAATTGCTACTTTACACTTGTACATTTTTCTTCCTTCCCATGTTCCTTCCACCCTTTTGGCCTTTTCCCTGGAAATTCTCTCTTTAAACCTACCCCTGCAGGTAGGGATTTTTATACACAAACATTCTTTTTCACTTAAAAATAAAATGACAGCACTGCCTTCTGCAGATTATGCCTCTAAAAGAGTCATCTTCAAGAAAGGTACATCAGACCGAGCTATGGTTGATCTATTTTAGTATGTGCACATATGTATCAATCTGTGAGGCTATTTTTTTGAATAGCATTCTTAAGGATTTGAGTCTGTACCATACTTCTAATTTGCCATGAACATCTGTTATAGTCCACCTTTTATGTCTTTGACATGAAATTTCTAGAATACATAAAAATGGGCATTGGATTTTCTAGCACATTGCATGGTTTCTAATGTTTTGTATCTTCTTTCCACCCTCTCTTCTCTTTTTCCTTTCACCCTCACAGGGCTGATTGTCTACCTAGGAATGATGGCGGGGGCCTTCGTCCTGGGAGGCCTGGCAGATAAGCTGGGGAGGAAGAGAGTCCTCAGCATGTCTCTGGCCCTCAACGCTTCCTTCGCTTCTCTCTCCTCCTTCGTGCAGGGATATGGAGCCTTCCTCTTCTGCCGTCTCCTCTCAGGCATAGGGTATGTACATGCAGGGCTTTGCTAGACCCTTATAGACCATCCTGCTACTCTAGCCCTGAGTGGTACCTCCAGAAAACCTTGGACTGAGTTTTGTATTTGACTTCCAAGATACTGTATTAAAGTTGAACCTTAGAAAAGGTTGTAAAGTCAGTGTGTAAGGTCACATAACCCGACACTGCCTTGGCTGGTCTTTCAAACTCACAAAGGTGGAGTATAAGGTAACTAGGCTTCTGGCATGACCATTTTTAGTGTTATGACTTGATTCTTTTTGGCATCTTATTTTCGCAGGATCGGGGGTGCTCTGCCCATTGTTTTTGCCTATTTTTCTGAATTCTTATCTCGTGAGAAGCGAGGAGAACATCTTAGTTGGCTGGGCATCTTCTGGATGACGGGGGGCATCTATGCATCTGCCATGGCTTGGAGCATCATTCCACACTACGGTGAGTGCCCTGCCTTCAGATAGCCCAGGGGCCCTTGTTACTATGGAACCTGCAGCCAACATTTCCTGTCCTTAACCTTATTCCCCATACTCACACACAGTTCCCTTTTATACCTTTGATCTTTCTATAGAACTTCCAATACTGGATACACATCACTAATTTCAATATACATGTCTTTCTGGAAATAATACAAACTGTTCTTCTTGCCTCCCTCCCTCCCTCTCTCCATCCCTTTCTTCTTTACTTCCTTTTATTTGAAAGAATTTCAATCTTTACCTCCCTAGCCCTCCTCCCGCAGTCATAAAGTTAGGCTTCGGGAACCCCATTTATAGATGATGGAACAGAAGTCAAGAGAAGTTGGTGACTTGGCTAAGGTCAGGTCCCTGGCATGACCTTGACTGGATGCTCTGCCTGCCTCCTACCCCCATGCAGTACTTTCCACTCTAGTGCCTGCTGTCACTCTTGTTTGGCTGCCGAAGTGGAGAGCCCTTACAGACAAGGTCTTGGATTCAGCCGGGACAATTTTATTATCCTGGGTAATTGCAAAAACCGGATTCTCTGGACAGAGACCTGGCAATGTTTACTTTCACAATTGGTTTTGTTAAGAGTAAAGTAGGGAGAAGGCAGCAGTTTTGAATTTGATTATGTCTTTTGAGCATCCTGGGCAATAACTGCCATCGCGTCCTGCGTCCTTCAAGGTTTTTTTTTTTTTTTTTTTTTTTTTTTTTTTTTTTTGTAAACCACCAATTACGGGTATAGGCTTTGTCATCATTTAGAAACCTGCAGACCTAGAAGGGTAGCAGGTAACTGCCCTGAAGCTAACCAACATTTTTCTACCCATTCACCTCCTTGGTGTTTTTGAAACCTCATCCTCTGTGTATTTGCAGGTGATGGAGGTTCCATGTATATTTCTTTAAGAAGCAGCTTTAGTGTAGACAATGCCTACTTTATTAGTTAAGGTGATCCTGGGTGCATTATTCTGGTAATCTGATAAACCCTGAAATCTCAGTGGTTTAACACAACAAAAGTTTCCCCACTTTTAAAGTATGGCTAATGTTTCTGATCTGCAGGTGGCTCTGCTTCATCGGTAATATTGGGGCTCAGACTCCTTCCTACATGTGATTCCACTGTCTTCAACATGTGGCTTGAAGTCTCTGGTTGGGGAAAGAGCATGGGCAGTTCTAGATGGAAGGCTCTGAAAGGCAGGCTGGGAAATGGAATGTGTCCTCCCTGCTTACAACTCACTGGCCCCAAATCTGTAATCTGATCACCCCTACTGCCAAGGACACTTGGCAATGTAATCTTGTTGTGTGTCCAGAAATGGATTTGGGAACAAGTAATCTTTGTCCTGTCTAGTCTTTGAGAACCCACTGGGTTTCATCTAAGAAACAGAGAAGAAATATGAACAAGAATAATGAAATAAACAGCTAAAGAGTTTTCCAGATAATTCTGTCACCAAAAGCAATTCTCCATCATTTTTAGATACAAAATCATATTACTCCTAACATCATTTCTGCACTCTGTCTAGCACCCGAACACACACTTTAATGATCCCTGTACTGTGCTGTGGGTTATATGGGTCAGAGGAATCACTTCCCCTCTCCCCAGTTCTTGCTATAACATCATTTATACTGTTAACTGGTCCAACTGTGTGAGTGCTAAGAAACTATTTCCACATTTAAATTAAATGAGTAAAAAAAAAAAAAATCCTTTTTTGGAGGGGGGCATGGGCGACAAGTAAAATCTGAATAAAAGCTGAGTCAAAATAGTGGTGGTGTGTGACTGGGGATAAGTCCCTCCATCTTGTCTGGTGTCTTCCTTTACCTATAAGGAGAGAGAAGGAAGCAAAAGAGCAGACTGTAGATATCGTGCCAGCCCTCACATTCAGTAATTCCTGAGATGCAAAGAGCAGTGCAGAGAATATGTTTAAAACAATTCTTGGGCACCTGGGTGGCTCAATTGTTGACCATCTGCCTTTGGCTCAGGTCGTGATCCCAGGGCCCTGGGATTAAGTCACACGTCAGACTCTGTGTGGGGCCTGCTTCTCCCTCTGCTTATGTCTCTGCTTCTCTGTGTGTCTCTCGTGAATAAATAAATAAAATATTTAAAACGATTCTTACACTTGAGCTAGCTTCCCTCCTGATAACGTTAACAGTGTCAGCCTCCTTATTTGCAGACTGCTTGTTCCCTAAGGGAAGCTTGCGGAACCTCGACTGGCTAGGCTTAGGTCATGTTCCCACCTCAACCAATCACTACACTCCAGAGGATGCTGGGTCCTGACTGGTTTCCAGATACTTCCTTCCTCAAATCCAGCAGGAGTGGGGATGGGGTAGGGTCAGTCCCACCCATATCAGGTGGCCGAGCACAGTGGAGCCCTCCTGGTGCGGGGTGTTGTGACAGGGGCCATGCACAACAGTTACTACATGCTGCATCGCTTTTTCATTCTGCTTTACACACACAAGCACACACTCCCGTCTGAGGGTATGGCTGCTAAGGAAGTGATACAAAGATTTAGGCTGGGAGTGTGTTGACCAAGACTGAATGGGATGCCCATGGCAGAGGGGCCACATGGCTGCTGGCTGGCCACTGCTGGCCAATATCAGGGCTTGTGGTTCAATCATTTTACCCCAAATGTACAGAATATTTTTCCTGTTTGTATGCTTGTATGAAATCTGTGACTTTTATGTCCATTTTTAAGATCCAAGCCTCTAGGGCACCTGGGTGGCTCAGTGGTTGAGTGTCTGCCTTTGGCTCAGGTGTGATTCCGGGTTTCTGGGATTGAGTCCCACATTGGGCTCCCCACAATGAGCCTACTTCTCCATCTGCCTATGTCTCTGCCTCTCTCTGTGTCTCTCAGGAATACATAAATAAATCTTAAAAAGAAAAAAGATCCAAACCACTTGGGCAATTGGGTATCTTTGAAACAAGCATTAGCTGGGGGAAACCCACCCTAGAAACATGGTATTCTAGAATCACAGGGTAACAGGAGTGATTATTCATTTTAAGCCTCATTTTACCAGGACCAGATGTTGTGTCCACAGTGAACCATACATTTGATGATATTTCTCAATGTGCCCGAGATGTTAATCCTCTAACACCCCTCCACTCAGCAGGGACAAATGCCAGTGTGACAACAGAAAAGGAGACTGATGTTTGTGGATGGCTTGTGCAACCCACTTAATCGCTTTTGCAGGAATGAAGTGATGGGAGGTCTTGGCACCAGGAATTTGGGTGACTGAGTCATTGAGAAAGAAAATTACAAAACTCAGAATGTTTTCTTGGGAACTCATGGTCACAGCCCAGAAAAAAAATTGGATATATTATGGAAGATTAATTCCCATTGTAGTCAGCACCACCAGCTGTTTGTGAAATCCTGATGGAGAAAAGTAGGGCAAGCTAAAAGATCAGTGAACAGAACAATCCCTGTCTCCAAATTAATAGTTGTTCTATATATTTGGAAGCAGTTCACTATTTAATTTTATTTAATTTAAAGTCCCAAAGATCTGCCTAATGAATGCAATAAATGCAGATTACTAAAATCACCATAAAAATCACAGAGGCATGAGGGAGTAACGTATTTGGGATAATTTACACATATTATCATAAAGAAAAAAATTTGTCTCAGGAAGAATGCTTTATAAACGTACCCACTTCTGCTGTCCTTCCCTCATTATCCACCTGAGTTTGACTGCTACGTAGTTTTGATCAACTGGACTTCTAATTACTCCAGAGTAGCTTTTGATATGAGCTGCAAGATGTGTAAATATTACTATGGTTTTATCTTCCTCTTTCTAGTGTTACTGTCAGGAGAAATGAAAGGTTTCTTAATTAAAATGAAAACAAACAAACCCCAGGGAGAGCATGCTGTGCAAAAAGAGATTTGATTTTGGTTGAGAAAGTTGGATGATGTGTGTGTTGTGTGGACAAATGTGTCACAGCAGCTTCAGTCCCACGTTTTTCCACCTGGGGTTCCCTCTGGCAAGTCCTTCAGTAGCACAGAGTAGGAAATATCATCAGAAACAGTAGTGCAAGTAGAGTGAGTTGAAGCACAATGAGTTAAGAGTCAAGGGCAAGTGGAAATGGTCAAAACACAATGAGAGTAATAAAGCGTTCAAGACACTCACTGCCCAGCACTGCAGTTGGCCACGTGATATATTTTTATGCATAGACATTTCATTTTATTGTGCTTCACAGATAGTAAATGGAATAGAGATTTTATGTCCCAATAATGATTACCCTCTGAACTTTAGAAAATATATTTATTTCTATGAATATATTTATTCATTTATACAGTTTTTAAAAAAGATTTTATTTATTCATGAGAGACACAGAGAGAGGCAGAGACACAGGCAGAGGGTGAAGCAGGCTCCCTGCAGTGAACCTGATGTGGGACTCGATCCCAGGACCCCGGGATCACGATCTGAGCCAAAAGCAGGTGCTCAACCACTGAGCCACCCAGATGTCCCCCATTTATAGTTTTGTGTTTTTAAAAAAATGCTGTTGGAATGGTCTTCAGAGCTACTTTGAGTGGCATGAGAAAACCAAGCCATTTTAGAGCCTTGTATTATTTATTTAAATATTTATTTATTTATTTATTTATTTATTTATTTATTTATTTATTTAATGAGTAGGGAGAGGGGCAAAAGGAGAGGGAGAGATAGAATCTCAAGTAGATTCCCCGCTGAGTATGGAGCCCAATGTGGGGCCCAATCTCACGACCCTGAGATCATGACCCAAGCCAAAATCAAGGGTCAGATGCTTAACACACTGAGCCACCCAGATGCCCCTTAACCTTGGGTTGTTTTTTTTTAAGAAGCAATTATTTTGCCGATCCTTGCTGATGTTCATCTATTTCAGTCAACAACTTTGGTACTAAATGTAAATTAGCCATTTCTAAGCAAACCAAATCTACTCTCAAAGCAGATGAATTATTATTGATTGCCAGGAGCTTTTGCACTTATCAGATCTGTGGTGATATTGTTACCTGCATTCTGCAGCTGTGAAAACCCACCAACCCAGTAATGATATGAGAAAACCAGGATTTGTACTTTGATCTCATGACTACAGAAATCTAGGCTCTTTCCACTGTGCTACCCATTCCGTAAAGGAGGGACTTCTGTGACCCATGAGGATATTTGAAATAATGTTTTGTAGATACAGAGGCAATTTCTAAAAATGAATTTTAGAAATGTTTTCAAGAGGCACCTGGGTAGCTCAGTTGATTAAGCATCTGCTTTTAGCTCAGGTCATGATTCCGGAGTCCTGGGGTCAAGCCCCACCACGTTGGGTTCTCTGCTCAGTGGGGAGTCTGTCTCTCTTCTCTGCCACTTCCAATTCCCACTGTGCTCTCTCTCTAATAAATAAATAAATAAAATATATTTTAAAAAAAGAAATGCCTCCAATAATGAATGCTGAGTAGGAGCTCTCCATTTCAGTGATGATAGAATTCATTTGAATTTAGAAGCCCTGTCTCCTTAAAATTAAAAAAAATTAATATAGGCATACCTTGGAGATATGGGTTTGGTTTCAGACCACCCCAATAAAGCAAATATCACAGTATAATGAATCAAATAAATTATTTGGTTTCCTAGTGCATCTAAAAGTAGTTATGTTTACATCAAACTGTAGTCTACTAAACGTGCAAATAGCATTATGTCTAAAAAAAGTACATACCTTAATTTTAAAAATGCTGCTAAAAAAGCTAACCATCATCTGAGCTGTTGGCAAGTAGTAACAACTGATCACAGATCACCATAACAAATATAATAATAATGCAAAAGTTTGAAAGGTTTTGAAAATTGCCAAAATGCGATGCAGAGACACAAAGTGAGTGAATGCTGATAGAAAAGTGATACCAATAGACTTGCTCGATGCAAGGTTGACACAAACCTTCAATTTGTAAAAAATGCTATATCTGTGATGCACAATAAAATGAGATGTGCCTATAATATGACTGAGAGTGCTTTTCAGAGTGTGATCCTGAACCCTTTGCATTAGAATTACCTGGGGCTGGTACTGCCGTTTGACCTGGGTAAGAGGGATGCCCATGGTCATAAGGCCCTGATCTGGCTTTCTTTCCCCTGATGCATGATCATCCTCCTTTCCATTCAGATCATGCTCTGGGTACTCAGAACTGAGAAGATCCCACTAAACTCAAGGAATCATGACAAGGATACCCATTGTCACCGAGGTGGAGTGTGATGTGTTCACATGTGTCAACATGAGGCCCCTTCACTCCGTGGGAGGGGCTAGGAGAAAAAATGAAAGGGGTCTTGCAAGGGTGGGTCACGGCCTAGCCTTCTGGCTCCTTATTTGTCAAGGCAAGGGGATAGAACATCTGTCATTTAACAGTTTATTAACTTAAAGTTTAATGAATATAGAGAAATATGGGATGCTGCCTCCATGTGTACTCTTGCCCAAAGCCCTGTGAATGTCAGACCTGGCCAACCCTGGGGGGGTTCTTGAGATGCACATTGCCAGTGCCTATCCAGACTTCTGCATCAGAAGCTTCGGGGCAGTCAAGGGTTTGCATTTTATTTATTTATTTATTTATTTATTTATTTATTTATTTATTTATTGTTTGTTTGTTTGCATTTTAACTTGCTCCCCAGGTGATGCTCTCATGCCCTCATTGGAGAACCAGTGCTTTAAGGTTACTCTAAGATAATGTCAGAAATCCCCTGTCTTCGCAGGCTGGGGCTTCAGCATGGGCACCAATTACCACTTCCACAGCTGGAGGGTGTTTGTCATCATCTGTGCTCTGCCCTGTACCGTGTCCATGGTGGCCCTGAGATTCATGCCAGAGAGTCCAAGGTTCCTGCTAGAGGTGAGTCAGGCCCCTGACCCCACACCACCCCCTATGCGAGAGCAATAGCCCTTTGGCCCCACCTCCTCTCCCACTGGCATGTTGCAAACTACCCCCATGTCAACCCACCTGGCCCATCATTACATCTGGTTTCATTGCCATCTGTGATGGCTGCCTACCCTGGATTCACAGACTGTCAGAGACAGAGGGGGGCCCTCTGATGCTGCTTCCAGCACCCACCCTCTCTAGGAACTCTTCAAAGCTGTGAGATTTTTTTTTTTTTTCAACTTGCTGCAATAAGATCTGTGGGGAAAACTTGTGTTGCCTCCAAGCCCTTCAGGACTCTTGACCAGCCAGGACCCTTCCCCATGGGAAAGCCACTCCTGGTATCTTGAGAAGAGTCTTTCCAACCTGGGGCGGGGGGTGGCGCTGCTTGTGGCTGCAGTGATCAGACAGAGGCGGCTGGCAGGGGAGCAATAGGGCTCTTTTGTGTCTCCTTCTAGATCTTTCTACAGAGTGACCATCCTTGTCAAATTCCCTTTTGTCCCATTGATCAGGGGCAGGCACTGCAGGAAGGCTTTTTTAACCAGGGATATCCCAAAAGTTACCCTTTGTGGTATACTAGTTTCCTAAGGCTGCTGTGACAAAGGACTAAGTTGCAAACTGAGTAGCTTCAGATAACAGAAATTGTGTCACAATTCTGGAGGCTGGAAACCAAGGCATCAGCAGGGCCATGTTCCCTCTGAAGTCTGTAGGGGGAGTCCTCCTTTGCCTCTTCCAGCTTCCAGTGCTTTGCTGGCAATTACTTGGCTCTTGGCTGCACCACTATGCTTCCTGCCTGGGCCATCTCTGGCGTTCTCCTGGCTTCTTATAAGGACACCAGTTGAACTAGATTAGGTGCCCACCCCTACTCCCATATGATCTCATTTTAATTATATTTACAGTAACCCTATTTCCAAATAGAGCCATATTCCAAGGTACCAGGGGCTGGGGGTGGGGACACAATTCAATCCATTACATGTTGTTTCTCTGCTTTCTCTTTTGGGGAAGAATATGGCTTCCACCCAGCAGTCATTCAACCTTCGGACTAGGAGGGTTGTACTATGTAGTGGAAATAGCACTGTAATAATGTAATAACTGCCTCATGTTTACACCGTGGAGGCACCACGTTAGTATCCTTCCAAGATCGGCTGGGGACAGAGACTCGTCCTGCTCTTTCACAAGCCCTAGTTGGCAGTGTACTCATGTCTAATCACCTCACACTCCGGGTTGGATGTGCAGGGTTTCCACCCCTCATCAGCAAAGGATTTCTTATCCCTCTTTCCTTGCTTTAACCAGATGGGCAAACACGATGAAGCCTGGATGATTCTCAAGCAAGTCCATGACACCAACATGAGGGCTAAAGGGGCCCCGGAGAAGGTGTTCACGGTGAGTGTGTGGCACCTATGCCAGCAAGAGGGGGCCTCCCCTCCTTACTGTTTTGGCTTGCTAAAAATATTAATTTTATTATATTAGTATGATGTTATATTAATCTGACAAAGAAATGTATCAAAGGGAGAATAAAACCCCTGACATTCCTATTATGGCGTCATAATTATTTGTTCATTTTGATAGATATCCTTCTTCTAACTGCTAATTGTTCAAAAAATCACTGAAAGAAAAAATTAGCTGTATTCATATGGGGATAAGCATATGTATATATGTTTACAGCTACATATTTGTTTGTTTTTCAGAGAGAGAGAGTATGTGCGAGCAGGGTGGGAGGGGCAGAGGGAGAGGGAGAGAAAGAGAATCTTAAGCAGGTTCCATGCTCAGCACACGGGGCTTGATCCCAAGACCCTGAGATCAGGACCTGAGCTGAAATCAAGAGTCAGATGATTAACCAACCAAGTCACCCAGGCGCCCCTGCATCTACATGTTTTTAAAGAGTACTCATAAGCATTCTGTATGTTGTCTCATGACATTCATAATTATCATTTTAATAAACATTAAAGTTGGGAACATTAACACAGTCTTCCTAAACATGTCCCGAATACTAGAAATTTATTTACCCTGTTTTATTACCTAGTTCCTATTAATACTGTTTCAGTGAACCTTTATGCAACACACATAGTTCCTTCCCCTTGATGTTCTAGGTTTGTTTTCCAAGATAGACTCCTAGAAATAAAATGACTGGCTTAGAAAGCACTAGTATTTTTATAGCTCATGAGTTACATTGCCAGATTGCATTTCAATAGGGTTTTGCCAGTCTACAGTGCCATAAGCAGCAGGATAACCATTTCTCTCCACCCTTACCAGCATTGGCTCTTAGCCTGAATTTTGTTTCTTGCTAGTTTAAAAAGTGAAAAACCAGTGAGTGACAATTTCCATAAAGATGTCCTGTTAGTTACCAAGATCTGTGCTCTGCCCTGCCTCCCTCCACAAACCCTGGGGCCAAGGAGGAATTCCTGCTTTGGGTCCTTGTTTTGCATAACTTCCTTTCAGGCTGACTTCAAATCCATTTCCACTAGGAAGCCCTCCTGTGTTAACCCCTTCCCACTCCAATTCACTTGTTTTGCTTCTTTGGCCTCAGCTGTCAATCTTGGACAAGACACTTGTCCTTGTTAACCGTTGCTTGGAAGCCCTGATGCTCAGGCAGGATTATGTGGCAGCTAAAAATCCACAGCCTGGAGCCAGACAGTCTGGTCCAAAGTTTTGGACTTGATACTATGTTTTGATACTTTCTAGCTATGTGGCCTTAGGCAAGTTATTCCCTCTGCCTCAGTTTCCTTATTGGGAACAGAAGGATAATAATAGCTGTAAATATGGTCATGGTAAGGATTGAATAAAGTACCTGAACCAGTGCTTGCCTTGGAGTAGGGGCTACATAGATGTCAACTATTATTCAAAAACGTTATGACATATTTTTTCTTAAATTAACTCAAGCAATAAATTTTACTGCCTATTTCCCTCAATTCCAGTGCTCCTAAA
Source organism: Canis lupus baileyi (assembly GCF_048164855.1). NCBI lineage: Eukaryota > Metazoa > Chordata > Mammalia > Carnivora > Canidae > Canis > Canis lupus. The sequence continues at coordinate 50,201,518 of NC_132839.1, read as the reverse complement.
AATATCTAAAATATGGGACCGGTGCTTTCTTTTGACATTTATTAAGAAGCACAACTAACAGATGAAAGATGTTAAGGGCGTAGATGGTTCTTCCAAGCTCCCTATCTCCACTGCTGTCCTTGGTGGATTGTAATGCTGCAGCTGGACGGCAGGTGTGGGCACCAGATGTTCGCGGGCTCCCCCCACACCAGGGCTTGGGTGTGCTTGGCTCGGTCCTATCCCCACCCCTACCCATTCCATAGATTGCCCTTCAAACTCCTGCTTGTTCCCAAGAGACGTCTTCATGGTCTTCTGTCTCTGCTTCAAGGCTCTGAATCCACATCAGCTGCATTGGATTGTGGGCCACATCAATCTGGTATGGAACACACATGTTGACACGTAGACACATCCAGACACAAAGACACATGAACACATCCAGACACACAGATCCAAACTCACACACATCATGCATATAGGCACACAGACACATGTATACAGACACACACATACAGATACACATGCACACACGCACACAGACACAAACATCATGCGTATAGACACACAGACGCATATATACTGAAACATGCACACACACACAGATACAGACGCATAAACACAGGCACATCCAGACACACAGACACACACATCACACATACACACAGACACATGAATACAGACACATGCACGCACATAGACATGAAGACACAAACACACAGACATATCTCACTTATACCAAGCATTTGTGACTTTAATAATCTTTATGACAATTTGAGGAGCTTCCTCCCTGTCCCATTCCCCCTCCTTTCCTCCTCCTTTCTAGTTTTCCCTCTTTCCCCTGCCCTCCCTGTGGAATAGTGAATTTTCCTTAGCTGGCACAGGGCGGGCTGCTGCTCCTCCCTGGCATTCCCGAGCCCCTCAAGTAGACTATTAGCGTATCTATTCCAAGCAAACCCAGAGCTCTCCTGGGAGGAGTCCTGATGGATGATTGCTCTCCATCTCATTTGTATGTCTGTCCCCACCTGCCCAAAGTGACTGTAAACTCTTCCCGGCCTTCTTCTTACCCACGTGGCCATGCAGCATCTCACCCCCAGTGGCTTCCCCGTCTGTTGCTTCTGGAAGACCCACTTCTAAACCAAATGCGTGGGCTTGCCAGACTGGGAGTCCTTTTTAGAAAAGTGATCCCACATTCTCCTCACAACAGGTTTATTGTTAAGCAGCCTGATTTTGAAGAATGAGGTCTTACTTAGCTTGGAAATCAGTAAAGCCTCCAGTTTGCAAAGGCAAAAGCTCAGCCTTTCACTTCAGCACTAGAGCCCCTCACCCATGGGTTGGATATGCATCCCGAGGAAGAAGAGTTCAGGCAGGGCTCCTGCAGCAGGAATGTGAACCGTAGGTGGGCAGTTTCTCTTACCCCAACCCGCATGCCAGCCATACGTTCTCAGGCATCACCTCTGCTTTTAGTAGTTTTCATCTAATAGGAAAGAGAATCAGAAAGAATAAAAATCAGAATCAGAATCATCTAACAAGAAAGAAATTCAGAAAGGTTGTGGCTTCAGCATTGGTAATCACATTAATTAGGTAGAAATAGATGAGTGGATGGGCCAAGGGAAAGAAAAGAAAGAAACAACCAGAAAGTGTTGACTGGTCAGAGAGCAGAGGCTGTCGGGGAGTGAACTCCTGCTACATGGGGTTAACTGCTTTGCTGTTAATAAATAATGAATGCATCCTTGAATGTATGTACTCGGAAGCCTGGCGGAGAGCAACAGATGATAGGGTCTTCACCTTCATCTTTGAGCAGCTGGGGTTCAGGACACCTACCCCAAAATGTGGCACCTTGGCATAGTGAATATCATAAGCTGAAGGAGTTCGAAACAGTGACAGAAGCAGGAAGGCTACTCTGACCTCTCCACATTCACCCTTCTTCTGGAACAGGTCTTAGATCTCCTGTGTGAAGTGACTGTTTACGCAGCCTTCTTGATCTCTCCACCCATCTCTGATGATAAGAAAGTCTTCTTCCTGGTAGAGGGACAAACTTTCTTTCTTCCCAGTTACTTCTTCACCATTTGCTACTCTTAGCCCACACCCCTTTGTCTTGTCAATTCTTCACAAATTTATTGTTTCATGGTCTAAAAGAGACAAAAGCTTTCTGCCCTGGTCACTTCATCAAGCCTTCATTCTCTTCAGAAGGCTCCCTTGTCCATGTTAAAATTCAATAAAATTTGTAGGCTTTTCCTCCTGTTATTCAGGCTTTTCTCCTTTGTCAGTTTAATTTTCAGACCCAGCCTGGGATGCTGGAAGAGGTGAGGGAAATTTCTTCATCCCCTACAAAGTCCCAGATTTCAGTCATCCCATTTGCTGGCTCCCTCACAAGCTTCTGAACTGCTACCTGGCAAGTGTCCCCCATAGAATGTTCTGCAGGGCTGGGGTGAACACAGGCCATATTTCTGATTTAGACCCAATCAAGGACGAGTATCTTAGTTAATTGTAAACTAGAGCAATTTTGCTTGAGGTTGTCAAATACACTCACTCCCAAATACCTAGGGAATAGAATGTTATTTTCCCTAGGAACTACGAAAGGAAAAAAATTGCATTTGAGTGGATATCTTAATGCTTTGGAGTATGATTTTTGACATGCTTCCTGATTTGGTTTCAGCCTTGTCCTCTGGCTTCTTTTGGATGCTTTGGAGAGTTCATGGTCTCCCTGGGGGTATCTGATAACATGAAGCCCAGCTCCAGCTGAGAGTTCTGTTGCAGGGTCTGTGCATTCATTCTCCTGTGTCCTTGTCAAAGCTAGGCAAAGAGATTTGCAAAGGGCGCACAGCTGCAGATGGGAGGATATGCCCAGGAGGCTCTCAGCATGCTCATGTACCTCCAATTTTAGGAAGAACACTGATGCTTTCACCAGATTCTCAAAGGGGCATGCAGCCCTCCCCAAAGTTTAATAACTACCGTTTCTAGGTTAGAAAAGCATAGCCGTGCCATTCTGGTCCTAGTGCTCAGAGTTAATGAGTCTGTTGTCCACACCCAGGAGCTCTTTCTTTTCCTGTGGATTACCAGCCTTATTTCCATATCTCTTCCCTTCTCCTCACAATCTCATATGGCTGAAGAAGGCAATAGAGACATTCCTATGACTAAAACAATTTTCCCTAGACAAAAGTTTGTTGGACGGGGTGATGGAAACTCTGAATTTTTTGAGTGTGCTCCTCTATTTTTCTCTGAATGTCTGCAAGCATGTATCTTGCTAACTTGGCTAAAAAAGTGTACCTGTGGTTGGGGATCTCCTTAACATGATGGTTAGTTACAGAATATACTGATTGCTTTAAACATTGTTTAACTTGACAATCACTGTCTTTGTGAGTCAGAATTGCTCATTGGAGCTACCTGCTGACATTAGACAAGTCAACACTTTCCAGGGTCCTTTCGGCAGAGCACTGAGACATATAACCTTATCCTCACTCCCCATTTCTTTGATTTCCACTAGGAAAGCCAGAGACAGCCAGGAGGACATGATATCTCTTATTCTGCTGTGTTTTAAAAATAGCTTAAGTAGTAGGGCATATGGGTGGCTTAGTTGGTGAATCAGCCAACTCTTGATTTCAGCTTGGGTCATGATCTCAAGGTCCTGGGATTGAGGCTTGTGTCCAGCTCTGTGCTAAGCAGGGAGTCTGCTTGAGGATTCTCTATCTGTCCTCTCCTTGAGCCCCTCCTCCTGCTTGCAAGCTCTCTCTCTCTCTTTACCTCCCCCTCAAATATACAAATCTTTAAAAAAAAAAACTTAAACAGCAACCTCCTTGTCTAACATACACACCATTGTTTACATTGTTTCTGTGATGTTAATTGTTAATACCAATTATGGATAGACTTGGTGAATTTTAAGGTGGAGTGAACTTTACTGTGGGCAAATCACGTGTACATGGGCATTCAGCATATTATGACTGATGAATATAAATTTCTCAAAACATGATCTGGTGAAAAGGTGGGTTCATCTTGTCTTCAGTGGGACTTATCTCTCCGAGCAAGATCCCAAAGAGAGGCCATATACATCTTTGGTTAAGAATCACTGAACTAGAGGGTCATTCAAGGTTCCTGTAGCCCTTGATAAGTAATAGAAACTCAGTTACATTAAACTAAACATTGAAAAGTCTGACACAGAGTGGGGTTAAGATTCCCTAGACTATCTTTGTTTTGCAGGTTTCCCACATCAAAACTCCCAAGCAAATGGATGAATTCATTGAGATCCAAAGTTCAACAGGAACTTGGTACCAGCGCTGGCTGGTCAGGTTCAAGACCACTTTCAAGCAGGTATGATTGGGTACATGTGAGAGATGAGAGAGAGGATGTCTAGAAATCTGTAACTTTGGTGGATGAAGGATAAAGACCCTAAACACCCCCATCAACCCAAGGCAGTGTGATAGGAGGAAGTGCCTTGGATGGGGATGCTTGGGACACAGCTTGTGCCTGCTTCTTATTCGTTGTGTGACTTGAGCCACAAACTCTCTAAACCTTCATTTCTTTTCTTTGCTCTTCCTTCCCAAGGCAGAAATTTTGAATGCAGGTGAAGTGTCTACTCTTAAACATCCTTCTCTCTACATAATCCGTAGGAAGAAAGTAATGAGTGAAATAGATGGCCCTTTGAGGTGTGTTGGTGGTTTCTGAGAAGGTGTCTGTGAAGGGCAAGGTCATTTCCCTAGAAGTGACTCCTTTAGGCAACTCAGCTTTTGGGCACTGAGGCAGCCAATGAATGGTTTCATGGTTATTAAATGTTAGGAATATCACCTATTTCCAGAGGCAAGAAGCAGAGCTCACTACTCAAGTTTATCCAGTGTCTCAAAATCTCAACCCAGTGCTTTTAATGATGGATTATTGTGTTCCCAGGGAAGATGCCCCGGGACTGTTATGTTGGAGGCCAAGGCCAGGCAGTAAGAAAAGAAGAAGCTTTGTTATTTGAACAGAATTCCTGCCTCTGGGAGATCACAGTTGTCCATTCTCTCATGGGGGTCCTAGGAAATTTATCAGAAAATCCTAGAAATGAGCTTTCAAGTCTCAAGTCTCTTGCTTTAATAACCCTTCTGTGGGTTGCAGGTCTGGGATAATGCTCTGTACTGTGTGATGGGGCCCTACAGGATGAACACACTGATTCTGGCTGTGATCTGGTTCACCATGGCTCTAAGGTAAATTCTATCTCACTTAACTCCATTAATTTCCCTATGCCTCCAGCGCCTCATCTGTAAAGCAGAGATTACAATTAGTTCTAACTCATAGAGTTTGGATGCTTTGGGCTGCAAGTAACAGGCAACCCACATGTCTTATCCTTTGTAACAAGAATTCCATAGAAAGGCAGGCTCCATGTGGGGTTTCAGCCCCAGGCTAGATCTCCTGGTGTTTGACAGATGCCTGTACTCTTCTTGGCACCCTGTCAATGTGGGAAAATGTCCCAAGGAGGAAGAGGCTGCCTCTCTGAGCTTCTTTTAGTAATAGCAAGGAAAGCTTTCTCAGGAGCACCCCCACCCCATGCCCCCACATCAGCAGTTTTTCTATTACCCAGATGTGTGTCACACACCTAGTGCCAAACTAATCACTGGTGAAGGGGTTATAATTTCCCGGTGATTTCAAACTAATCAGGATTTGCATCTGAGCTAAAAATACCATTAGCTTTCCTGAGGGTTGGTACCCAAACAAAATCTAGTTTCTGTTCTCCAGAAGTGAGTGGGGAATGAGGGCTATGTAGGCAGCCTTCAGTTGTGTTGTGGCTATGGGATAGAACAGTGAGACTCTGCAGTACTGTGCCCTACAATACGGAAAATCGAATATAATAGGAATGGTGATTAGCTGGCTCCTCTCTTAACTGGCAGGTTCTCACCCATCTCATTTCATGCACTTCCAAATATCATGACCTTCTTTATGCCACTTAAGTCACTTACAGCATTATGAGGCTATTTATTGTATAAAGAACATGCTTGCTATAGTTTCTGGCACTTAATAAGTGCTCAATTAATTACTATTATCAACAAGGAACTGTCAACAAGATTTTAAACTTCCATCTGTGAAATCGCTTGGTTTCCCATCACCTGTGTCTGGGTCTTATCCCTGACGTTAGTGGGACTGTCCTTACTATTTCCACATGAAGTATGATTCTACCTTTGAGATATGTATTTTCTTACATGCTAAGGAGTGCCCACCAATTCCAAATCTATATTTTTTAAATCAGGAAAAAAATTAAAAAAAAAATCAAATGCCTTCTCAGCATCTATGGGGATAGTCATGATTTTTTCCCTTAGATCTGTTCATATAATGAGTGATAGTATAGCCCTAATGTCTTAATTTCTAATAATGAACCATAGTCATACATTTAAAATGAGCTGGATTTACATCAGATTAGGGATATAGACTGTGATCATGAAAGAATAAATCATGTTGCTGCTTGAATATTCTGTCTTCTTTATTTCAGCTACTACGGACTGACAGTTTGGTTCCCTGATATGATCCGGTATTTTCAGGATGAAGAATACAAGTCCAAAATGAAGGTGTTTTATGGTGAGCACGTGTATGGTGCCACCATCAACTTTACGATGGAGAATCAGGTTCACCAACGTGGGAAACTTGTGAATGACAAGTAAGTGAGAGACCATAGGCTTTCCCCAGATCAGGAGAGCAGTCTGTGGGGATTATTTCTTGGGAGAGGGTCCATTGGAAAGAGAATTCAATATGCCAAGTGAATGAGCCCCAAGACTGTTGTAGAATCTCAGAAACACAACGAGGCCTACTGAGGCTCCACTCATCCCTCATCACCTGGCTAGAGCTGATTCATCCAAGGATGGAGACATTTGACTGAGGAGAGGCAATCAGACCATGTTTCCTGAGACCTCATACCTTTAATGGAGATATGCACAGGGCTGTGGCTTCTTATCAGTGTCTGCCTAGAAAGAGGGCCCAGAAAAAAAAAAGAAAAAAAAAAAAAAAAAAAAAAAAGAAAGAGGGCCCAGAGAGTTGAGCTCCCTATACCAATCTACTGCCTGGTTTTTTAGCTTTTTCTTTGATTTTTAAAGCTTCTCTAGAAGCAAATCTAGAGGCTAATGTGGTATTGTCTTATGTTATTTCACCCAATATTACCTCCAAGGGTTGGTCAGCATGGCCCATTGCCATCAAGAGTGTTGTCCCTTGGGGGCAAAATCAGTGGTGTATTGGAAGAGACCCACCCACATCTTTGTGGGGCTGACTCCTCAATCACTTACACTTCTCTTCCTATTCCTGGGACCAACTAGGTGGGCAGTCCCATCGCTGGGCTTTAAGAATGCCTCCTTGAAGCTGTCCTCTGAAAGCCCCCACATGGGTCAGGACAACACATTAAAGTTGACCCCAAGAAGAAATGTGTGGGAAATATCAGAAAGGGAGACAGAAAATAAAGACTCCTAACTCTGGGAAACTAACTAGGGGTGGTGGAAGGGGAGGAGGGCGGGGGGTGGGGGTGAATGGGTGACGGGCACTGAGGGGGGCACTTGACGGGATAAGCACTGGGTGTTATTCTGTATGTTGGCAAGTTGAACACCAATAAAAAATAAATTTATTATTAAAAAAAAATAAAGTTGACCCCAGGCCACATTATTCACCAAGCTGAACATCTACTCCTGTTCCCCTTCTTGAATTGTACTTAGCAAGCTTATCAAGTCAGGATGCATGACAGCATTGGAAATACCATGGCCCAGGTAGTTCAGCGTCAATGATATAAACTGCCCCACATTTTCCACCTCCGTACAAGAATTAACACCATGAATTCTCCCCTGCAGTGCATGGTCTCCCATGACCCCTATGCCCACTTCTGTGTCTAAGTGAAGTGGCCTGGCCCGTGACTATCAGCCACATCAGGAGAGGATCCTCAGTCTGGAGGATGTCTTCTGCTGGCTGCTAGTCCATGTCGCTCTTACAGGCCACACCTGAGCAGACATTCACTGTTATTCAGGATGAGAGAGAGGAAAGGGGGCAATATCATTTCTGCAAATATGAGACCTCTGGGGAGGAAGGTTAGGACCAAACATGAATAGACAAGGAATTTAGACTTTCATATGATTTTTTTTTCTTTTTAATGAAGAAGCCCAATCACAAACATCTACACATTCACATGCCCATGTATGCACACAGCCCCTTTGTCTGCACTTCATTCAGTTCAGGGATGGCATCTTGAGCTAGTAGGGGTGGGCAGTGGTTACCCTGGGATTTCTCACTCTCAGGGATCTTTGGTATAAATCAGGAGATCTTGTGGTAGCATTGCCAAGGAAAAAACGTTACCCTTGCTTTATAAGAATGCTTTGGAAATGTTGAAAATGAAGGGACGTTATGTATGGCCAGATGTCACCCATGACATGACACCATTCTCTCCAGAGATGAATTCAGTAAGAGACCTCATGCATGAAGTTTCCAATGTTCACTGGTACTCTCTTGTGGTATTAGTAATAGTAATGATAGTATGACATTGATAATGAAGCTCATGATCATAAATGTGGCTGCCATAAAAACCAGATATCGTTTCACCAGGAAACTTTCTGTTCCCACAGAGGCCCTGTGTTACATAGTATCTTCTGCATTAAAAAGTTCATCCCTATGCCAGCGCCTTCATAGTTTGCAACAGGTTGGTTTTGTAGTTTTTAGACTTAGCTACATAAAAAATGGGAACTTCTGATTCACTCTGTTTTTTTAAAAAACGATTTTATGTATTTATTCATGAGGGAGAGAGAAGCAGAGACACAAGGAGAGGGAGAAGCAGGCTCCATGCAGGAAGCCTGATGCAGGACTTGATCCCTGGACCCCGGGATCATGCCCTGAGCTGAAGGCAGGCGCTCAATTGCTGAGCCACCCAGGCATTTCTCATTCTGTTCTTCTAACCTTTCTCAGCCTCTGGAAGCTTTCATTAAGCTTCTGAGTGGGAGTGGGAAGAAGCAAGGGTTCTTGAAAGTGGAGGTCTTGTGTGGACCCAGAACCCCCTCCGGGACCATACAGTTATTACCAAGGGTCTGGGAATGCAGAGGCATGCCAAGGATTGTCTGAGAGTGGGTGAGGATATTCTGCATGCACAGATATGTTGCCATGTTTCTATGTTTCAAGAGCATGTGAATGTTTCTGTGTAGCTATTACAATATAAATTCCTTCAGAAGTTGCAGTGAGTTAATTTTAACTTGTCATTTATATGTTTTTTTTTTTTTGAGAGAGAGAGAGGGAGAGAAAGAGAGCACAAGAGGGGCAGAGAGAGAATCCTAAGCAGGCTTCACACCCAGCACGTAGCCTAACTGGGAGCCGGATCTCACAATCCCGAGGTCATGACCTGAGCTGAAATCAAGAGCTGGACGCCTAACCAACCAAACTTCCAAGCACCCCTCATTTACATTTCTTAACCAGTGGATCCTAAAAGCACCATCACTATCATGTGAAACCCATCATTTTTACCCTCAGCAAATTGAATAAAAAGGGTGTTTTCCTCTTTTGTAGGATTAGGAACCTTGAAATTTACCTAAGAAATGAAGGAATTTGGTTTCTTTTCTTGAGTTATGCTGCCACCTGCTGATCATGGGCTAGAAAGCACCATATCTTTGTAAACCCTGACCCTCTTTGGAGAGTTAACTGCTGGACTTGAGCTTGGGTGGCGCATGTCTCCATACATGCCTTGTATTCCTCCTCTGACTTTATCCACACTGACTAATTTAAAATTTAAATAGAAATTGTTTACCTCATTGACTATTGCACACGGGGGAAGATGACTTTTGTGTAAGTAGGGCTTCAAACTTTACCCACAGGCTTTGTCAATAAAGGAAAACTTCTTGAAATCTGAACTTAGGGGCGCCTGGGTGGCTCAGTGGTTGAGCATCTGCCTTTGACTCAAGTCGTGATCCCGGGGTCCTGGAATCGAGTCCCGCAATCGAGTCCCGCATCTGGCTCCCTGCAGGGAGCCTGCTTCTCCCTCTGCCTATTGATTAAATAAATAAAATCTTAAAAAAAAAAAAAATCCAAACTTCATCCTGCTTTAAAACAATCCCTTTGGCCCCAAGAAAAAATGAAAATATACAGATTAGTTTGCGCTTATTCCCCAAGCACCGTCCTGCAGGCTTCCTGGGCATCTAATGGGACCAGGTGGCTCTGAACTCTCATACTGCTTTTGCTCTAGAACTTGTATGTTTTTGGAAAATGCAAGAAAAGCAAGAGAAAAAAAACTGATATTCTAAGCCCCAAGCCAAAACATCAGGCTAGGCTTCTTGTGCTGTTAATTGAAAGCAGGATATGAGAGCATGCGTAAACTAATTAATTAATTACCCTCTCTGCTTGGGAAGACTCCTGCTGGGCAGGGCTCCTTTCTGAGAGGGTTAAGATGGGGGAAGAGTATGATACAAGTCAGCCAAGGGGAAGGAAATTGGAGAAAAGCTCTCATGAGTTCTTATAGTAGGTCAGGGGATGGTACTCTGAAATGAGGGTGGCTTGGCAGAAAAGAGAAGAAGGCTGGTTTCAAACATCACACTGAGGCATTACTCACACTGCAAATCTCCTTTGAGTGAGGCAGAAAGAAGAATTTTCTTCAGCTGCCCTGGGTCTGTTTCAAGGCCATGAATTTCCATGAAGCTGCCCAGAGTGGGAAATGTGTAAAAGCACCTTCTGGCTTCCCAGTCTGAGGAAGTAGCTTGAGGGACTGGGTTTTAGGCTTCATGGGTTGGAGACTAGCTGAGCTATCTGACCTGTGTCAGCCTCCGATTCCACATCTGAAAGCCGTAATATCGATAGATAACATACCTCCTGCTTCAGAGTTGATTAAATCTCTCCATTTAATACAGGTCCTGCAGAGTTCTTTGTGGAGACTCTTCCGGGATATTTTATAACTTCCTCCACCACTGAAAATTGGGTTGCTTCCTCTCCATCAAATATTGACAGAGGTTATTGCAAATAAATAGAAATCCTATTGATTTGGAAGTGTTTACTTGGTACCTAAGCTTTTTAATTAGTCCTAAGAGTTTCCCTTTGTGATTGTTGTATGATCCCATCTTCTGCAAATAATCACTGTTTTGTCTCCTTTCTTCTCTTTTATATTCCATTGTGGAGTACATCAAGGAGGTGGAGAATAGAGAATAATGCAAACAACCCGATTCAGAGCATCTAGCTTTATAAAACCATAAGCTGTGCTAGACTTCAGATTTCAAAATAGATTAAACATTTCTCACTCTGTGACCCTCAATGCAATTCCTTTCCCTCCCAAAGCGGTGATGATCACCATTGTTAATAAATCGGGTGTTTTACATTCGTGTTTTTACACTTTTCCCATGTATTTCTGTATCTATAAACATTGTACAGTGTTCTTTTGCATGATTTAAAGGTTAGATAAATATTATACCATCTTATGTATGCAAATGTATAATTATACTATAAATTTCACAACTTTTTTTGGTGTAAAATCAGGGTTTGGAAGATTCTTTCTGTTGGTTAACGTAGCTACATAATTCACTTTCATTCACTGAAATGTCATTACGTGAGTATTCCATCGTGTGTTTGTCTGTTCTTCTTTGGATAGACATATAAGTCACTTGCAATTCTTGGGTGTTACATATAATACTGCAATGAGTGTTCTGATGGGGGAAATCTTCTAGCCTGATACTAAGAGGTGGAATTGCCAGACAGAAGGATGTTCACATCTTCAGCTTCTCTGCCACATTAGTCTCCACGAGCCTTGTACTAACTATACTTCCCACTTAGCAGACTGAGCACGCCTCTCTCTACTACTGGGCCCATTCTTGGTTTGTGAGATTGAGGAGTGTGACATGGTATTTCTTTGTCTTTTAACTTATATTTTTCCCATCCTGGTGAGATTATCTTTTCCTGTGTTTCTTGGCTCTTTGGGTTTCTTCTTCTATACCTGTTCATGGACTTTGTTTATTTATTGGATATTCATTTTCATATTAATTTGCATAATGCCTTAGTCTCTTCTGGCTGCTATAACAAAATACCACAGACTGGGTGGCTTATAAACAACAGAAATTTATTTCTCCTAGTTCTGGAGGCTGGAAGTCTGAGATTAAGGCACAGGTAGATTCCGTATCTGGTAAGGACCCTCTTCCTGGTTCATAGATGGACGTCTGTTTGCTGCGTGTCCATGTGAAGAAATGCAGGAGGGGGCTCTCTGGGGCCCTTTTTATAGAGGCATTAATCCCATTCACTACCCTCATGACCTAACTCCTCCCCAAGGCCCTACCTCTTAAGACTATCACATTGAGGATTAGGTTTCATCATATGTATCTTTGAGGGAGACGCAAACATCCAGTCTATAGTACATGAGTTCTTTAAACTTATGTATAAAATCAAGTGTCAATGATATGTTTGAAATTTTTCTGTGTTTTTTTAAATAAGATTGTAATTTTAGAACAGTTCTAGTTTCACAGAAAAATTGCAAAGGTAGTGTAGAGAGTTTCTGAATATCTTGCACCTTGTTTCTTTTGTTATAACAGCTTATATTACTATTGCACGTTGGTTACAATTAATAAACCAATATCAGGACACCTCAGTAAAGTCTGTACTCCACTTGGATTTCCTTTTTTTAAAGATTTTGTTTATGTGTTTGACAGAGAGAGAGAGAGCATGAGCAGGGGCAGGGAGGGGTAGAGGCAGAGGGAAAAGCAGACTCTCTGCTAAGCAGGGAGCCCAGCATGGGCTGAGCCGAAGGCAGACACTTAATCACCTGAGTCACCTAGGCGCCCCACTCAGATTTCCTTTTACCTCCTATTCTTTCTCTCTTCCAAGATCACTTCCAGGCCACCACATCCATGTTAGTAGTCATGCCTCCCCAGGCTCCTCATGGCTCTGACAGTTTGTAGCTTGCTTTTTTATTTCGCTTCAGTAGTCCCCAAGAAAGGGCAGATACTTCATATTTTAATGCCAAGTTTGTCACATTTCCTTTTAAGGTTATTGAAGAAATCCTTCATGTTTGAAGTCATAAAGTCATTTTCCATTTGTTTCTCTTCTTTAAAGCTTCTTTCACATTCAAGGCCTTAACTTACCTGGGTGTGGCCTCTAAGAGACAGGAATAATTTGATTATCCCCCCATGTGAATAGCCAATTGTTTTCGTGTTTGTAAAATTGCCCATCTTTTCTTTATTGACAAGTAGTAACGCTTTTATGGTAAGTCAAGATTTCTTGTCTGTATTACTGTGTTTCTGTGCACTCTGTTTGGTTCCATGGTTCTAACAGACATGGAGCCAAACAGAGAGAAGCAGTAACCATTTCTCTCTCTTTACCATACTGACTTCTTTGCTGTAACTTTATTGTTTTGTTGTGTTTCCAGGAGGATTAGGTTCTTTCACTTCATTCTTTACATTTTTCTTGGGTGGTTTAGCCCCTGTGCTTTTCCAGACAAATTTTAGGATCAAGTTATAAAATTCCATTGAAAATAGCTTGTTGGGATTTTGATTGGAATGACATAGAATGTCTGGATTCATTGGGGGACATCAGGATCTCCCAATCATTGCATGTGGTATTTTTCTCTGTTTACTTAGTCATTCTTTGATAATGGTTTATAACGTTCTCTATAAGTTTCCATATGGGACCACCTGGGTGACTCAGTTGGTTAAGTGTCCGACACTTGATTTCAGCTCAGGTCTCCATCTCAGGGTCATGAATTCAAGTCCCTCATTGGGCTACACGCTGGGCATGGGGCCTACTTTAAAAAAATTGATCTCATATGTATTTTGTGAGGTTTATTGCTGATGCGTCATTGCTCCTGCTGCTGTTGTGAGTGGGGCCCTTACTTTCTCCTCTTCCTCTCTTTTCTCTCTTGTGGTTCTCCTCCTTTCTTTTCTTCCTATTCTTCCTTTTTTCCCTTAAACATGATTTTTTGGGCTCTAACACGTTGGCCCAACCCTCCATTAATTTTGATAGCTTCTTGGTAGATTTGCCTAGCTCTTGTATGTGGCACACACACTGAAAAAAATTAATGATAGTCTTGTTTCCTCCTTTCTTACCTTGGTATTTGTGTTCTTTTCTCATTGTGCTGCATTGATTAGGATCTCCCATTCAGTTGATGGATACGAGCAGTGCTAACAGGTATCTTGACATCAGAGGGTGCTTTTGGTGTCTCCCTCTTAAGTATGACATCTGCTGTATGTTTTTGAATCATCATCTTTAGAAAGTAAAGGAAGAGGGTGCTTGGGTCCCTCAGTCAGTTAAGCCTCTGCCTTAGGCTCAGGTTGTGATCCCAGGGTCCTGGGATCAAGCCCTTCATTGGGCTCCCTACTCAGCAGGGAGTCTGCTTCTGCCTCTCTCTCTCTGTCCCTCTCCCTGGTCTTTTTCAAAACAAACTGTATAGGATAGAGGTAGTTGTTTTCTTAAAGGTTTGGTAAAGCTAGTCTTTATAACTATATCAGCTTGCCATTAATCAAGGCAACAGATTTTGATTACCAACTTATTTTTTAAATGGCATTAATATATTCAGGTATGCTCATTTTTCTTTTGTAAAATTATTTCTTTTAAGCTTTAGATATATTGTCACAAAGTCCATAACATTGTTTTATGACTTTTAAGTTTTTATTAGATTTGCAATAATGAATCCTCCCTTTTTATTGTTAATACTACTCATGTGCTTTTGGTCTTATTTTATAATCAGTCTTACTGGAGTTTTGCATATTTTATATTTAAATAATAATATTCCTTTCTTTAATAATTTCTTCTTAGGATTTACTTTTTTATGTCTCATTAGTTTCTTTATTGTATTTCTTGATTTTTTTAAAAAAAAGTTAATGAATTTAATTAGGTACATTTCATTTCAATTTTGCTTTAGTTGCATCAAACAACTTTTTATACTTACTAATATATATTTTATATTTTCCAGTAATATTTACTCTTCATCTCACAAATTATTTAGAAGTGCATTTTAAGTATCAAATGCTATTTTTAAAAAAGATTTATTTATTTGAGAGAGGGAGAGAGCATCAGTGGGAGGGTCAGAGGGTGAGGGATTGAGAATCTCAAGAAGATTCCACATAGCACAGAGCCCAATATGGGGTTTGACTTCATGACCCAGAGATCATGACCCCAGCCAAAATCAAAAGTTGGCTACTTAACTGACTGAGATACCCAAGTGCTCTTTCAAAATGTCTTATGCCAAATTTTCTCTCTCTTTTAATTCTTAAATTCCAATCACACTTAAGTTCGATTGTTTGATAGTTTCCCAAAGTCTTTGGTTACTCTTTTCTGGATTTCCCCTTTCTCTTTCTCTTTATGTCATAGTTTTGATAACTGCTCTTGAATTATATACCAGCCAGGTAGTTCTTTCCTTGAATATGATGAGTCTACTGGTGAGTTCATCAAAGGTATTCTTAATTTGTTTTACTGCTTTAAGAAATTTCTAGCATTTCTAGTCGACTCTTTCTAATAGTTTGCATTTCTGTGCTAGAATTCTCTATAATGCACGCATGTTATTCACCTTTTCCAGTAAGGCATTATGTTAAAGTTATATTAAATTTCCTAATAGTTCCAGCAATGATATCGTATTTATACCCGTTTTAAAAAATATTGTTTTAACATAATGCTGTTTTACTCTTACTTCTTTGTGTGTATTGTAATCTTGGTTGAAAGTCAGATATGTAGGACAATAGAGACCTTTTTAGGAATGGGTACATCTCTTTTGCTAAGCATTTACAGGGTGTGGGAGTTTTGAATCAATCTAGTTAGTATTCGAACTTTGGGTTTTTTTGGTTTATTACCATAGAAATTTGTTGGGACTTCCATTTATTTATTTATTTATTTATTTATTTATTTATTTATTTATTTATTTTTAAAGGTTTTATTTATTTATTCTTGAGAGAGAGAGAGAGAGTCAGAGACACAGGCAGAGGGAGAAGCAGGCTCCATGTTGGGAGACCGACGTGGGACTCGATCCCGGGTACCCAGGATCACACCCTGGGCTGAAGGTGGCACTAAACCCCTGAGGCCCCCGGGCTGCCTGCGACTTCCTTTTAATTGGAGTGTAATTTATATATAGTAAAATTCACCGTTCTTATAGTATAATTCTGAGTTTGCCAAGTGCATATGGTCATGTAACCACCACAATCTAGATACCATTATTCCCCAGATTTCCTATGCCACTTTTTATCAACCCTTACTCCACCTCCAGTCCCTAGCAACCAGTGATCTCTCTGTCACATAAATGGAATCCTACAACATTGAAGCCTTTTAATCCTATTTTTTTCACTTAGCATTGTGTGCTTGAGATCTATCCATATTGTTGCACATTCAGCAGTTTATTTTATGACAGAGTACTTACTATTCCATGGTCTGAATGTACTACTATAATTTTATCCATTTACCAGGTGAAGGAATTTTGTGTTTTTTCCAGATTTTGGCATGTTTAAATTAATGTTTCATTTAGGATGTTTACAACAATATTTACATATGAAGTTGTTCTACTTTTTTCCTCTTGCAAGTCAA
This sequence comes from Canis lupus baileyi, assembly GCF_048164855.1. NCBI lineage: Eukaryota > Metazoa > Chordata > Mammalia > Carnivora > Canidae > Canis > Canis lupus. The sequence continues at coordinate 50,185,096 of NC_132839.1, read as the reverse complement.
TAATTGCTTTTCTCTTTATTATTTCTCTTTTTTCCTAAATTCCATTTTTATAATTCTTTAAAAAAATTTTTTTTTGTTTTTATAATTCTTGCTTAAGATTTTATTTACAAAGGCTGTCATGTGCTAGGATCTTTGTCAAAGGAACAGGATGAGACCTTGCTCCCTCCTCAGGGAGCCTGAGTGTAAAAGAAAGGGAAGAAAGGAAATTGGGTTTACTGGCAGATTCACCAAGGCAAAATAATGTATGTTCTTAGAGAGTCTATTAGATTGACATTGGAACCAGTATTTCCATGAATACTTATTCTCCATGATATAATATTTTCACAATTTGGAGAAAAAAGATGGTCATATCCTCAGTCCACTCTTTTATTTCTTTTTTTTTTTTAAGATTTTATTTATTTATTCATGAGAGACACACAGAGAGAGAGAGAGGCAGAGACACAGATAGAGGAGAAGCAGGCTTCATGCAGGAAGCCTGTTGTGGGACTTGATCCTGGGACTCCAGGATCACGCCCTGGGCCGAAGGCAGGTGCCAAACTGCTGAGCCACCCAGGGATCCCCTCTTTTATTTCTTTTTAGGCAACAGACAGTTAAGGCGCTCCTCATTTATAGAACTATACAGAGCTGGAAAAAAAACTCCTCCTCAATACCTCTATTTTAAAGATTTTTTCTAGTGTCAACCTAGAGAGGAGAAAAGACTTGCCTGAGATCTCTTGGTGCTTAAGCTCTGAAAGTTGGTCTCCATTCTTTGGTTTCTGGAGAGTGGTATCAGAGGTGGGAGAAAGGCCTTATGACCACATTGGAGAATTTAACAAGTTATATGGAATATCAGGCAAGACTACCACTTTCCTTATCTCTTTAAGAAAATTAGGCACGCTCTAGCATATATTTTCTGAAGCAAATGATCCTCTTCTTTATGCTCTGCTTTACCTCAGATTAGGACCTGACATGAGATAATGTGTGAGAGACTAGAATTCCAGTTATTTTCCAAAGCATTCTATTTCATTTTGCTGTGGCTGGAAGGTTTATTGTAGTAAGATATGTATATGGAAGCTTTGGAGAACTGTACCCTTTGTTTGTTTTCTCCCCACAAGGTGAATTAATTTATCTAAAAGAGAATTTTCTACTTCTCAATTTTTTGAAAACACAGTTAAAGGGTCTATGTAATACAACTCCATGTCTTTGCACATGCTGTTTCCTCTGCCTGGACTGCATGTCCTCCATGTCTTCTCTTGGATAGCCTCTATTTGTCCTTCAGAATGGGTCACCTCATGCTTTTCCCAACCAGATCACAAGTGCCCCCTTTGAACTGATCTTGAAACATACCCCTATCTTGATAATTATCACACCAAATCTTAACGACCAGTTTCCTTGATTATCTCTTTCATTAGACTGAGCTTCTTGAGGATGCCATAAAGTAAAACACAGTGACTAAACGGATACAATTTTTGGCATAGTTTAGACCATCTGGTGGACTGACCATCAGCCATGAGGGTGACTAACATAAAGTATTTGTAGTAATAATTCTGCCATAGATTCTGGATTGCCAATGGCTCCTGTTTTCTAATAGAACATGTTCCAGAAGATACTTGCACTAACTTTTCTTTCAGCCTTTGAACTCTTCTGAGTGAAGAATCTTGGACCATTTCAGTGTATAAATGAGAGATAGGGGATGATTTATATAAAGACTCATAAAATATGCCTTGGTCCTTTCTCCTTTTATCTCTTTCCTTATAACTTTGGCTTTTTATAACTCACTTGAAGATACATTTTAAGGTCTGCTTGCGTCAGGCCCATTATGATTTATGGCTCTGCTCCCTCACTCACTCTTGGAAGAACATTAAAATATATCTGGGGGCCACATCAGCAGCCTATTACTATATTAAAGAGAAGGATATATTAAGAAAGGCAAAGACCTGAGACAGAATCCAGGAATAGCTTTCCTGAGTAAACATATTCAGCACACAAATTACATTAATTTTGAAATTGAAGGCATCTTCCTGTAATACAAGGCTTACCAATCTCCATGGAGATATGAAGAGTCCAGTGATAGCCTTTGGAGGCCCCTGTTTAAAAGTCTGTAGCAAATTTGACCCTATGAAAAGTTATATAAAATAATTTGACTAATCTAGACCAGTGACTCTCACATGTTTTAAATAATCTGACATCTGCCTCTGGTGATTATGGTTCAAGAGGTCTAGGAATATAGGAAACTGCATCTTTTTTAAACAACATTCTGTTTTGTTCTGATACAAGTGTTCTGGGGATCTCTCTTTGAGAAACACTTGCTCAGGCCTTTTTACTGGGTGTGGTGGGGGTCTGTTTGCAGAAATTCGTGACAGGTGGCTCTAGATTAGGGTTGTTAGCAGAATATAATATAACATAAATGGAAAGGGAAACTGATCATCATCTGAGGTCATGGGATGAATAATATGATTGCCCTGAAAAGGAATAGCCTGTGCTGCGTCTATCACAGTGATTCCCACTATATTGTTGTCTGCTTGTTTTTTTTTTTCCAATTAGACTTAAGGGCAGGAACCATATCTTTCCTCTCTGTATTCATAGCACCTAATACCATGTAAGTAAGTTTTGCTGAAGACTGAGTGTATAAATAAATGGATAGACAAATGAATGAGTTGTAATTCTCCACAAATGAAAACATATCCAAGGTTTCTAGTTTCAAGTTTGACCAAGCTTGGTAAAGGTCCAGCAGAGGATGATGTTAACATATGTTGGTATATGTTTCTGAATGCAATATTGTTTTTTTTCCTATTAAGTTCATGTAGGAGTTGGAGTACAGCAGTGGCTCTCAAATGTGGATGCACCTCAAAGTCCCCTAGATGCTTTCATCTGTTTTATTATTAAGTGAAAAAGTAATATGTATGCTTGATATAAAGGAAAAATTAAGTTTATCTCATTCCCAACTCCCATTGGACCTCTCCAGGGCCAACCACATCCACCAGTTTCTTGTGTGTATTCTATGCATTTGGAGGCATATCTTATATGAATGGTCACAGGCTAGAAACACTGTATTGCATTTGATTTTTTTTTCAGTTAACAATATACCTTGAGAATTGTTCCATATTAAGGTATATAAACTACCTAAAAACTGTAACAATCACATGCTATTCCACTGGGTGGTGTCTGTCTGTCTGTCTGTCTACCTACTCATCATCCATCTAGTAATCAATTCTTGCTGCCAGAAATTTTGCAACAAGCATTGGTGAATGTATCTCTTTGGATGCGTGAGCAAGCTTAGGTAAGATAAATTCTTAGAGGTGGTATTTCTAGGGCAAAGAGATTGCGTGTTTGAAATTTTGCAAAATTGCTCCCCCAAGAGGCTGCACCAATTTTATTCTACCAACCATATGAATGAAAGTGCCTGTCCCTCCAAATCTTTGTTGGGGGAAATTTTTAAAACGAAGATTCTTAGCCCCTCACAAATCTATTGCTTCCAAACCTATTAAGACCAGCTGAGGGAACTGGATTTTTTTAAAAAAGATTTTATTTATTTATTTATTTATTTATTTATTTATTTGAGAGAACATGCATAAGTGGGGGGAGGGAGGGGTAGAGGGAGAGGAAGAAGCAGACTCCCTGCTGAGTAAGAAGCCTAAAGTGGGGCCCTGGGATAGATCATGACCTGAGCCAAAGGCAGGCGCTTAACCAACTGAGTCACCAAGATACCCCAGACCTGCATGTTTTTAAAGCTCCTCATAATGTGCCATGTTATCAGTATTTTCATTTCACACTAGTCCGTATCTCGATGAGTCTGATACAGAAGGTCCATGACTGCACTTGGGAATCACCAGGCTGCTTCATAACACCCCGGTATCTACCCAGACTGGATACCAGCTTCCACATTCCTGCTGCCCTCCCTCCTTTATAAACATCAGCTAAGGAATAGGGAACTAACCTTGGAAAATAATGTTTCAGCACCTTTTGGTTTGAAGTTCTCCTTTTTCTGCCTTCCTGTGCTTTCCATTTTGGTCTCAAGTCTTTTCTCTTCCTGGCTGAATTACTCAGGGACTAATGTCTTTTCCACAGGTTCACAAAGATGTACTTTAAACATGTGCTCTTTGAGGACACATTCTTTGATGAGTGCTATTTTGAAGATGTTACATCTACTGATACCTATTTCAAAAATTGCACTATTGAATCGACTGTCTTCTATAACACAGGTGAGAACATGGGTGGTGTGGGTGCACAGTATCAAGGGTGGACTGGTCTTATGTAAGAAGCAAAGTGCTCAGTCATAAGCTTTAGGAGTATCAAGGTATACACAGATATGACTACTGAGTGTTAGGTTGGAGAAATGAGTTCTAGCCCAAGTATGGCACAGATTAGTTGCCCAGTCCTTACCAATGCATTTAATTTGTCTTCATGTTTTACCACATGTGAAGTGGAAACAAAAGTTCTGGATGAGTGCTCTGATCTCAATGAGACTGATGCTATATGTGCTTCAGATCTTTGGTAGGAACAAAATATGACGCAGATGAAAACTAAGCATTCCAGGAGGGCAGCATTTTATGCGTGGAGTGCATTCTTGAAGACCTCACATAATTTGAGTTTTGCAAACTTCAAGGCTCATGTTCTCACAATAATAAAGGAAAAGGGAAAATTGTATCTTCTCAAGCCTTGTGCATAAAACGAGACAATAAGAATATTTTTAAAAGGTACCTTTCGGGCTTCGATGATTAAAAAAATATTCACAAAGTTCCACCATTCTATCATTCTTTGTTACGTTTACTACCATCATATATTAATAACATACAGAGTGGAGTTGGGACATGAGGAGACTACCCTGAGCTTTTCCAGGGGCTTCATTTACATTGTCTCCAGTGAGAAATGCACAATTATTCCCATTTTTTAAAGATTTTATTTATTTATTATGAGAGACACACACACACACACAGAGGCAGAGACATAGACAGAGAGAGAAGCAGGCTCCATGCAGGGAGCCCATGTGGGACTTGATCAGGATCACGCCCTGAGCTGGAAGGCAGGCGCTTAACTGCTGAGCCACCCAGGCATCCCAATTATTCCCATTTTATAGCTAGCTCTTGCCTAAGGCCACAGCTAGCAAGCTGAGGGAGCTTGGACTCATTCCTCAGTTGCTTGGTTGTAAAGTCTGTGATCTCTCCACTGTACTCCATTTACCATGCCAATATCAGTATTTTCTCCAAGACCTCACCACCATGGTTTATGCAAAAACATCTTCTTCCATGAGGTCAGCTTCAAGAGGTTCAATATCTGGCCTCCACATACCCTTCAGTCTCTAAATGATCTATTATGAGATGTACCTTCCTAAATTTTTTTTAGGCTGAACTTAAAAAAAAAAATGAGTGCTATACACTTCCTTTGTCATTAAAACCTGAGGCATCTTTTAGTTTCTTCTTTCAAGTTTTAATGTTGCCTTGTGGTTTGCATACTCTCATGTGGGGATTTTTGCAAACACCTGTAGTCATGAAATGTCAGTGCTGGGAAGTGATGGAGAGAACCAGGTGTACTTTTCTAATTTTGTAGGAGGAGGTTTAAGAAAGGTTAGAGAGGGTCAGTGGTAGAGCCAGTTCCTGAAACCCAGATTTTCTGAGAGCCCACTTAGACATGCTTTCTGCTTGAAGAGTTGGTGTTAGAAGGTGTTGGAAGACTTGGGAACTAGGTCTAAAGCAAATAGCTTCTATTTTTTTAAGACTTGATTTTTTGGAGATGTGTTAGATTTCTAATTTCATTAGAAAGAAGGTACAAAGATTTCCTTAGAACTCCTGTCCTTTCCTAGTCTTCCCCATTATCAATCAACATCTCCCCAATAGAGTGGTGTATTGGTTACCACTGATGAACCTACACTGACACATAATAATCATCCCAAGTCCAGAGGTTACAGGAGGGTTCATTGTAAAGAATGTTAGACATTCTTTGGGCATGGACAAATGTATAATGGCATATATTCACCATTATTATGCTATATAGAGTATTTTCTCTGCTCTGTGCTCTCCATATTCATCTCCCTTGCTCCCCACCCTGGAAACTACTGAGCAAATGTTTTTACTTTTCTTTTTTAAAAATTTTATCTAATCTTTATTTTTAAAAAGATTTTATTTATTTATTAGAAAGAGAGAGAGCAAGCGAGCACAAGTGGGGAAGAGGTAGAGGGAGAAAGAGAATCCCAAGCAGATTCCCCACTGAGCAGGAAGCCTGATGTGGGGGGTCAATCCTAGGGCCCCGAGATCATGACCTGAGCTGAAACCAAGAGTCAGACTCAACCAACTGAGCTACCCAGGCGCCCTGCAAACAGTTTTTATTTTGAAGAATGTTCAGGTTTCTGCATGGACTCTAGAGTGGTCACCTCAATTCAGATTCAATTCTCTCGTCTTCTGTTTCCTATAAGTTGGGTAGCCTCGGAGGAGTGGTTCAGCCTTGGTGTGGACCTTAGTGTTGTCTCATTGATAGAAACAGGACTGCTTCCTACTTGAGAGATGATGTATTCAGACATGCCTCTCTGTGAGCATTTGTTTCATTTCCTATGCTTACGGGAAGTTGAAGCAGTCATCACACTGTTACAGTTTTCTCTCTTCATCCACATCTGGCCTCATGTCACCTTGACTTTGAGACTGTCTTATTGCTGGAGGCTTAGGGCAGCCTACCCATGGAAAGAGCCATGACTCCATTCTTGCCTCTACCCCATCTCTCTGCAGCCCCTGTCCACTGTACATGAATCAAAGGTTTCCTTCTCTCCCCAGACCTCTATGAACATAAGTTCATCAACTGCCGGTTTATCAACTCTACGTTTCTGATGCAGAAGGAGGGCTGCCACATGGACTTTGAGCAGGATAATGACTTCCTGATTTACCTTGTCAGCTTCCTTGGCAGTCTGTCTGTCTTGCCCGGGAACATCATTTCTGCCCTGCTCATGGATAGAGTTGGAAGGCTCAAGATGATTGGTGAGTAGTTAGGGATGCCACATCTCCTCCAGTAAGTGAGGACCATGGCTTTCAAAGTGTATTAAAGAAGAGGAATCTTTTTATTTTTCTTAAAGAAATCTTTCACTGGAAACCAAACAGGTAGGATAGGATCTGCTGGTGTGGAGCCCAGGAGGCAGCTATGTCTCCAAAAACCCTAGGACTCCATGGAGGTAGTTTGAGACCTATGGTCCAGGTCAGGGACTCATTTTCATTTCCCAACTGGATGATTCTGTGACAGTGACTTCAGGAGGAATATTAAACATGCCCATTCTACTTGCTTTGTAAGATTATAGTCAGAAAAATATATAAAATGCTCTTCAATGAACATTGGTTCATTTGATGGGCTTAAAATAAATTGCATCACTTATTATTTCATAGTGATCACACTTAGGCTTTGGAGGTGGGCAGACTCACGTCTGAATCCTATCACCTTGAGGCTATTTGACTTTGAACATGTTCCTTTACTTCTCCAGGCTTCAATTTCCATATCTGTACCTCTAACTAGCTGGCAGAGTTTTGTGAGGTTTGAACATAATGTAGCCAGAGCATCTCATAGTGCTTGGTGCACTGTAGGTTCTCAAAAATGGTCACAAAATTCATGTATCCATGCTTCACTACACCAGGATCTGCAGCAGTTTACTACAGAAATGCCATACATGGCGTGCATGGCAAACAACAAACAAAACATGTACACCCGGGGCTAGGGAAAACATATAGCAAAATATATATATTGTAAGGCCAGGGTGGGGATAAGAACCACATGCTGATACACATGCCATGGAAGGTCTGCTCCAGGGATGTAGTTGATCAGGAAAATTAATACCAACTCCCTAGCAGCAAAGCCCAAAGGGAAACAAAAATAAATCACATAGTCATTTTGTCAGAGAAGAGCAAATTGTTGAGAGCTTGGCAAGGGAATCTTGTCCTGGTGTTGGGCTTATTGAGTATTATTATTGTAGAGTAGCAGGAATATTCAGAATGGTGAGTATACGATTTCAGCTTTTAAAGTGTGTGGTGAGGATGGAGTCACATCTAGGCATGGCAGATTGAGCGAGCTGTCTCCTGAGTCTGAGGTGGGGCCCTGGTTAGAGCCCTGAGGGAAGGGCAGTGTTTACTAACTCGTAAATGCCTGAGCTTTTCAGCAGAAGGTAACTGCACGGTGCACAAGACCAGCAGCTGGGAATCAGGTGACCATTTCAGCCAACATTTGCTTTAGAGTCTGCATACCTTCCTTTCCTTCTCTGAGCTTCTGTTTCACAACTGTTAAAGTAATACCTCTGTTTGCTCCAATGAGATAAGGCGTGTGAGAGTAGATAGTGAGCTTTAGTAAAGGTCTGGCACGCAGCAGGCGAACTGTGATATTCTCAGTGCATGCAGATAATAGATGCTCAATAAACGTCTCGATGGGATGTGGATGACCTGTTCTGAAAGAGTCTCTGAAAGAGACTCATGAAATAGTCTTAGGAAAAGACAGAGTTATTTCCTCAAATTCCCTGTAGAATTTGCTGTGGCATAAAAGTTGTCCTGCTTACTCTGTGTTCTTTCCTGGGCAGAAGTAGTGTCTTGTTAACAACAGAGTAGAAGTTTCCCTGATGAGGCTGTTAGTCCTCATTTATTCATTCAATAAGCAGTAATTTATGCAGCACTTATTCTTTGCCAGGCGGTATGGCAGACAATGGGAAAACAGCAGTAATTGACACAGACAGCATCCTCACGCTCACGGAGCAAATGATCTATTGGGAGAGAGAGACATGAACTAGAAATTTCATTGAACAAACACAAAGCATGTATTATAGGTCAGGCTTTGTGCCAAACATTTTTAAAATATTAACATATTTAAAACTCAGTCACCCTGTGAGGTAAGGACTATTTTTTGCCAACATTTTACAGATAGGGAAAGTGAGACAGAGAGGTTATGAGACTCACACAAGGTCACACAGGGGAATCTGGGACTTGAACTCAGGCTTCTCCATCATAACGGAGATGAGAATTAACAGGATGGAAGGAGAGTGGACCACCAGGAGCTATAGCAGGATTACCTAACATAGTTGAGAGGTCAGATCACTGAATATCACTTGATTTATTTGAGGGTAATATTTTGTATTCAATAAACATTTGTCAACATTTATTGTAAACCAGGAGCCAATGGCTGGCCACTTTGAGGGAGGCATGAGTTTAGGTGATATAGTTCTCAAGGCACTTGTGGTCTCATAGATGTTTGTCTCCTTCCTAGCTGTTTGGAAAGAGGTCACCAGGTGGCCTACTCACAGCCCTGCCTCTTCCCAGAATCAGCAGAATCTAGGCCATAGTTACCATGTCATGGCTCATCAGCAGAGGGTTTGGCATCAGTGTTGGTAGCTCCAGGTCTGAGGGTGAGATTCCAGGCAGAGGCCCTCCAAGGAGGCCTTTGTGGGTAAGGCCAGCCACCAACATGACTTCTTGGCAATTGGAAGGCCTCTCCTAGAGGACCTCTCTCCCCCAGGGTCCTGATGCCTGGCTAGGACCCTTGGCCTGTCTCCCAGCTGGTTGTCTGGAAGATGCTTTCTTCTTTCTGCTAACTATTCCCACTGCATTTCCAGCCATGCTCCTGGTCCATACCCTGCATTCACTCCACACTCCCCAGGCTCTTCTGGACTGGATGTAATGGATTTGGGCAGCATTTGAGACAGCCTTCTTTTGGTGGGACCTCTTATCATTAGTTGCATCAGCCAGAGTGCAGGTGGGAAGTGAATCCACACCAGATAGTTCTAGTAGAAGAGACTTTACAGATGGGATGTGGCTTTTAGAGGGGTGGGCAGGCTTGTAGGAACAAATAATGTAAATGAGGCACCCAGATGCTAGCAAAACTGGCAGCTCATACTGCTTCTAGGACTACAGGGAGAGAACAGCACACTCACAGAGCCCAGGGCAAGCTGGAACCGTGGAGGTGGAGGCTCCTAAAAGGACCTGTAGTCCTTAGCGGGTCAGAGAGTGGAGTGTGTATGTGGGGGGGTGGGGGGGGGAGGGCAGTGTAGCCATCACCATAAAAGGAGATATAGATAGGATAGGAATTGAGAAGAAATACTCCAACTCCTACCTGCTCCCAGTTGATAAGGGAGCCACAGGTACACAGTCCCTGGGGGTTAGCTGCTCAGGACACAGGACAAGACTGAGAAGGGCAGATCAGATACTTGGGGTGGAGATGGAATAAATGGAGCATAAACAGCAGGGGCCTTTAGGTTTTCTTCTGCAGCCCATTTACAGTTCTGTTCTCAGTAGTATATAAGCTCCACGAGGATTTTGTGATACTGATGTATCTCAGGCACCCAGAACAATGTCTGGGACCTAAGAGATTCTCAAGGAATGTCCTTTCTCCCCATCCCCAGTAATTCTGGGCTGAGCAGCACCACAGGGTGAGGATTTCAAAATCCTTCTTGGAAGCTAACTCTGGTGACATGACCCATGCTAAGGGCTCTAATCCCATGGCCAGAGTATCATGCAGGGGGTTCAAGCTGTGTTTTCTCCCTGCAGAGATGGGCCTGTTACTTGATGTAACCTGTTACTTCAGGTGCACTTGTGAAGATGGGAGAGTGGAAAGGCCTGTGGGTGACAGTCTTGTCTAAAACATGGGCTTCAAGGTTTGTTTTTTTTTTCCTGCCCTTGACCTCCCCCTGTAGGTGGCTCCATGCTAATCTCTGCGGTCTGCTGCTTCTTCCTGTTTTTTGGCAACAGCGAGTCTGCGATGATTGGCTGGCAGTGCCTGTTTTGTGGGACCAGCATTGCTGCCTGGAATGCTCTGGATGTAATCACAGTGGAGCTGTATCCCACCAACCAGAGGTCAGTTCTTCCCTGGGCTTCCCTCTGGGACTTGTTTGGACTTTAGCCAGAGGTCTACTCATTCCAATGTCCTTCACCAAAGCCATCTTGGTCTTCTGGTGTTTCACGGACCAAGCATCTCTTTGGTTATTGAGTTTCTCCTGCATGGAGGCTGGCATAGGCACGGAGGTGAGCAGGCTAAGGCCTGATGTAGTGGAGTGAGTGGCTAGGTATGAAGGACAAGTGCAAACCATGTTCAGGAGAGAGGAGTGAGGGTGCCACCATAGGAATCATGCAACCCAAAGAGGGGCGAGAACAGGCCTCTAATGGTGTAGTGGGGCCGGGGGGGGGGGGGGGGGGGAAGGTGAAGAACTAGATAAACAAAGGGCGAGGGAAAGGCAAGGGCAGATAATGGTGGGAATGCGACTCAATGGTCTAGGGCATTCACAGAGATGTGGCAGAAATGCTCAGTGCTTACTTTTATTTTGTGCAAGCCACATGGAAGAGGCCTGATTGGAAGAGTCAAAGCCATTATGTAGCAGTTATCTCTCTTTATGGAGAAGGAGTTTTGCATTTTAAGGATAGCAGGTAGGTGGCCCTATGGTCAAAAAGGAGTAAGAAGTGATGTGGAAGGCAGGGAAATGAAATTCTCTAAAAAATCTTAATGATATTCCCCAAATTGATGACAAAGATATTAGAATATGAATAGCTATGGCAATGCACAGCATCCCATATTTGGAGCCCCTCTCCCCTAAACTGCGGAGCTTCTAAGTTTTAATAAGAGGAGGAAAAATTATCATTATTTCAACAGTATATAATTTTACATCTAGGAAACTCAAGACAATTAATTAGAGACTGCTGGAAACAGTAAAATAATTTGATAAGGTAGTCAATAATAAAACTAACTTAATAGCATATGGGATTTAATAATGTATCCAAAAATTTAAAAGTAAAGTTTAATTCTATTTAATAATAGCAGAAATCATGAAATATCTAGGAATATAAGAATATGTGGGATAATAAGAAAGGTGAAGAAAACCATAAAGCTTTACTGCAAGATAAAACAGAAAACTTACATATCAAGGTATACCTTATGAAATTCTAAGATTTATTCTTGCACAAATTTCAAATTTTCTTTTGTTTCCTTTTGACTTCAAAGAGTCCATTCAGAATTCAATGAGATTTTTTCCCCTTCTTCATGGAAACTTGGGACAACTTTGGAAATTTCATTTGGAAAAATATGTGAAAATATCCAAGAAAATCCTGAAAACAAAAAGATTGGGATGGGGCTGGTTATGTAAAAAGTGATTTAAAGTGTAAACATTATTTAGGTACAAAAAATATAAACACATTCTTAACAAACCTATGGTATGAAAAAAATATTTTGCTTCAGTTGAAGAGAGTTGGTGCTGGGAATATAATCTCTGTATGCAGACGGAGGCAAGAAAGGACAGATGATTAGTAGCAGTTATCACGGAGGGGACGTCTAGCTGGCTCATTCAGTAGAGTATTGACTCTTGATCATGGGGTCGTGGGCTTGAGACCCACCTTGGGTGTAAGGATTACAAAAAAAAAAAAAAAAATGAAGTTAAAAAAAAGTAATAGTTGCCCCTCAGAAGTGTGACTGAAGGATACTAATCAGGATTAGGTTTTGCTGTGGGTGACAGAGATCTCAAATAAATGCAGCCTTAGGAAGGTAGGCATTTCCTTTTTCTCTCCTGTAGAGTCCAGAGCAGGCACTGCAGGCTCTTTTTATCTTGTTGTTCACCCTCTCATGAGCTCAGCTATGGTCCCAGATGGGACTATCTACATTTTTGGAAGCAGGTTGGAAGGAAGAAAAATGCAAGAGAAGAATGCAAAAAATACCACTCATGACACCTCTTAAGGAAATTTCTTGGGAGCTGCCACTTGCACTTACATCCTATTGGCTAAAAATTTGGTCACATGGCCAGACTCCACAGCAAGGGAGTCTGGGAAATGTAGTCTACATCTGGAGAAAGGCTTATTAGGGGCATCCCGCAGCGTTTGCCATAAGAGGGTCAGATGTTATTAGGAAGGAACAGTGACACTTTCTGCTTCATTCCATTTTTTTTTTCAGTGTTTCACAATACGCGTGTACTACTTGTGACAATTTCGAAAAGGGAAAGAAACAAGTTTGAGGGAAATACTCCAGAATGTTAATAGTGGTGATTGCCTTTCAGTGGTGGGATTACAGATCTTTGCATTTTTAAGTTTTTCTGTATTTCCAAATTTGATTAAAATGAGAATGTCTCACTTTTATATTTAAGAAAAAAAGTTGGAGCGTCTGGGTGGCTCATTGGTTGAGTGTCTGTCTGCCTTTGGCTCAGGTCGTGTTCCTAAGGTCCTGGGATTGAGTCCTGCATCAGGCTCCCCGTGGGGAGGGGGCCTGTTTCTCTCTCTGCCTGTGTCTCTGCCTCTTTCTATGTGTCTCTCATGAGTAAATAAATAAAAGACTTTAAGAAAAAAAGAAAAGAAAAAAGTTCCCTCCCATACCTTTACCATACCTTCTCTCACAACAAGAGAAAGAAAGGACTCAGTCCCACTCATCTAAGGAGGACTGGTTCATCTTTCAGAATGAGTTACTTTCTTCTTCTTTTACAGGGCAACAGCCTTTGGCATCCTCAATGGATTATGCAAATTCGGTGCCATCCTGGGAAACACCATCTTTGCTTCTTTTGTTGGGATAACCAAAGTGGTTCCCATACTTCTGGCTGCTGCTTCTCTCGTCGGGGGTGGCCTGATTGCTCTTCGACTGCCAGAAACCCGAGAACAGGTCCTGATGTGAAAGCAACCTCAGGGGAAAGAAAATGTTGGAAGAACCTTATCTAGGAACCTGCAATGCATCCATGCTTGTGTCTGTCACTGTCTGGAGGACACTGTCCAGAGGACACCGGAGGAGAAGTTGATTTTGTGACTCCTAGTTTAGGAAACCATTTCAGCTGTCAATATGTTTGTAACTCAGGTGACTGATTTGGGGGTGTCCTGAATCACCTGTAGAATCCCAGAGCTGCATTCTTGGCTTCAGGTTTCCCCAGCCCAAAGCAGGGGAAGAAGGATCACACCTTCCAGTGGGCACACATGCTGAGCAAGGAGTGTGTATTCCCCCTGGTTAGGTGCAAGGACTTATTTGCATTTCAAAATGAATTTGAGGGTAAGAAACATTTAAGCTCTTCCTCCATAAAGTTCCTCGGAGCCCAATGACCTAACAAACTGACTTGCCAGGAAACTAGAGTCATATAAATATTGGGCTTGAAATACAGGATACTTATATTTTTGCATTTAAAAGTATCACCAATCATATGTTCCATTTGAAAATTGGCACATAGCATTGAAGATATTCTGATATAGAAAACCAGATATTTGAGCAATATCTATAGAAGTCTACTCCCCCCCTCAACCAAGTGTCCTAAGTTTTCCATGATGATTAGGTGGTGAATTTAAGGATGCTATTTACTCCTGTTTTGATCTATTCAAAGAAACTTAAATGCGATAGGTTTTCTGTAAACTAACTTTGTACATAACTATATTTGGGTTTAATTTGCAGAAATGGTACCTGCAAATATTTGCCAGCACTGTAGCCATATTTTGGGAGGAGTTGGTGTTTGGGGTCCCAGGAGATTGGGTCTGATTGAGTGAAATGCAAGAATAATCTTACTTATAGCCATTTAACCTGCTGTCAGGAGGATGCACTTTGCAAGCTCACATTGTACAGTTCATTTAATCCAGGCACTATTCTTCGTGTAGGTGGAGTAGTTACTTTTCTCTCTTACACAGATCACTTGTGAAACTCAAGCTCACCCATTGTGAGTACCAGCTTTAGATGCTGCTGCTCCCCCAGAAACAACACGAGAAGGGTTCAGGGGCCTCTGGCATTCTCTTTGTAGACGAGAATAAAACACAGTGGAGAACATAGTTGATTGAGGGAGGGATGGGGAAGTGTAGCCACACTTCTCCAAAACATAAATTCTTTTTGTTTCTTTTAGCTTTAAAACATGATCTATATTTGTTATCATGGTCATGTCCTATGAGAAATCTATGCTGTGTGTCTAGGTCAGGGACTTTCGAAACAGCTGTCACTGGCATGGGAATTAGGGCATGTAGTAGATGTGAAATATGTTTCCCTTCACTGCTCCAAGTGAACTCTTTTTTGAGACCTTTTGGAACATAAATGGGGGTGAGGGTGGGGGTGGAGTGGGGAACCCAGGAAAACTACTTTGGCAAGGGTCAGCAATTGGCTGAAGTCTTGACAACACAGAAAAGGAAGGTTTCATCCACCAGAACTATCTAGCATGGAAAGACAGTGAGCTATGAGCTCTTGTTCCTAGAGGTGAACTGGCCGAGGCCAGATGAATATCAGTTTGCAAGAACCCGTGCTTTGATTTGATTTGCAACGTGTTTAGTGCTGTCAAGTGCCACACGTTCCCTACCAGAAATCTCTAAAAACTTAAGCAGGAAAATGACCACATGGAAGGTTTTCTCGGCTTTGGGGAGACAGGTCCCATGATAGCTCCGGGCCCTCTTTCTGTTATTCTCTGAAATAACAGGTAGACAGGAGGGAAGAGTAAATATTATGACACCTTTCCACCTTGGATCTGAGATCAGTTTTAATGGTTAAAATGTTTACTCTGCTTCTCTTGTCCCTACCTCTTGATTCATTCTTTTTTTCTGTACAGCAAAGGAAGACATGTCAACTCTGATGTGACACCCTGATCCCCTCCCCAAGTATATAAATATACTACTGTGTATTAACATTTCTCTCAGTGTTTTATAGGAGTTACTTAAGGTAAATGCTATGTCAATAATGAAAGGCCCAGTGTAACATACCTGTAATATACTTTCTGTATTCTGACAATATGAAATACAGTGGCTAGGCTTGTTCAAGACAATTGTATAAACCAGAGATTGCCACATCCCTTGTAACATTATTTGTCAGTGGGATAATACAATTTAATGAGCAGCTACTACGTAAGAACTTTACAAAGTCTACACTTGTATTTAAGGTGGATCTTGTAAATCTAACATCTGATTAATTTTTGAGTATGGAGGTGGCTGCCATAATTTGGAGGTCAGTTGGGGGTTTTCAAGCTCTAACTTTATGGCTCCTTAAACCAATCACCTAACCAACCAAGGGCAGTTCTTGTTTTATCCATCACATAAGCCTCTGGAAAAGGTGCAGCCATACTCTGCAGCCTTTCCCTGTGAAGGATTGCCTGGCGCTGGTACCTGGCCACTTCTTAAGAAGTGCTGTCATTCCTACTGAGATAAATGCTCCTTTAAAAATAGTCTCTGTGGCAGGTCATTGGGGGATAATGTACAACATTCCTGGCCAGGCACTTCTTTTTCATTTCGTGTTCTACTCTGAGAAATTCCCAGTGGCATCCTTGCAGCGTGGAAGGATGAGCTCTCCTTCATTGAGCAAAGCTGTTCATGGTTCATGATGTATTTTATGATGCCTGTTTTGGGAGTAGTTACTTTTAACAGGCTCAACTGTGTTGTGTCATCTCTTGATGCTGATTTTTGACCTTCTGTTTTATTGGAAATAATTAGTGACAGGGGTGTGCCTATTTGTGAAGTTTATAGCACATGTACCTGAGGTCATGTGATAAATAACTGCATTCCCAGGGTCCCCTGCTACCTTGTATTAGCTCATTAAAAAATAATAATAAAAATAATTGTAACCAACCTTTAAGAACTGAGGCTAGAGGTTATTTCCAGACACTTAAGTTTCTTCTGTATTCCTAAGTTGATTGGATCAGTTGGGGTTGGCATGCTGAGAAGTATTTTCTTCACCTTTCTTATTTTGCATTTGGGGACCTTGAGAGGTCAAATGATGTTGGTTATAAGACCAACATGGACCAATGGAGTTGGTTATAAGACCTACAGTGATACTCTCTCTATAATTCTGGAGTAAGATCTCAATCAGTAATTTCCTACTACAAGGCCTCCCATTGAGTCTCTGAGGAATGGGATAGCGTGACAAACATTTACCCTCCATTCCTGGAGGCCACTCATTGAAAAGTCACATGATTGTCTTACCTGGAACAAGTGGAAGGAACATCATACATATGAAAAGATTGGTGTTTATTAATCCATCTAGTCACTGATTCATTCATTTATTCAGTAAATCCTTGCTGAGCCTGTACTATGTGCTAGGCTCTGTTCTAAGCCTTGGGGACCCAGTGGTGAAAACTCTGGTCACAGTTTCTGCCTCCTGCCTCCTTTTACTTATGGCAAGTGGGCAAGATGGTTATTAAGTTGGCAATAATAACAAAGTGCAATGATCTTATCATCAGTAAAAATGTACCTTCTGCTTGTAAGAGTGTTCTTATTTCCTTACTAGTCAATTGTGGATTTCTGCATGTCATTGTTTTCTTTCCTGTGTTTCTTTTCTTCAAGGAGTGTGCTAATTTCTTATCTTTATAAACCAGGTAAGGGAAAAGATACCCTTGCTCATTTTCTCCAGAACTTACTCCCATTTTTACTTCATTGACTTTATAGAGGGTTGTACATGGAAGAAGGGATAGGAGCCAGGAATGCAAGCAGGACATTGGTTAGTGGGCAAGGCTCCCAGGAGTCTCAGGAAAGGGGTCTCCACTTTCATGGTTGGCTCTTCTATTGGCCATCTGAGCTAACACTGACCCTATTTGGGGTGTGGATAGGATGAGGTTAGATAGGGCATCTGGATGGCTCAGCCAGTTAAGCATCTGCCTTTGACTCAGGTCATGATCCTGGGGTTCTGGATGGAGCCCTGCATCAGGCTCCCTGCTCAGTGGGGAACCTGCTTCTCCCTCTCCCTCTGCCTGCTGCTCCCTCTGCCTGTTCTCTCTTGATCTGTCAAATAAATAAATAAAATATTTTTTAAAAAAGGATTAGGTTAGATAACATACAACTGAAAACTCAAACCAACAGGAGTACATCCATAATAAGTTAAAGGTTTATTTCTCTCTTGTATTAAGGAAATCTGGAGGAAAAAAAGTAATAGCTGATATGGCTGCTTTGTGATCTGATTATTGGGAATAGACACCTGCCTTTAGGCCCTTAATTTTTAGTGCACATTTTCCAGGAGACTGCCTCAGGAACTGGGATGGCAATTTTCCTGCTGGTCCTCGCATCCATAGTTAGGTAGGAAGCAGAAGGAAGAGCGAGGGCTGAAGGGCCGAAAGAGCAGCACGTCCCCGCTAAGCACACCTCCCTGGAAACTGTTCTCTAAGATGCCTCTTCCAGTTGCTTCCATATGTCTATCATCAACCTTAAGTGGCTGGGAAATATGCCATTTGCCTGGGAACATTGTCACCCTTTGTCCAAATTGAGGATCCTGGCACTAAGGGAGGAGGGGGAAAGGATAGGTGGCTCCTGCCTCTTGAACTTGAGTGTGTATCAGAATCACCTGGAGGGGCATTCAAACTCACAGTGCTGGGCCCCACCCCCAGCTGGGGTGGGAACAGGGAATATGCAATTCTAACAACTCCTAGGTGACGTGGGTGGTGTCAGTCCTTGGGGCATATCTTGAGCCGCACTGACAATCTGCCGATTTGATTTGCTGAGGGAAGCTCTATTACCCTGATCATTTAAATCCAGCCCAACCAGAAATTCACAAAAGCTAGCCGCTCATGAAAAATGATCACCATCTTCCCAAAGTTCGTAGACAGTCAAGTAGTGGCAGTGCATCAGTAACCAAAGAGCTTCAATAAAAATGTTCCCTTCCCTAGAAGCAGCTTGGTTTCACTCAGGCCTTGAACTTAAGAGCCCATGTCTATTTGTAGGCCTCTAACTCTCTCCTAGGCTCAGCAGAGGGTGGACACACCCTTTTACCTGAGGTTGATGAGCTCTGTTTTGCCTGTTCCCCTGTGGTAATGATTTTTATAGATACAAATATATGTGTGCCACACTGTAATCCATTAGGCGTTATATTGGTACTCTTTGCTACTAAAAGCTTTCTCCTATCTAGGGATGCACAGGGGGGTAATAAAAACATACCTACGTGTGAACCTGACCTGTTGACAGTCAACTTGAACTTGGTTTGGAGATGTCTCTTGAAAAAAGTGAAGATATTTCTCCTTTAGGTAAGAGAAAAGCAGAGTGGGAAAAACAGAGTCTTTACTTAGACTTCATTCAACACATATTTATAGAATGGCTCCCATGTGTCCTGTGGGTCCCTACTTTTAAGTGGTCCCCACATCCCTGACCCCATCCAAAGCTTTGTGCTTTTGTGGGTAGCTGTGCTGTGTTGTTCAGATACAACCCTAGGAACAGCTTGGAAATAAATCCCTTTGCCTTTGAGGCAAGCTTAAAGCCTGTTTTATTTAATTTGTACAAGTATGGAGAGGAAATTTATATGCTTGGTTTTGGTGACAGCAATGAAGCTTCCAAAAAGATTAATGATGAAATGAAACAGAGACTGGAGCTATCCAACAAAAGTTAAGTGGAGAAATAAAAGTTACATCATTGCTAATTACAGAATGAAGAGGGGATCTGCTTAACAGGACTGACTATAACACCTTCCGAAATTCTGAGCCATGAGCCAAGTCCCTGTCACTTCACCTGAAACACATACTTAGCTGTCCATGCACCTCTGGTTCTGCTGACTTAAATGATTTTAAAATTTCAGAGATGACAAATATATATTCCTTCAGAAAGGGACTGTCCTCCACTCAGTTAATGTGGCCACCACATTTGATCATTTTTCTGGGAAGGGGGAGTCTGTTTAATCAGTGACTATCACTCAAGCCCACTATCCCATCCTCCACTTCTTATATATATTATATAATCTCAGTTATTCCAATATCTCAAAAGCAGCCTGTGTGATTTCAGTAGGGCATGAACAAAAGATCCGTAAAAATGTTTTTGCAGGAAAATCAGACTTTGGACCATATCACAAAAGACTGCTTCAAAAATACTCAGAAAAACAAGTGGTAAACTAAAGATGAACACATTAATTATAAGTGACTTTTATTTTTTAATGTGATCTCCTAAAGAATTACAAAGCAAATTCTATTGACCTTGAAAATATTTGAGAGTGATAAAACTAAACTTTAAGATGTATTTTATGATATAGCTTTCTTTTCAATTTGGATTTGTCTGTTGAAGTCAAGGAAATCCAAGTTTCACAAATGTTTGGAGTGGATCACTGATAACTGATTTGCTGGTCTTCCTACTAATGATTTTAATAAGGGTAATTTTTAGAAACCTACAGTCTATATATTTTACAGTAGAAAAAATTATAAACAACAATATTTTTAAGTTTTATTTTTTCTTTTAGAGAGAGAGAGAGAGAGAGAGAGAGAGAGAACATGAGTGGAAGGGGCAGAGGAAGACGGAGAGAGAATCCCAAGCAGACTCTGTGCTGAGTATGGAGCCAGATTGGGGCTTGATCTCATAACCCTGAGATCATGACCCCAGCTGAAATCAAGAGTCAAATGCTCAACTGACTGTGCCAACAGGTGCCCCAAAGATTTGTGTTCAGAATATAGGTTGCTCATTGCTGAGATGTATGTTAGAACTTAGGTGGTCACAGGTGAAGCACAAAATGGATATTGATGTGTATCCAGCACATTTAACACATTATTTTGAAAGATAGCTCAACATTTTAAAGTTACATTTTAAGGAAGATGGAAGTATTTGCGACATATCAAAATAAAACAAATTCTACCCACAACATCTAGATATGCAAACTCTTATTGTTTAATCTACATGCCATGAATTGGTCCAGTTTGATTTGGGCTATTTTCATATAAGGGATAATATCTAAGAGATATTTAAAAATGTATACACATGAAACACTGATCAAGCAGCTAAATGCAGATTTGTCAATTCTACATTTCAAATGGGGTCAAACATTAAAATAGCCGATCTGTACATTTCCAGTTTCAGGAATGGAGGAGTGTGTGGGATTAATTTTCTGCATGAGATTTGGCCCCAGATTTTTGATCCATCTGAATCCTGGAGGTCCCTAAACCTAAGCGATTAGGGGAGTGTCTGTATCTTTTGTTATCCCTTCCCTGTTCTTGTTGTGATGGGCACAGGTGGACAAAGAGGCTGAGGTGTTAGGAAGAACTCTTAAAGTTCACAGGTGCTTCTTTCCATACCAATTTATGCTTATGAACCTTTTTTTCTATTTCAAATAAGTAGGCTAAATTCGAAAAGTCCAAATGAAGCTTCCAGGCTCCAAAGAGCAATGCTGGGGGATTAAGAGTTTTTATTCTCTCGTGGGAGGTGGGCTGAGAAACATGCCATATAGGGGGAGAAGTCAAAAGTTTCAGATGTGGGTGACTGTTCATGGTCTCCCTAAATGTCTGGCCAATGGTTTTCAATCTTTTCTACAGCCACTGCTACAAATGTGGCTATCTCAGTCCTCTGACTAGATGGTATACTTCCTAGCTCCTGGAACAGTGGTGTCTGGGAAAAACTTAAAGGTAATCTCACCAGGTATTCTTGGTGGCCCTATGAAATGCTCTAAGATTTGTGAACAATACTTTGTAGGATAGAAGGCATTAGTAATACCATTGCTATTGATGAAATGTGCTAACACACAGCCAGTGGAGGAAGAGGGTGTCTTTGGAAGCTTGCTATCTTTCTGTAAAGCATCTTCCAGTTGAGATGACGATAAGTCAGGTGTATTTCATAGACCTGTGTCATACTGACCTGTCCTCAGTTCCACGACCATGAGGAGGACAGAGCCACATGCTGTGAGCCATGAAAGGGAAGTCTGCATGGGGGACCCATGACCTGGGTTTCAATGACTTGATGACTGGCTGGATAAACCCCTGCCGTATGTCCATCTAGAGCTGCTTGGATATGTCTGTCAACAATACCATGTGCAGTGAATGGCATCCACTGAATGATTAAGCTCACACTGCGAGTGTAGAGTGACCAGAGTCATTCTTGTTTTCCTATCTATCACGCTCTAGTTTCTCTCTGTCTTTAAGTGTTTTCCATCTGACTGTCCTTGGAAAGTGGAATTGCTCTGATGACCCAAGCAGTTTTTGTTCTTTAGTATATTAAAGTAGTAGAAACATTTGATTTGATGATTGTTGACTAAACTTTTAACCTTTAATGCTTTGTGATCCACATATTAGCAAACCTTTTTTTGAAGACTTACTGTATGACAGGGAATGTGATAAAGATTACCTCCATTAATTATCCTCATAACTTAATGATGTGTTATTTTTTTTCCCTTTAGAGATAGGGAACCTGAAACATAGAAAGGCAGAGTAACTTGCCAGAGGCCAAAGAGCTGTTGAGAGGTGAGGCCAAGGACTGATCCTTCCTCACTGGGCTTACAGGATAGTGTAATCATCTCCCTGAATTTTCCCCTAAGAAGCCTGGGTATAGATTAATCATTGGCTGCAGATGTTTCCAGGCAATTAAGACAATATTAACCAAATCAGATGCACATCTTAAGTTCAGAGAATTCCACAGGACGGTGATTGTTTCATAGAACACTCCTCATTTAATGATGAATGGACAGATGAGGAATCACAATAGTTGAATGGTAAGAAGTGTCACATTTGAAATACTTAATCACTGAATGGATTCAAACACTGGCCTAACCCTGCACCCATAGCTCTGGATCAGGGTCTTAGAGGTCCCTTTCTTCACCAAGCATCATTGGTGTTATTGGATGCTGGGGAGCTCCAGGGAAGCATCCAAGGGAGAGTCCTGGTTCTGAGGTGACTGTGTGGATATGGGGACACATAGGGTAGTGGCTTTTTGCCAACCAGCATAAAAGCATTTCAATATTGTAACAAGTATGGAAGTACTGGTGTAAATTGGCTGTGTAGAAATCTTGGGGGTCACAACTGGTCAACCCCGTGTGGCATCCCTTTCTAGTGGTGTTTTCCAAGTAGAGTTTTCCTGAGGCTGCCAAAAGACTTGCCTTTAATTGAAAAACTGTGAGGCTGGATTTAGACTCTACCGTGGACACGTGTTGCTGGATTCCTAAAACACTAGAGGGCAGTAACGACCTTGAAGATGCAAAATAGGTTTCTACTTCAGGGCTGTTAGCCTTTCCTCTCAGTCTCTGTCAAGTGGAATAAAACAGCTTTTGCAAAGCTATGCATATTTCCCTTCTTTAAGATGCATCCAACCAAACATAGAGATGATTCCAGAACACATTTGCTGGAGAGCCCAGGGCATTCTACCAGGAGAAATGTACTCCAGCCTGACATAGGAAGATCTTTCTTTTTCTTTCTTTCTTTCTTTCTTTCTTTCTTTCTTTCTTTCTTTCTTTCTTTCTTTCTTTCTTTCTTTCTTTCTTTCTTTCTTTTCTTTCTTTCTTCTTTCTTTCTTTCTTTCTTTCTTTCTTTCTTTCTTTCTTTCTTTCTTTCTTCTTTTTTTACTTTTTAAGAGATTTTATTTATTTATTTGAAAGAGAGAGACAGATATAGGGACAGAGCAGGGAGGTAGGGGAGAAGCAGGCTCCCTGACACGGGGCTTGATCCCTGAACCCTGAGATCATGACCTGAGCCTAAGGCAGATGCCCAACTGACTGAGCTACCCAGGCACCCCACAAAGACCTTTTTCATGTTGGTGGGGCTCATTTAGACCTGATTTAGTAAACATTTATTAAATGCCCATGTGGAAGCACATAGCACCATCATAGCAGACTGCTGACGTTTAACCCATGCTGATTTGGTGAGTCCTTCCCCAGTTACTGTTGCTGGATGATTTCATGGTGGACAAAACCTCAGGGTGTGCCTGGGAATTTGTGAAGATGAAGTGTTATAAATGAGAATGCAGAAGTGAGTAGTGCTTTGTATATTTTTAGTGTGTCTACTCAAAGATTGAACTCTTCGATGTATGGGAGGTGGCCCTGACATCAACCATATTTACACCTGTAGCCCCTACCTTAACTGAGCTCATGGGAGCAAATCTTTCCAGTGCAACTGATCCATGGAAAGGTGGTCAGATGCCCTAGGAGAAGCTCAGTTTGGGAGCTCGGGGGTTCTTGGCTCTACTCCTAACTTGCATGATCAAGGGAAAGGCTATGAGTTCTTAGGCTGGTTACTTAATCTCAGTTTCCTCATCTTTAAAATAGTAGAGATGGAGAAATGGATGTAAGCCCCTCCAAGTTTTGACTTTCTACAGTAAGAACAATGTCCCCTAGGGAATGCTTACAAAGCAAAACAAAGAATAGAATGTTTGAGTCTGAGTCTGAGCAGGATGCAAGGAAGAAGATGCAGGTGATGTTAGGTATGTTTCATTTTGAGACAGGATGTACTTTGCTTGCTCCACACAGTGCCTTTTGCTGAAGGAAAAAGCAGCAGGTGACCTGTAAGTGGAATGTGGAGGGAAATCTGAAATCTGGGCTGAGGGCTAACTTAAAGAAAAAAAGAAAAATGATGTTTCTATGGAGAAGATGGAGCTTAGTTTTATGTTCAGATGTTAACTGAGATGCCTACAAAACAGTGACAGGAAACTTCATTTAGCCGTAACAATGGAAACTGCAAAAGAAGGTAATCAGAAAGGCCAGAAATGAGAGAGAGAGAGAGAGAGAGAGAGAGAGAGATGTAGCTAGACATTCCCAGGGTTCAAATCCTGGTTCTGTCATTTACTAGATGGGTAAGTTTGGGCAAGTGAGAGACATCTGAGCTTCCTCCTTCTCATCCAATGTCTGTAAATGTTAGTTACTTCTTCCTTTTGCTTTCCTTTGAATCTGTAGTTCTAAGGGGAAAAAAAGTGTTTCCTGTTTCATCTATTCCATACAATAAGTCTCTAAAGCCAATGGGTAGAAAGAGTACCAGTGAGTGTATAGAAAAATCACAGTGCACTAAGTCTGGACTGAAGAAACCATGCCATTTGCAGTATGTTCCACAGCTAAAGATGAGCACACAAAGAAAGGAGACCAGAAAAGACAGATGGCTGAAGGATCTGGAAATGTGTCTGAGCATGAGTTCTGGTGTATATCATGAAATGGACCTTCCTGGCATTAGTCTGCACAGCAGAATCCATTTTGGCTGGAGAAGAACAGAGACGGTTGTGTGTAGCATTCCTGGGGGAAAGAAGAGTGGGGAAGAAGATGTTGTCTCAGAGATGGGTTACTGGCTACTTCCTGGACTTGCATGGGAGCCTTGGTGGAGATGGGACGGCTATGGGGCTGCGAGCAGCAATCCTTGCAATGGTGCTAGTGGGGATGGCTTTGTGGAAGGCCATACCTCAAGTAGGGAACCAATGCTGACAGTTGAATTTGAGGAAAGCAGTTCTATACAAACATGTGGCACCTCTTGTGGACTTACAGAAATAACCAGGTGGAACTCTTAATAGGATTGGAAATCCTACATTAACAGCCTGGAGGACATTTTAAGAGACATAGGTGCTTACTGCAAATGTGACCCACTTTACAGGAAACTGAGAAACCAAGGCCATGCACCATGTGAAGAATGACAGAGGGAGGTTCAGGTTTCTTGAAAACAGGTATAAGAAGACTAAGTGAAATTTAGCAGAAATTGTCTCTTTCAAAACTCTGGTGTTAGGGTGTCATGGAGTCTGATGCAATGCCTGAGACACCAATAGAATGTTCCAGAATCTCATGTTTTGAGGTTGAGCTCTGGATGGCTCAGTGGTTGAGCATCTGCCTTTGGCTTGGGTCATGATCCTGGAGTCCTGGGATTGAGTCCTGCATCAGGTTCCCTGCAGGGAGCCTGGTTCTCCCTCTGCCTGTGTCTCTGCCTCTTTCTCTGTGTCTCTCATGAATATATAATAAATTTTTTAAAAATCTTAAAAAAAAGAATTGATGTTTTCATGATTTCATCATATGGATTTTGGCCTGCCTTATATTAAAGAACTTCAACTTCATGATATTGTTAAAGGAATTTTGACAAGCAAATTAATCGACTATCCACAATTTACATGGTCTTGCTTAAAAAATCAGTATCGCCTGTGCATGAAGTTCTTGGATGTAATTTTCTCTGCATAGAGGATTTCCCCCAGGGGAAACTAGCCTAAAGGAAAGAGGATCAAGAGGAGATTCAGAGAGAATGAATTAGGCGATGGGCACAGAAGAGCACAGAAGGGGAGGAGGAGGCCAGGACATGGATGGAGGCCAGGTGAGAAGGGACAGCCGGTGGTGTACACAGAACCGAAAAAAGAGGTCATCATGAGAAATTCTAGGAAGACAGAAGGAGAGCATGTTTGGAAATTCTGATTTCCTCAACAGAAGGAAAGGGAAGAGGTGCAGAATCATAGATTATAGGCTTAAGTCTGCACCACACATTCCAGAAGGTCAGGGGGAGATGGGATTCGTGTCTGAGGATGCACAGTTTTAGATGGATATACATCCAGTACAGTAGTTGGGGAAGATTCTAAAGAGGGAGATGGGAAACTGCATCCGTGGGTCAGGGATGGAAAGTCAGGTCTTTAATATTACATGCCCCAGGAATGACCAAGGATTCCAGAACAGTGTCTGCTTATGCTCTGCCCTCATTGTGACTCCTCTGATGGGGGGATTGCATACCTCTGGGGCACCACTTTGAATCCTCATGAATTTGCCTCTTATTTTAATTAATGATGCTGTGGCAATCAATCCATGCAGGCTTTCCTGTAGTTTCTTGCAGATGTGACCTGACAGCACCTTTCTTCAGGTCCCTGCTATGGACCTCCTGCTTGCTGCCTTGGGCATTTCTGACACATGGCATGGCACACTCAAATAACTGCTTAGTATTCACAGATCCTCTGCTCTGAAATAGAGGGGAGTCAGTGTCCTGCAGGGGAAGCATCTCTGGACCATCAGGGAATAGGAAACTAGGATAAATGTTTCAGCTTTCTTATCCCAGGAAGATGACTCCAAGATGCATTTCATGACTTCTCAGGTGATCATGTGTAAGTCACCCAGGAGCAAGGGCCATTTAGACAATGCAAATACCTCTTTAAAAAAAGATTTTATTTATTTATTCCTGAGAGACATAGAGAGAGAGGCAGGGACATAGGCAGAGGTAGAAGCAGGCTCCCTGTGGGGACCGTGATGCAGGACTCAATTCCAGGACCCCGGGATCACAATCTGATACAAAGGCAAATGCTCAACCACTGAGCCAACCAGGTGTCCCACAAATACCTCTTTTTTTTTTTTTAAGATTTCATTTATTTATCTGAGAGAGAAAGAGAGAGAAAGCAGACGGAGGAACAGAGGGAGACAGAGAATCAGATTCCACACTGAGCACAGAGCCCATTGTGGGACTCGATCCCAGGACCCTGAGATCATGAGCTGAATCAAAAGTTGGGCAGCTGAACCAGCTGAGCCACACAAGCTGCCCCTGCAAACGCTTCTTTTTCTTGGTTTCCTTAGTCTCCTTTCCCTCCCCCTGTCCCACAGTCTTGTTCCTGGAATCATCCTCCCAAATAAATGACTCTGACATCCACCTTTGTCTCTGGCTCTACTCTAGGCTAACCTGGGCTAGGAAAATAATAGACTGAGTGAGAAGCAGGTAAGGATCACCTCCCTGGGAAGGCTTCTTGAACATCACCTGTCACCAGGAGGAGCAGAGGTAGGAGGGCATCAGGGCAAACAATGTGGACACTTTTCTCCATCTTTTGTTCTGTGGAGGCAGAACATGCTTGGGGCAGGTTTCTCGCTGGCTAAGGACACCCCTTTTTGCTCTTCAGAGACCATTTCATATAAAACACAGACTTTCAGACTTAAAATCTCACAGGCTTCTCCAGACCAAAGGCTCTCAGTTTCCCCCAGGCTTAGTTTTAAGACACAGTTTCCAGATCTGTTCACAGACTTGGTCTCTGGCCCATGAATACAGACCTATTCATCACTCTGCCCCTGAAATCGGTCTCCTGAGCACGGGACATCCCACCAGCTGTGGTCTGACTAAAGGAATTGCAGGGAAATTCTTGCCTCTCGTCTTGGAGATTTAGCTCTTGGTCAAATAATTGGGACCCGGATTGTAGAATGCAGTTCTTGGCTTTCAGAGAATTCAATTACAATGTTGGAAGCACTAATTACCTGCTTTAAAAACCAACATTATTAGCCAAGAATAATTATTACTGCAAGGAAAGTAAAAACAATCAGAAAGGGGCACATCTTTAAAGCCACCTTCAATTTCAGCTCTGCTAGCAGAGCGGGGGAATGCACAAATCCCGCATTCTCCTCCTATTAAAAAGGAAATCCTCAACAGCAAGCAATCTGCTACTGAATTCCATTTATATTTTTTACCTTCGATGTGAATAGTAATTAGATATAGTGATAAAAACACAACATGTGGTGGTTCATACAACTTTTGGTATTTGTTATTTTAAACCCATTTTCAGGATATAAATGAGTTTTGGAGTGTGAGTTGTAGTTGATGGGTAAAGCATGTCAAGTGTATGCATGTGCTTGTGTGTGTGTGGGGGATATCATAGTGAGGCTTTGTGGTTACCATGACTACACCACGAAACTCCCCTGGCAACTTGAACAGTGTATGGGGAAAAGGAGGGTTTGAAAAATCATACAAATGAAATCAGAGGGGGTTACAAGTTCCCAAATTGGAAAACTATATTTCCTTAAATACCGCTACCATCTGGACACATTCTCTTTTAAGATTCTGTACTCCAGATGCATTTTTGTCAAACAAAGCAGAGTTATCTTTAGTAATATAACATGGAAGGAGCAGTGACTGAATGTAATAATTTTAAGGAAATCTGGGAATTGGCTCCACAGTGATGTTTGCTTTAGCTGGCATTGCTGGGGTCTGTGTGCCACATAAATAAGATATCTCCTCAAGGGGGGCAATCTTGTTGAATGAGGAAGGACAAGCAGGACAACACAATGATTCTTGTCATCCTCCCCTAGTCTGCACCTACCACATCTCTCCTGCACCTGCCTGGGTTCTCAAGCGTGCCACGGCTTTGGGGAGACATAATAAAGGAAGGAGGATGAGGGTGAACCACTGCCTTTGGGCTTCAGGTTGTATGCCCGCAAATAATTAGGTTTGGAGAAAAATGTCTTCCAGATCTTTTGCTTGTCACTTTACATTTTCATTAATTACAAATGTTGTATAAGGTCAGTTGATTGAACAGAGACTTCTGAAATGATAGCATGAGGACCTTTGCTGATCCACTCACCAGTGAAACTGGTGAAAATGGTTTAAAGACTCAACCATTAAGAACCTCTGGGAATGGTCCTATGGGGCAAACAGCAAGTGAAAAAAAAAAATTATCCCCTCCCTCCAAAAAAAAAAAAAAAAAAAAGAAAGAAAGAAAGAAAGAAAGAAAGAAAGAAAGAAAGAAAACTATGAAAATTTGGTAAGAAAGAGCAGAGTTTGTAGCATTTGAATCAAGATCACTTCCTTTGTCACCACTCCTGCCCAGTAAAGAGGAGACTCCATTCCAGGCTTCTGTAGGGAATACAGTGTTCCCTCACTCCTGCTTCCAGTTGGAGGGCTTTCTTCTCAGAAAGAGAAGGACTTCAGCTTTTCTCATCTTGCCCCCGATTATTTGATGCTGAGGCTAAGATCCAGGTGAGTGGGAATGGGAGGTAGAGATTATTCCCTTCTTCTGTCCAGCCCCCACTTGTGGGAGAACATTCTACCTTGGGCACTGTCAATACTGAGGTCTTACTGCCTTTGCCAGAGCTTATGAGGTAGTGGTTCCATACCAGGAAAGGCAAGTCGAGAAGATTTCAGGCTGTGCCTCCCTCTCAACCTCCAACCCGGTGCTCAGCACATAGAGCCAAGTGTCACCCAAAGCAAAGCTTGCCTTGTTCTTACCACCAGCTCCAGAGATGTCACTCAGAGATTTGCCTAGGGATAAGCAGACCATAATAAGGTGGATAGCGCCTAACCTCTTCAATCCAGTGTGAAGAAGTTCAAACCTAAGGGCACTCTCAAGAACAGAGAAGGTTGTGGTGAAAGGTAATTAATTGGGTGGAGACTCAAGAATTTCATGAAGGTGCAGTGCAGACAGTAGGCAGAGTCTAGTTTTCAGGAGAGAACTGGAGCATAAAG
The DNA here is from genome assembly GCF_048164855.1 of Canis lupus baileyi. Lineage (NCBI taxonomy): Eukaryota > Metazoa > Chordata > Mammalia > Carnivora > Canidae > Canis > Canis lupus. The sequence goes on along the minus strand of NC_132839.1, from coordinate 50,155,392 downwards.
ACAGCTGGGCGGAGACCTTCTGGGTTCAGAACAAATATCAGACACAAACTCACAAAAAGTGTTCCTCCAAAGGAGTCACAATTTGATTGGATTGGCAGATAGAGCAATTTATGCCCTGGAGCATTGTTGAAAACAACTGACAATGAGTAAGTAGAGTTTAACAGCTGGGCAAAGTCAGGGGAAGAGAGAAAAGAGATCCCAACTAATCCCTTCATTATCCTGACAAAACTGTGGGGTTCCCCAAATCTGCACCTCGATCAGGAGCAACACTCCTCAGAGGCTTGATGTGGAGCGTGTGTTTGTGGTGGGGAGGGGGCATGTAGAATAGACTTCTCTAAAATCTAGTTAGATGCCAAAAAATAAGCAAATTACAAAACAAGTCTTGAAGGGGATACCAGTACCCAGAGTTGCTACAATACATAATCTCAAATGTCCAGTTACCAATGAAAACTTAGGAGGCTTATAAAGAAATAGGAAAGTTGACCTACACACGAGGGGAAAAAAAGAAGATAATGGAAACTGCTTGTGGGAGTGACCAGATGTCAGAATGAACAAGACTTCAAAGTAGCCTTTGTCCAGATGGTCAAAGAATTGAAGGAAACCATGATTAAAGAAATAAAAGGAAGGCATGATGGCAATGTCATACCAAATAGAGAATATTTGCAAAGAAATAGAAATTATAACATACAGCTAAGTGGAAATTCTGGACTTGAAAAATGCAGAACTGGAATAAAAATTTACTACAGGGGCTCAACAGTTGGTTTGACATGGCAGAAACAAGGATTACCAAACCTGTAGATTAGTAGAGACCGTGCAAGATGAGAAATAGAAAAAAGAATGAACGAAAATGAGGAGCATCTCAGAGAAACACGGGAGACTGTCAGTTGTACCAATGTATGCATTGTGGGCATGCCAGGAGAGGAGAGAGAAAGGAGGAGAAAATGTTCAAAGAAATAATAACTTGGGGTGCTTAGGTGGCATGACTGGTTAAGCATTTGACTCTGATTTCAGCTCAGGTCATAATCTCCAGATCGATCTCATCAGGAGTGCCTCATCAGGCTCCGTGCTCAGCACTAAGTCTGCCTGAGATTCTCTCTCTCCTCCCTCTACTTCTCCTCCTGCTGCTCATGCTTTCTCTCATTTTCTCTTAAATAAATAAATAAATAAATAAATAAATAAATAAATAAATAAATAAAATAAATATTTTTTAAAATAATGCCTTTTTTTAAAAAAAGATTTTATTTATTTATTCATGAGAGACACAGAGTATGAGAGAGAGTCCGAGACACAGGCAGAGGGAGAAGCAGGCTCCATGCAGGGAGCCCAACGTGGGACTCAACCCCAGGTCTCCAGGATCAGGCCCTGGGCTGAAGGCAGCGCTAAACTGCTGAGCCACCCGGACTGCCCTAAAAATAGTGGCTTTAAAGTTGTGCATAATTGTTATAGCAAGTGAAGCAATATAAAGATTATATAGAACAAATGCTGCTAATCTTTCACTCACAGCTGTGTTCCCTACTCACCCTCAGGCAATCAATTGAACTGTTTGGTGTGTATCCCTCCACACTTTATACTCATGCAAAGATAAGCAACTGTACATTATTTAGCTTTTTTTGGTATATAAAACAGAGGGGTCATGTTCCATTGCTTGGATATACCACAGTTTATTCAGCTATTTTCCTATTCAACCATTTCCCTGCTAGATCTCTAACAACTATGATTCTGTTTATCTAAGAGCAGACATTAATATGTAAAATTTATTCTCAACCATGTCTAGCCAAATTTTAGAGGTTCAGGAAAATACTCATGCTGAAATAGGTTTAATAGAATTCATTATCATGTGAATATTTAAGAGTGGGAGATCATAGTGGGAAAGAGATGACAAAGATGAACTTGTCCAGTATTCCATTTGGTTCAGCTCAATTTCCCATATATCAAGTGTGATTTTAGTAGAAATTTAGACTGTGTGCTAGTATGGCACAGAAAAAAGACTATGGATTTGGAGTGAGTGGCTAAGTTTAAATTCGGATTTAGACACCATTTCAACTGACAATGGCCACAATAATGCTTAGTAACAACCAACCACAAAATCTCAGGATTGCACAGCAGTAAGGACCAATTCAGCTCATGTATCACGGGACAGTGGTGGTGGTGGGGTTGAGTGTTTAGGGGCTAGACTGACCAAGGCTTCATTCAGTTGAGGTGCTCTGTTTCATGTGTCTTCTTAGAACCCCAAAAAACTAGGCTGGTGATGGCAGAGGTACAAGAAAACAAGCCCAATTACACAAGTACTTTTGCAGCCTCTGCTTACATCCTGTCTGCTAATGTCCCATCAGCCAAAACAAGTCATGCAGCTGAACTCAGAGTCAAAGGGGCACTAACATTTACATGGCAGTGGGAATGGATGTATGATCCTATTATTGGGGTTGAGGTAAAGGTTGGGAACCAGCACTCTGTCTATTGCAGTCATTTGCTAGCAAGTTACTTGGTGTTATCTGAAAGAGGGAGATGATAGTATGCACCTTGTAATTTTGTTTCAAGAGTTAATTGCAATATTGTATATACATCCCTTGGCATGTAGTACATAATCAGTGGCTATTAACTTCCTTGCTTTACAAAGCTACCATGGGATATATGACTCTTATATGGTCAACATCTTATACATTGTTGATCAAACATTTTAAAAAAGTGTATACTATAAATTAAAAAGTTATTTTTCCAACACACTAGTACAATAATGACTTTCACATTACCAATGAAATACCACGTGTGTAGATACTTTTGCATAGTTGCATCCAGAGTATATGGGACGTTCTGAATTTTGCTGTTTTAAATTTTCTTACATCAAAACATTGCTTTTCAATTCTTTCACTGTTTTCTTCCTAATTCCATTTTGAGGCTGTGTGATAGCTCATCATTTGGCTGACTCATATGAGGTAAACTATTTCATGGGGAGGTTTTGAGGCCTCTAGCCTGAGCATCAGTTACCTGGGCTGGTGTCCTGTTGGTTTCAGAGAATTGATGCCTGCTGAGTAATGGCAGGGAAGGTCTCAGGGCATGGGGGTTCTTGAGCTCCTATAAATCCTCTCTTCCCTCAGAAGACAAGCAAGCTTGCAGGAAAAGTAATAAAGTCCTCAATGTGATATTAGTGTGACTGTGCCCGAGGGAGGAAAACCAAAGCCATGTGCAGGTGCTGTCAATGACGATGACACATGGCACCCAGCTCCAGCCCCACTGAGTTGATTTTATGGTCTAAGATATTTTAGCCAGATGTAGGACTGAACCTGTGTGGCTTTGTAAATCTGACGAAGGAGCCATATTGCCTCATTTGTTAAATTGAAAAGCAGTAAGTGAAGTGGACCTAGAATTGGCTTAACAAGGAAGTAGCTAAGCAAGTGTGATGAGCAGCAGGTGTGCCCCATTCCCTGGGGATGTTTAATCCAATTAGGGCTGGTTTGGGTAGCAAGTCACTGGTGTTTTCTGGGGTGGAGGTGCTCATGGGGCAAGCCACTATTGCTAATATTAGTTCCATCACTGGCCTCCAGAGGTGCTATATCAAGTTAGGGACTCTGTTAAGGCAGGAAAAGGGACTTCTTTTGCTTAGGGTTGTCTGATAAACATTTTCTTGTGAACTTTCCAGGGTCTTGTGGAGGTGAGACTGGCTCCTCGTGTATCTCAACCTCTACTGTATCATAACCAGCTCTCCAGGGGCACCTGGGTGGCTCAGTGGTTGAGCATGTGCCTATGGCTCAGGTCATGATCCCGGGGTCCTGGGATCAAGTCCTACATCAGGCTCCCCACAGAGTCTGCCTCTCTCTGTGCCTCTCATGAATGAATGAATGAATGAATGAATGAATGAATAAATAAATAAATAAATAAGGAATCATTAACCAGTTCAGAATCTTTCCAAAAAGTGGAGTGCAGTGAATTTCAAAGTATGGCTTTCTTGCAGTCTTTGGGTCAGGAAGGTTTGGTAGAAAGTATTAGAAGAAGAATTCGAATTAAAAAACTTAAAAGCTTAGAAAGCCCACCTCTCAAAATAACAGAAAGTAAGGCTACACAAAATATTAAGATTGAATTCCAAGATGAACTGTGCAAGAATACTCCAAAATATTCTTGCAACAGCTTGTCACCTGGAGTAGAAAATAATTCCATTTTATAATTACGTGATTGCAGTTGTTTCCCCCCATTCCAAGGGTTGTAATGATGTTTATTAAATCTTAAAAAATAAAAAAATAAAAAAAAAAAAAACAGATCTCCAGAGGTAATTACATCTTGTTTCAGGTTTGCCCAGGAAATTCAGAGGCTTCTCTGAGTATTCGTCATATTTCTCATAAGCATTATTCAATTTCCCTGTGAAGCATTTCTTCTGTTTTTGTGCCTTGATTTTACAAGTCCAGCAATGGATCCCTGTATTAATGGAAATGACATTATGGTTACATAACTATATAAAGTGTTATGTAAGCATGGCCAATATTGGAGCATCTGGATGGCTCAGTTGGCTAAGCATCTGACTTTGGCTCATGTCATGATCTCTGGGTCCTGGGATTGAGCCCCATGTAGGCTCTGTGCTCAGCAAGGGTCTGCTTGTCCCTCACCCTTTGCCCCTCCCCCTGCTCATGCTCTTTCCGTCTCTGTCTCAAATAAATAAATAAAACCTTTAACTGTGGCCATTATTATCTTAAGATCTTAATGAACATTAATTAAATGAGATAATGCATGTAACAGTCTAAGCATATAAGAAAGCTGATCTGTAGATATTATCACTATTACTATAAGATATTCAAATTTTATCTCCTTTTGGGTAAGATGTCTGAATGTTAACAGGGCCCTCCAACAGATAAAGCCCTATCTGCCTCTTCTCCAGCTGAGTGTCTTGACAGAGGAAGTGTTCTGAGGTCACATAAGTTTGGGAAATGCTGCATGGTTCTGCATGTGAGTGTGTGTTTCTAATACATATTCAGACCATACAGCCAATTTGCCTGAAAAACACACTTCAGATACATTTTCCCATAACCTATTGAATGAGAGTAGAAATTTCAGAGGAGGAGAATCATTGGGGGATGTAGAATTCTGATCTTTTCTCAAACAATGCTAATTCAGAAGCTGCCCTTGTCACCTCCAAGGAAAATGAAGGGGATTTATTAACACCTCCACTGTGCCAGGCATTGATCCTGGCATTTTAGATACATTATTGCTAATAAAAATATGCTAATAGCTACCATTTATTGACCACCTAGAATGTGTCAGGCCTTCCATATAAGTGAGTGACCTTCACCATCCTTAACATTTTTGCAGAGTAGGTATTATCATCCCCAGAGGATGGAGATCCCCAGGGCAAGTACATGGAGCTAAGGTTCAAGTACAGTTTTGAAGGCTTCAAAGCTTCTCTTTGTGAAACCCTAATGGGAGAATTTGATATTTCGAGCAGTGCTTAAGGAAGACTAGGGAAGGAAAGAGAAAAATAAGTCATCATAATAGCAGATATTTGGGCACCTGGGTGGCACAGTGGGTTAAAGTGTCTGCCTTCAGCTCAGATCATGATCCCAGGGTCCTAAGATCGAGATCTGCATTGGGCTCCCTGCTCAGTGGGGAGTCTGCTTCTCCCTCTACCCTTGTCCTGCTTGTGTTCTCTCTCTCTCTCAAATAAATAAATAAAATCTCAAAAAAAAAAAATAACAGCAGATATTCATGTTCTTTTTTACAACTTAGAAAGTGTTTCCCAGTGCAGTTTCCCATTTGATTCCAAGTGCACCTGAAATGAGCCCAACCTCCCTTGCCAGCCTCTACATGCACAGTGCTCCCTGCCTTCCCTGAGCACCCATCCTGTTCCTCTAGACGGTATTGTGCTGCCTTCTTTGTGCCACAGGGTTTTGTTCAAATCTATTTATTGCAGTTATGACATTGAATCATAATTGCTGGTTGAAAGAACAAATGGAGGAGCAAAGAGCAGCTCTCAGGCAGGTGTTCATTCTTTCTTGCTTTTTGTTTTCATGTTTTTGAATGATGGTCTTGAAGCTTGGAGAGATTCAGTGACTTGTCCAAGGTCATATAATGGTCAATGGTGGAGCTGGGGTTTCAGCCTTGAGTTTAGGAACTAAGGATGCCAACCCAGAAGAATTAAAGTGATAAGTTTTCATAGACTCCTTACCCAGTCTCTTCCCTGAAGGAGTATAACTATTAAGGCAGGATTGATGAGCTTAACAAGAGAACTCTTATAAGATAAGTGAACTTAAAAAGTAGCCATAACTACCTATTTATATGCATCTCAGAGTTTATAATTATCCCCTTGTCTAGACACTTCAACAGTTAGTATCAAGAGGGCCACATGGTCATAATGGGGTTTTGTTCCTAACTAGTTGAGATAAGTAAGTGTATCTTCTGGACGTCTTTAAGTGAAAGGTCCTGCTACAAATGCTCTCATGATCACTTGCTCTTCCTCTCTATTCTAGTGCTTTTCTAAGTCAGACCACCTCTTTTTCTCTTCTCTTTTGTTATGGTGTGAGATTTTGGACTTTTCCACCTTACAAGAGGACAATTTAAAAAATCAATTGGGGTCCTCTGACTGGCTCAGTTGGAAGGGTACATGATTCTTGATCCTAGGGTCATGAGTTGGAACCCCACATTGGCTATAGAGATCACTTGAATGAGTAAAAACTTAAAAAAAATCAATTGAAGTCAAACTTTTGAAGGCAGGAATCAAATGAATGAATAAAGGATGTATATCATAATGGAATCTAAAGGGTAATGTTGCCTAACTGCTTATTTACAGGCCATAGGAATGATAGCAAGATCCCAACCTAGGAGGCTTTGGTTAGGCAAAAGCTTCATTACTCCTATGTTTTCTTAAAATATTCCCTCTGCAGACTGGTGTAAATTTCAGGTCTTCAGTAGGATGGGGCAGCGAGATAGAGCATATCAGCGGAAGGAGACATGCTGCTAGGTTTTCCCATTAAAATCGAGTCTAAAGCCATATTAGCAACAGCCATCATATTAATATAGCTGTGACTCACATGGGAAGTCTTCCTGATTTTTCTTGATAATTTTACTTTGGAGATAAGGAGGAAATCATTAAACCCAGATTGTGGTTTTTCAGTTCTCAGAAGTGCCTATTAGAGCAGCATTAAACATTCTTCTGGACAATGAAGACCATAGCACAACCTCAGACAGCACATGGCAGCCCTTAGGGGAACAGCTCTAAGCCTGGCCTGTGAGTCATCCTCCTCCATCACCACTAACCCTGTAAGCTTGCCTTCTGATTGCCCGGTTGGGACTCTGGAAATGTGGCTTAAGACTTCTTGAGAAGATCCAGAAAGAAGCTTTGTCTTTTTTATTAATCTTTCTTCCCCCTTGTCTTAGACTTCTTTTTCTGAGATTACAGTTGTCTATTGGAGTCTGGTGCACTCGTGTAGTAGGGTAAGCTATGAATGTGCAGCACTCACTGGAGTCTAAGGTATCATTTTATCCTGAAGCTAGCTCAGAGCTGAACTGAAGAAGCAGTCCAGTAGTGCCTGGATTAACCTGTCTCTTGCATTATTTCTTCTTATTGACTCTGAGCCCTGTGTAAGATTCAGACTTTGATCTTCTGTAATTTCACGAAAACATTTTTTTTCTTTTTCAAGAACTGAACATCTTGGATATTATATCTCAGATGAAGACTTTAATGGCCACGTATTTTTTCAGTAAAAATAACACCTAAGTTACTAGAGAATTATGAGTATAGCCTCAATTACATCTACATGAATGATGACCTTTAGAGAAGTTGCCTTGGTTGGATACACTATTACTTAGGATCATTTAGGTAGAAGTGGAAGAAAATCACTCTCGCTAAATTAGACAAAAGAGGGATTTATTTGAAGGACATTAGGATGTCTCACAGAACCTGGGAACACAAATATCACCAGTTCCTGGGATCAGAAACTCAGACACCCTCAGAATTCAATTTCTATTATCTTTTATCTCCAATGCATTATTTATTTATTTATTTATTTATTTATTTATTTATTTATTTATTTATTTATAGAGGGAGAGAAGGAGAGAGAGAATCTTAAGCAGGCTCCACACCCAGCATGGAGCTCATCGTAGGGCTGGATCCCACAACTCCGAGATCACAACCTGAGCCAAAATCAAGGGTTGGATGTTTACCGGACTGAGCCACCCAGGTGCCCTATGATTCTCTCTACATATCAGTTTCTTTCTTCCCTCTTTTTATGGATAAGTGGCCCCTCCATTTCTTTAGTCTCCTATCATAGGAAACCAGAATATAAATCCAGCCTGCACAACCCATCCTACAATAAACCCCTCAAGGACTCACTGACTTTCTTTCTTGGTTCTGGTTCCAAGGTTCCCATGCCAGCCCTTTGGTTGGCTTAATTCAGAAGAGGTGCCTGGTTCACAGGGCTCGCCTGGTAGCCATCTGGATGCATCTTGTCAGATGGCAGTAGGTGGTTGTCAGAAGAAAGGCAAAGGTGTTGAGAAAATGAAAAATAAGCATGAAAACCAGCAACCTGTCAATGTATTTGTGAGCAAACACTGAATTCATTAGTTCTGCTAAGTCAGATCAATCCATTTTCCTAGGAAGTGAGCAGTTGTAGATTTTTAACTCTATAAGCGATAGGCCTCTGTTATTAATTGAATTTAGTTACTTAGAGAAATCAATTCCTTTATAAGATTACCATTTATTAAAACATATCTATTTACCTTGTCTTTTTCTTTAAGCAGCTTACAATAATAGAAAACACACAAGGCTCACTTTGCCCTCTGCATTGATCAGTGTCATATACAGGTGTACTTGCACAGTCGTTCTGGTCCCCAAAACCACCATATGAGGAAACTGAGGCACAGAGAGTTTAAAGAATTTGCTCAGGGTCAAGAGATAATTGGTGGTGGAGCTTGGAATGCAAGCTATCTAATCAAACTGGGGAGAGAAGACATATTCAAATTAATAGAGAATTGTGCAACACAGAATGTGGTAGAACGACTTTAATTTATTATTATTTTTTAAGACTTTATTTATTTATTCATGAGAGACAGAGATTGGCAGAGACTTAGGCAGAGAGAGAAGCAGGCTGCCTGTGGGGAGCCTGATGTGGGACTCAGTTCCAGGAACCCTTGAGCCAAAGGCAGATGCTTAACCACTGAGCCACTGAGGTATCCCAGAATGACTTTTTTTTTTTTTTTAAAGCAAATGTCCTACAATTTGGAGAGATTTAAGAACCAGTATGAACCATACATGAACCAGTATGATTACTTTGCATTGATTTCCACACATACATATGTTTTCTGAGCTATCTATAAGGTGACCATTGATTAGGGAAGGCTATTTTCATGATCAGGACCTTGCTTTTGGTCTAAGCACCTACTTGTTCGAATGTGAATTTGTTGTAGTCGTAAAATAAGAGAATCATAGAGATCATCTAACCTCATTCAACCTGCTCGTTTTATAGATGGGAAAAACAAACAAACAACAAACCTTGAGATCCAGAATGCGGGAAAGCCCACAGTTATTTAGTGCCAGGTCCTAGTTTTCAATCTACACCAGAATGTCGCATTATATTACTTTCTATTGTGTTATGTCAGTATCCACTTCATTTCAGCTTTCTCATTTCAACTAATGACATTTCTATTCCTACCTCCAAAAATATAAGTTGTTGAGGATAAAATGAACATAAATTGAAAAACATTATTACAGATTAAAATTGTACAGAATCTTCAATGCCATTTTCTTTACCATTGATTTTAGCATAAGATCTATCTTCCTGTATGTTGGATAGACTTCAGCCAGAGATTTTAATGCTGGGAGGGTCCTTAGAGGTCATTTCTTTTCCCTCATTTTACAGATGAAGACACGGAGGTCCAGGGAGGCCTCTGTGACTTGCAAAAGGTCACATATAATAAAAAAAACCCTTCAATATTGGACTTCTGTAAGAATGAACATCTTGTGGAGCAGCTCCCTTGAAATGCCTACACAGAATCAAGCTGAGGCTGTTGTCTATTTCACATATAATTTCCCCTCTGGTATTTGATATTACAAATGAAAACACAAGGCCAGATGCTTAATTGCTTCTAAATGGAAGTTGGGAAATGATAAGCAACTTTTTGCCATCTTTTCTGTGGGTCATTGTGTCTTCTCCAAAGTCATTGTATTTTTGTTGTTTGTTAGCTGATTTCCAAACTGGGAATTATGAAAACAATCTTTTAAGGCATTAGAATGACGTATGGCAAACTACAATAGCATTTCTAGATTTTTCAGGCATTGTACTCTACCTTACATTTCCATTTGGTATGCAATTACATGACCATAACTGGCATATTTCTAGTTGACTCTTAGCACAACAAAAAGCTGTACATGGAAAGAAAAAGACTATTCCTAGCCAGATACTCTGTGACAGTCTGATTTTCTCTCCTTATTTAACAAGGAGAGTTTACTCTTCTCAGATAATAAATGTCATCCAGACTATTGCAGACAAATTAGAAAATACTTTAAAATGTAGGAAGAAGAAAAAATATCCATGATCTCACCAGTCAGAGAAAATCTTCTTTGTGATTTCAGTGCATTTCATACCACTTTTTATGGTCTTTTATAAAAATATATAAAACATATGTGTATAGCTTAATATATAGTAATAAAACTTAATGAATATTACTAAATCAAACATTTGTTTTAATATCTATTGCCCATCATTTGGGTCAGGAAATACATATTATAAGCACCTGAGAAAATACCTCTATGTCTCTTGTGATTGCAACCTCCTCCCTTACTAATGGATAATCACTGTAATTTTATAGTTTTTTTTATAGTTTTATTACCTATACATGTGCCCCTAAACTGTACATTAATTGTAACATTTGTTACAATGAACGAATGAACCAATACTGATACATTATTATTAACTAAAGTCAATAGTTAATTCAGATTTTCTTAGTTTTCATCTAATGTCTTTCTTCTGTTCCAGGATCCCTCCTATGATACCACCTTATATTTAGTTGTCATGCTTCCTCAGCCTCCTCTTGGCTGTGACAGTTTTTTAGACTTTCCTTGTTTTCTTAAGAAATTTTTTATTCATTCATTTATTTGAGAGAGAGAGAGAGAGAGAGAGAGAGAAATGGAGCATGAGCACTGAGGAGAAGCAGAGAGGAAAAGGGAAAGAATCTCAAGCAGACTTTGCACTAAGTGTGGAACCCAATATGGGGCTCAATCTCAGGATTCTGAGATCACAACCTGAGCTGAAACCAAGGGTTGGATGCTCAATAACTGAGTCTAGCCCCTAGACTTCCCTTGTTTTTGATGACCTTGACAGTTTTGAGGAGTACTGGTCAGCTATATCCCTCTATTGGAATTTTTTTTTTTGATGTTTTTCTCATGATTAGACTGGAGTTACATGTTTGGGGGAGGAAGATTCCAGAGACAAAGTGATACTGTCATTATGTCATCTAAAAAAAAGTATATACCATTCAGGTGATTTATGACTGTTGATGTTGACCTTGGTCACCCGGCTAAGGTAGTATTCATCATTCTACCACTGTAAAGTTACTCTTTTCCCCTTCTTCCCACACTGTCTTCTTTGGAAGGAACATATTATGGGAAATTCATAGCTGAACAGTGGGAAGGCATATGAGTAGCTACATGCATTATTTGGAATTCTTCTGTACAGATTTATCTCTTATTTTCCATTTATTAATTTATTCAATTATGTATTTATGTCATTATTGAGTCATAGATATTTGTTTTGTGTTTTGGCTATAATAATAATATTTTATTGCTCAAATTATGTCATCTTTGGCCACTAAGAGCTCTTTGAGTTGTCTTCTTGAAACACTTTTTTTTAAAGATTTTATTTATTTATGTCTATGAGAGACATAGAGAGGCAGAGACATATTTATTATGTCTATTTATGTCTTTTAAGATTTTATTTATCTAAGTCTATGAGAGACATAGAAAGAGAGGCAGAGACATAGGCAGAGGGAGAAGCAGGCTCCATGCAGGGAGCCTGATGTGGGACTCAATCCCAGGATACCAGGATCATGCCCTGAGCCAAAGGCAGACACTCAACCACTGAGTCACCAAAGTACCCCTCCATGAAATACTTTTATCAAACTGTGTGTGTGTGTGTGTGTGTGTGTGTGTGTGTGTGTTTGAACACTTCCTTACTTCCTTACGGCAATACAAGACATCCCAGGTTCATCTTATTTCTTTTGTTGATCCTAGAATCAACCGTGTCTACAAACAGCCCTCGTTCCTTTTATTGGAGGATATTAGGAATGAAAATCTGGATTCTGGGTAAGCTTATGGCTACTGAAATATCATTTCTTTTACTTCCTCTTAGCTGACAGAGCAAAGAAATATGTGTGTATATATTAACTGGTATACACATATCTCTAAATATTACAATTAGGTAAACATATGTATCTATATTAAGCTAAACATGAATTCTTACTGGTGTCTCCAACTTTTGCGCATTACTGCATGGCCATTCCAGTTTCCTCCCTTGCTTATCTGTAAACTCAGACAGCGAGTAACCTGACTCCTAGCATCTATCCATTTACTTAATTGTTCAGTTGCTGTTTATGTGCATAGAAGGATTGAATTGTTAATATAGATGGTCTATTTTCATTCTATTGTTTTTCCATGACTATATTAGTAGTTACCATAGAAATTACAACATGCACACCTAACTTATTAAAAATTAAAATTTAATAAAATTCATTCCCTTCCTCTTTGATAGACTGTAGCATACTTCAATTTGAGTTACCCCTCCCCTCATCTTATTGTTAAATGGCATTTTAACCCTCTAGGGATGCGCTTTTGTGGGTTATGCATATGCATATATGTGTGACATTGTTTATATGCATATATGTGACCAAACATTATTTGGTGTGTACTTACCTACATATTTACAATTTTCTTTGTTCTTCATTCCCCCTTACATATCGGCTTTCCATCTGGATCCCTTTCCTTTGGTTTGAAATATATCCTTTGTCAGTGAGGTGTTTGATCATGAATTTGGTTTTGTAGTGTTTGAAGAGTGTTTACTTCACCCTCATTCTCCAAAGATTATTTCACTGACTATAGAATTTTAGGCTTGTATTAATTTTCTTTCAGTACATGAGGATTTCATTGTTGCTGTTGAAGTCAGCTATCTCTCCATTGTTAAACTTTGAGAATAATCTTTTCTTCTTTCTTTCTTTCTTTCTTTCTTTCTTTCTTTCTTTCTTTCTTTTCTTTTCTTTTTCTTTCTTTCTTTCTTTCTTTCTTTCTTTCTTTCTTTCTTTCTTCTTTCACCTTTCTTTTTTCTTTCTTTCTTTCTTCTTTCTTTCTTTCTTTCTTTCTTTCTTTCTTTCTCTCTTTCCTCTTTATTTGTATCACTTTGTCTTTTGTCACAGTTTGGCTATGTTGTATATAGATATTAATTTCTTTATATTTATCCTGCTTGGATTTTCTGAGACTGAATCTGTGGATTAGTTCCATTCACCAATTCAGAAAAATTCTCAGATATTAGCTCTTCAAATATTGCCTCCATTTCCATTTTCTTTCCTCTCCTTCTGAGATTATAATCACCAATCTTCCTGTCTCTGTGTTGTACATGAATGCTGTGGTCTGAATGCTTTCATTCCCCTAAAATTCATATGCTGAAATCCAAACCCCAAGGTGGGGGTATTAGGAAGTGGGGCCTTTGGGAAGTGATTAGGTCATAAGGGTAAACCCTTGTGATTGGGATCAGTACCCTTATAAAAGAGACTCTAGAGGGTTAGCTCACTCTTTCTGCATGTGAGGACACACCAAAAAGATGCCATCTATGTTATAGGAAGTAGACCCTTAGCAGATACTGGATTTGCTTGTACAATGACCTTGGACTTCCTAGTCTCCCCAACTGTGAGAAATAAATCTTAGTTGCTTATGAGCTGCCCAGTCTGTAGTATTCTGTTACAACAGCCCTAAGGACTTAGACACTGGAAAATGTCATCTTCTTTCCTAGTCTCCCTTTAGCTATGTCTAATCTGCTGTCCAATACAACTACTGAACTCTTAATTCCTTTTACTGTATATTTTATATGCAGAAGTTCTGTTTAGTCTTTTTTTCAGATCTACTGTATCATTTTTTACAGTTTTCAGTTGCCACTGAATATATTTGAGCTTGCTTTTTATTTCTGCACATGTAACGGTCATGGTGACTTATAATCAGTGTGCAATTCTGCTGTCTATTCCTTTTGTCAATTTTCTTTCATGTTGCCTTGCTTCCTTGTACAGCTGGTTATCTTCATCAGCTTCTGGTCATTGCACTTGAAAAATATTTGTTCAGATTCCTTGAGGTCAAAGATAAATTGGTCTTCCTCCAAAGTGCCTTAGAAGCTTGAGGCTTCCTGGCCTATGCTAGGCTATGTATGTCTGTGATTTTGGAGGTTGGAAGATGGCTTTGGTCTGGTTTGTCCCTATCCTTAAGAGTCATGCTTATTGAGGGAAAGAACTCCTGTAATAATTCCAACCTCATGCAGGCTTTGAGCCTCTTGCTTAGCAAAGCCTTAGGACCAGAGTCTAAGCAGTATGTATTGACATATAACCTCAAAGCAAATGCTTATACCTGTGATTATTCATTGTATATCCTGTATGCAATGATTTTTTTCTTATAACATGATAATATGATTGTTTTCCATATAACCTGTATCTTGATATTTATCTTTTAACAATATAATGTAATTTTAAACATTATCAAAAAATGCTTTTTTAAAAAAAATCTTCACATGATTTCAGTCATATCAAGAACTTGAACAAATGGTTTTAACAAAATTGTCTATTACCAATAAATTCTCATCACCCTTTAGACCTTTTATTGTGGAGAAATAAAAATACTAAAAATCACAAAATTTTTATCTAACCCTAGAGAATAGAAAACTGAATTTTATAATATATCAGGTGAATAACAACAACAAAACCCCAATGGCATGTCAATTCCAGGTAAGGTTAATGAAGAGAGATAGAGGGAAAGAGTATTAAGATATGCCTGCAGCAGTAACTGGGCTTTGATTTCTGGACCATTCCTTGCTGTTCCAGATAGGGACTTGTACTTACTTTCTATTGTATGCTGAAAGCTAGCCACCATCAGAGGATGATTGATTCCTGCTCTAAAAAGAAACATTAAAGTCCCCTGGATGACCCTCCTTCACTTCTGGAAGGATTGTAAATTACTGCAGCTATTCAAAGACCAATCCAACAATATTTAGTGCAATTAAGTAATCATTTTCCCTGTAGAAAATGTTGACCCTGTAGGTCAACAGCTTCATTTCTGAGTAGTGTATCCAGAGAACCTCTCGCACAGGTGGATGATAAGAATCTATGAGAATATGTGTAGAATTAAAAAGTTGGAGACAGCCCTACTGTTCTTCCCTAGAAGAATGGGTATGTAAAATGCAACCTGTGTATATGACAGAATGCCATATAACAGCCAGAAAGAGTGAAACAAATCTATAAATAGCAGTATCTTAAATATATAATGTCATATGAAAAATAGTAGGAAATAGAATGAGATCGTAGAATGGGATCTGTTACTGCTTACAAATCAATTCAAACTTACTGCCTTATAACAACTGTTCTTAGCTCACAAGGGTGTGAGTCCACATTTTGAGTTGGAACGCACAGGGCATTTCTGCTGGTCTCTCCTGGCCTCATTCCTTCCCCTACAACTGGCTGGCAATTGGAACAATTGTTACAAGGTTGTGTAAAATGGCTTCACCTGCCCAAGTGGGCATTGATGTTGGCTCTTTCTGTCTCAGAGGGCCTCATGTCTGCTACAACTTGTAGGCTCGCTTGGGCTCCCTCACCTAGTAATAGGACCCTTCCAGCAACAAGAGAAGTCAAACACCAAAGCACAAGGTGTTATTAAGCCTTTGCTTGATCATGTTTGCTGATGTCCCATTACCCAGAACAAGTTATGTACCACACCTGGAGTCACAGACAAAGAGTGTCCTTGAGAGCATGGGTCCAAGGAGATGTGTGTGGTTCACTGGCTGCCAGAACTGCAACAATCTACTACAATAGAACAATAATTGTTATAGACCTAATTGTGTTCCCTCCAAATGCAGATGTTGAAGACTTAACACCAGGACTTTGGTATGTAACCACATTTAGAGCCAAAGACTTAAAAAAGGTAATTAATGGGACACCTGGGTGGCTCAGCCATTGAGTGTGTGCCTTTGGCTCAGGTTGTGATCTTAGGTTCTGGGAATCGAGTCCCACATTGGGCTCCCTGCAAGAAGCCTGCTTCTCCCTCTGCCTATGTCTCTGCCTCTCTTTCTGTGTCTCTCATGAGTAAACAAATAAAATCTTTTTTAAAAAAAGATAAGTTAAAATGAGGTTTTTAGGCTAAGCCTCAATACAATCTGACTGACGTCTTACAAAAAGAGGAAATTTAGAGACCAAGTATGTGTTTACACAGAGGAAAGACCATGTGATGACACAGTGAAAGGCAGCCATCTGTAAGCCAAAGTCAGAGGGCTGAGGAGAAATCAACCTTGCTGACACCTCGATCTTGGACTCTAGCCTCTAGAACTGTGAGAAACATCTGCTGGTTAACCACCCATCTATATTTTGTTATGGTATTTTGTTATGGTATCCTGAGCTTAACTAAGACCATGGTATACATGTAAATGTAAAGGATTTACCCACAAGCCATATTTGTATTTTCCATGTCTATGAGGGAAAGAGAATAGCACTGGGGCAGGAAATAAGGTGAAAACAATCTGAAAAGTATGTCATGCATGGATAGTTGATTAGTTGATAACAATGTGCCAGGTATTTAAGAAGGTGATCAATTCAATAATCTCTACTTGAGCTCAAAAAATGGGATGAAATAAAATAAAAATAGTCTCTTTTGCTTGAGACAGAGTTGGCTTTTTAGTGGTGATAATATCAATTTTTAAAACCTAGTATTACTGAATTCAACTATATGATATGTTGTCTTACTGTACAGTTGAGGTTGAGAACTACTGGTTGGAAGTTTAAATTTTAGTGCTAACTGGGTATTTTATTATTATTATTATTTAAGATTCATTTATTTATTTGACAGAGGTGGGGGAAGAGGGAGGGACAGAGAGAGACAAAATCTCAGACTCTGCACTGAGCACAGAGACCAACGTGAAATTTAATCTCATGATTCCAAGATCATGACCTGAGCCTAAATCAAGAGTTGGTTGCTTAACCAACTGAGCCAACCAGAAGCCCCTGTGTTTATTATTTTTAATTGCTAATAATTTATTTTTAATTTTTATTATCATACCATTTTATCATTTAGCTTTATTGAGTTATATTTGACAAAACTGTAAAACATTTAAAATGTACAATGTGATGATTTGATACATGTATAAATTGTCAAAAGATTTCTCCCACTGAATTAATTAACACATCCATTACCTCACATATTTACCCCTTCCTTCCCTTTCTTGATAAGAACATTGAAATTTTAGTAAATTTCAGTGATACAATACAGTGTTATCAACTACAGTCACCATGTTATTCATTAGATCCTTAGGTCTTATTCATCTTATGATTGAAAGTTTGTACCTTTTACTAACCTCTCCCTATCCACCCCCATCCATCTCCTTATAATGGCTAGTGAGAGCAGATTGTTAAGCATAGAAGAATTTTCCAAGATGGCTGGTGGTAGTTAGGAATTAGCCATGTGAGAGTACTTACGCTATAAAAGTCGGCAAATTTGACAAATCAAGGCTTATTCTTTGGAGAGTTGGTTTACCAGAACACCAGTGGGTAGAATTTGCATGGACTATAAAAATTCATGTATGTCAAAGGTCTGAACATGTTACAGTGGAGTGCAAATGTCCATGTGTTGGAGTCAGAGACATGAGCACACATCAAACACTTTTCAACTTTATAGCCAAGTGATGAAGAGAAAATTATTTTGTCCTACCTGAGCTTTGATTTTCTTAGCTTTTAAGTAGGAGTCATAATACCTATCTCATGGAAGTGCTGTGAGGGCTAAAACTCATGTGTGAATGCATTTAGCATTATGTACAAAATAGATCCTTGAAAAATACCAGGAGCGAATATGACCAAGGAGCGAAGTCTAGCTAATACAACCATAATGCTTTCAGGAAATGCAGATGATAGTACTACTTACAGATGTTTAGTGTATGCCTAATATTATATTTTTCATGCATTGGTCTGCTTCACTTACAACAATTTTTCATGGTAAGTGCTGTGCTTTGCCATCATCTTAAAGATGATTGAACTCACAGAGCTATTTTTTTTTTTTTTTTGATGGGGCATGGGTCTGTTTGGTTTCAGAGCCACTCCTCTTAACTGTCCTGTGCTACTGGTAAAGGGTGGTAAATGCTAAATGATGATAATGCATACAATAAACATGATCACATGTGGTAAGTGTATCTGCCTCTTTCAATTAGGCGTGAGGTCATCTGGAAAGCAGCACCCTTTGTATCAATTAACATGGAATCACAACTTTATAGGTCCCTCAGGGGCTGCCTGAGATCTTCGCCAGAAAGTATGCCATAAATTGTGGTCATGTTTTACACAGTGCAGTCACTTTCTTTAATCCTACGGGGATTAGAGTCTTACTGGAAGAGGTTCTTACTGTCTTAGGCTAAACCAGCTTGAAGCCCCATTCTCGTTCTATGATCTGATTCACAAAACTTTGATCCAATTATACTGATAACTGCCTGCCCCCTCTTCTGCCAAGCCTAGGCCAGTTCCTTTAAAGAATATAAAGTGTAGTCACTCATTTCATCCCAGTCTCCTCACTTAATCAATTCTGCTTCGTCTGGGCCACTAGGAGATCTCAATTTCTTCATCTATCCACCTGCATTTCAAATAAGGGCAAGATTTGAAATGGGTTGCTCAGTGGTTAAGCATCCCTAGGTCATGATCCTGGGGTCCTGGGATTGAGTCCTGCATTGAGCTCCCTGCAGAAATCCTGCTTCTCCCTCTACCTATGTCTCTGCCTCTCTCTGTGTTTCTCATGAATAAATAAATAAAATCTTTTAAAAAAATAAGGGCAAAAATATTTTTTCTCCTCTGGAATTTTTCCTCTGGTCTGGTGTCCTGCAGAACAGAGACAAAGGAGCTTCCTCTTTAGTTTTTATGGAAAAGAAACCTCAACAATGATTTTGGATCCCTACCATTTATTTTTTATTAAGCAGCTACCCTTATCCCCCTTAGAGAATAAGTAGCTTCCCCTCTTCTTCCTCCCGTCCTCCTGTCTTCTTTCTTTCTCTCTCTTTTTCTATCACTTTTATACAATGACTTCTGTAATAGATCGTGCCAAGCATAATCTCACCTCTGAAGAGGTGCCAAAATAGTACTCTGAATCTACAGAAAACGAAACACCCAAAATAATCTGTTTCTACAGCAGAAATGATCAGATTTTGAGAGGAAATTCAAAGTCTTGATTTGAGAGTTTCACCTTAAAATATTTTGAATTAGCCTTAATTAGTGAATAGTATTCCTAAAGCACACCGTATATGTATAACCCAGGTGGTTGTTGGAGATTGTTTTTTGGTGCATCTTTCTGTGTGTGTGTGTGTGTGTGTGTGTGTGTGTGTGTGTGGTGTGCACAAATGAATCTCTGGGGAGGTTCTGAGGATTGATTTAAAATGATTGAGAAAGGTTTGAAGAACAACAAGCTGATTCCAAGTAGAACCATATTTTAGGGAGGTTTTAGAAAGAGACTGGTACACCCCATTTCAATTAGAGAGGGAAGCAAACCCTGAAACTCTACAACTACAAAAGGATAAATGTGAGCTTTGGTGTGGGGTGAGCCTATGGCTGGGGTACTTGGGAGTGCGTGAGAGTGTTTGTCATTCCTCAAAGATGACACCATACCCTTTTGCCTGAGGCTTTCTTTGTCTTTCCTATAGCCTGTTTCACATGAGAATTCATGGCACATAAGGAATAACCCATGATTTGACTCTTTTTTTTTCCATTAGCAAGTTTTATTATAATAAATGCTGGGTTAAGAGTCTGGGCATTAAATAATCTGGAATGCTGGTTTTATCTTTGCTGCCTGTGCAAATCGAGACAAATTCTTAACCTCATAAGCCTCAGCCTTCAATTGGAAAATAGAATTGTTCCACATCTACCTATAGAGGTTAAATGAGATAATGCCTAGAAAGTCCTCTGTACAAGTTATGATGATAATGATGATATTATTATCATGATATAATATATATTATCATGATATAATGATGTATATTCTGTACAGGCACAGAATAAGGGTTCAACAAATGTGAGTTATTTTAATTGATTTTATCTACTCATTTAATGAAGATACATCAGATTTCTTCAAGTCTTTGCTCAAACATCTTTTCTGAGAGCTTTTTCCTGGCCTTTCAAGGTACAGTTTAGGCAATGTATCATTGAAGCTCAAAACATGTTGCTTTGTGATTTATCTGTTTTTTATCTGTCACTTCTAGTGCACCGAATTCTCTTGACCAAAGGGAATGCTGTGAATACTCTTCATCTTGATATATGACTAATGACTACCTAGCCCAGTATCTGCACGCTGTTTCTGTTTATTCATTAGATATTTATTGAGTGCCTGCTATGTGCCAGATATTATGCTAGGAGCTAGACATGCAATGGTATGCAGTCCCTATCTTCAGGAAGCTCACAGACTAATGAAGAATATGGGTAAAAAGTATATTAACACATATTGTGGTAAAAAGGGAAGTTCAGCTGCACTTTTTATACTTAGAAGAGGTCAGAGAAGACTTCTTGGAGGAAGAGGTTATGTCTAAAATAATAATGGGGGGCACCTGGGTGGCTTATTTGGTTAGTATCTGCCTTTGGCTCAGGCCATGATCCCAAGGTCCTACCTAGGATTGAGCCCCACATCAGGCACTCTGCTCAGTGAGGAGTCTGCTTCTCCTTCTGCTCTTCCCCCTGCTCATGCTCTCTATCTCTTTCTTCTCTCTCTCTCACTCTCTCTCTCAAATAAATAAATACAATCTTAAAAAAATAAAATGATGATGAGTACATAGGAGAATTTGGAGGTCTTGCTTTAGGTTCTCCCAAAAGCAGAACCTGAGAAAAGGACTAGTTTGTTTTGGAGTTTATCCCAGGAGGCAGGATTGAGATAGGAGGGAGAATGAGAGGAAGGAAGGAAGAAAAGCCAAGAAAGGTGCAAGATTGAAGTACTTGCTGTGGTGAATGTGATATTGAATACACTGCACAAATTCCCTTTGAAGGGCCAGACATGGGACAGTCATATATTGGCTCAGTCTTCTATTGGATGAGAATAACCTCAAGAGACGTTAACTCTTTGGAAATTCTGGTTGTTTACAAAGTCTGAGCCAGTTTCTTTGACCACTGAAAGAATCTTAAGGCAGAAAGTGGAGAAAGGTTTGTGGGAGGTGGAAGAGTGCAATGGGAACTGTCCAGCAGAGTTTCAGCTGAAATCACATCTAAGGTGACTACGTACAATGCAGAAGGCTTTGGCCATTTACTCATCATGGTGGAAGAAAATGCCTTGCCCTAAACTTCATGAGAAATCTACAGGGTTCAAGAAATCTTAAGAGCTATGAAAATTACTTCAGAAGTTCCTGAAGTTTCCCACAGTTGCATACTGTCAGGGCTCAGTCTGGCTTTCTTCTGTAACCACCCAACTGTAGTTGAGAAATAAACCACAGGTTTAAAAAAAATGTGTAATATATTCATTGGGTGTGTGTTTGATTTACATTTTTTCAGAATAAATTCTAGCATTTTTTGAAACTAAAACTTGTTTTATATTCTCTCAAAGCCTGATTCATCTCTCCCCCTTCGCATGCCTTGTCAAATCAACCCCCTGAGGAAGCAGCTGATGTTGTTTCCTGAAAAACTAACCATTTTTTTTTCTTAGCAAGAGGACAAGTAGTCAAAGGGAAGGAGAAGAAGAGAATGCATATCAATTCCTCATGCCAGGTATAATATTTGAAAAATAACACAATGGCCACAGTTTCCTTTTGGAGGTGTGGTGAGGTGAGAGTATAGTATGACTTTGAAAATCTCTAATGGTTGGAGTCAGAAAAGGTTAGGCATAGTCTTTAGCTACCCCCCCATTCTCCCAATAACTATTTTTGAAAGGATGGCTACCCCTCTACATACTAACCTTCTCTTCAAACTATAAATATCCATAAAGATTATGATTCTTTTGTACAGTGGGAAGTGTATGTGCTTTAGAGGCAGAAACAGCTGAGTCCAAGTTCTGGCTCTGCTGAATACAATCTGTGACTGTAGGATAAACATTTATTCTTTCTGAGACTCCATTTCCTCATCCTCAAGGGAGAGAAATAATACTTCTTTCAGTTTTTTTTCCCAAAGATTAAATGAGGTGCTATCTGTTAAACTGAATGAAGAGTCAATATTCAACAATGTTAGTTCCTCTCCTATTCCCTTAGCCCAAGGGGCATGAAGCACTGCAATCAGAGACCCACATTCCTCAGGAGGATATCTTTCACATACAGTACAGTTATCATTGTTGAGTTTCCAGAACTCTGAGAAGCAGACATGAATTAATTGTATTTACTTATTGGATTTTTCAATTATTTACCTAATTACTTATTTTATTTATCATTCACTTATTAGATTCTTCCTCAATCAGGCTTTCCATGTACTAGACTCTTATAAAGTAAATAGAATATGGGGATTATTTAGAACAGACTTTTATAAGGGTCATCAAAAGGAAAAGGAAACAAGAATATGGACATGTAATTAGTGGAAGCTGAAAAACAAATGGTCAATAAACACATGAGAAGATCTTCAATCTTAATCATGTAAATGAAAATAAATATTATGAGATGTCATTTCAAATCCATCCAACAGCAAAAACGTAGAAGACCGACAGTACTAAGAGACAGTGAGGTGGTAGAGGAGTGGATATCCTCATATACTGCTGGTGGTTGTGCACATGAGTAAAGCTACTTTGGAGAGTGATTTGGCAATATGTAACAAAGCTGAAAGTACACATACCCTTTGACCAAGTGATTGTAGCTGTAGATACATCCTCCAAAGCAGCTGTCACGTGTATCCATGGAGATATGTGAGCACGGTTGTTAATAGCACATGTGAAGGAAGGGGCAATCTAAATGTCCAGCAGTGGGGGCGCCTGGTTGGCTCAGTTGGTTAAGTGCCCAACTCTTGATTTTGGCTCAGGTCTTGATCTCAGGTCATGAGTTCAAGCCCTGCATTGAGCTCCATGCTGGCATGGAGCCTACTTAAAATAACAAATAAACAAAAAGAAAATAAATGTCCAGCAATAAACCTGGACTAGAAATAGTGCTTTCCTAACCTAGAATACTATGGAGATGTTATATGATGAGTTAAATAACATGGACAGGCATGAAAATATCTCCTGTACTGTCTCATTAAAAACATATCACAATGAGGCACCTGGGTTTAAGCAGCCAACTCTCAATTTCAGCTCAGGTCATGGTCTCAGGGTCATGAGATGGAGTCCCAAGTCAGGATCCCTGCTGAGCATGGAGCCTGCTTGAGATTCTCTCTTTCCCTCTCCCTCTGCTCCATTCCCCATCCCCGTGAGTGCTATTTCTCTCAAAACAAAACAAAACCTATCACAACTCTTTCTCAAGTGCACAGGGATACAAGCACAAGGATGTGTGTCAGTATTTACTCTTACAATAGTGAAAAGGTGGAAACAAGTTAAATCCCCACCAGCAGGGGAAGAGATAGCAGCTAGATTAAACTAGAGGAGTTGGATCAATATGGGTGAATATCAAGTGCAGAAGAAAGTATGTGCATCTTTTAAAAATTAAATGTATGCAAAATTATACTAAGTATTATTTAGTAGTAGAGTTGACTCTTGTATAATGCATAGGTTAGGGGCACTGACACCCCTGCAGTCAAAAATCCATGAATAATTTAGCACTCCCTAAAAATCATTACTAGGAGCCCACTGTTGACTGGAAGCCTTACCGATGACACGAACAGTCCATCAACATATATTTTGTATATTATATGTATTATATACTGGATTCTTACAATAAAGTAAGCTAGAGAAAAGAAAGTATTAAGAAAATCATAAGGAAGAGAAAAATATATTTATAGCACTGTTTTTATATTTATTGAAAAAAACTCTGCCTGGAGGCAGGCTATGCTGGGGATGGCAGAAGGCCTGGGATGGAGATTTTCCTCAGCTTAGAGGTCTTGGTTCAGTAGGCAGCTGGGGGCTACCCCATAGAACAGGGCATAGAGGCACAGTACAGCTGTCTCATCTGCCTGGAGACACACCCCCTGCCTGTGGCCATGGACAGCTGTGGCCATTCATGAGTGGGGTTGGGGTGCAGTAGTAGGGAGGGGTACAAGCCTAATCCAAGAGGGATCAGAGGTCTGCCACTTTTGTACAGCCCCAAAGCTCAGCATGGGGCACTGGTAGGAGAGAGGGCAGAGAAGCTGGGGCTGCTGGGCTCCCTGCACAGTACCACCTCTGCCCTCTGGACATGGTGCTCTGCTTCAGCCCAGCATCCTGCCCACTGGTCCCTACACTTGACTCTACCAGCCCTTCTGCGTGGGGAGGGGGAACCTGTAGCATTGATTGGTACCAGCCCTGGGGTGGTGGCCTTGAGGGGGTCTTCCCCAGGAGCTCAGAAGGCAGCAAACATGACCTCTGTGTCTTCTATTCGGTCACATGGAGACTGGGGTGGTAGTTGTAAATAAATGCCTTGTGGCTTTTGCTGTCATTTCTTAAAAAAGAAAAAGATCCACCCACAAGTGGATCTCTACAGTTCCAAACCATGTTGTTCAAGGGTCAACTGTATATACATATGTAATTGAAGTAGGGATGCCTCTGTGGGAAAAATAATCACCAGACTTAGAATAGTTGTCATGGGGGATGTGGGGAGGAAAGAGAAACTAAAGGGTGGGGACGGGGCTATTTTATGTATCTGAAATCTTTCAAAGGACAAATGGAAAATAAGGGTCCTCATGGAGGGAACATTCCCTCTACTAATTTAAATAGTATTTTAAAATTTAAAAAACAACAACAAACCAACCGTATCATGTATCCCTTCCTTTAACTACAAGATCTAGGCAGGAAGTGCCTAAGCTGTATTTCTAAACTTTGGACTTTGCCGAATTCATTAGGTGAGTCCTGACTGAGCAAGGTTCAGAGACAAGGCAGAGGAATAGGACAAGCCTGTCTGGAGACTGATGCTCCAACCAGATGTCAGCACACAAACCCCTCCTCTCTGCTTCATGCACTCATTTCCCCATCGTCAGCCCTTTCACCTCCCCATAGCTCCTGAGCTCCACAATCTTTCCTGAAGACTAGGAAATCCACAAGGTTTTCATCATATTCAGCCCCTGTGAACATCGTTGAATAGTGCCCAATTCTTTGAAATTTTCCCACAGTCCTTGTCAGTGTGATGAATGAACATTCCCACCATGTGCTTTGTTTTAAGCTGCTGTGGATCCCAACTTTTGTCTCGATGGTTGGGAAAAGAGAGGGGGGATGTTCATTTGCTTTATGGGATTGTTCACAGTCCTAAAACGTCCAGCTGAAGAAAGATGTTTTTAATGGACAGAGACCTTCTTGTACACTGTGTGGAATCTGCACCACTCCTGGAATTAACCCTGATATAAGAAGCTTCCCTGTTATCTTCAGGGATTTCTTCCACTGGGAAAAAAGGCAGAATGGCAGACAGGACACTAGATAGGGACTGCTTTCTGCTTCCTGGACAGTCTAAATCATAATGATTGCTTTGGGTGCGTTCCACCCTGTTGACATCCTGCCCATGAAACACATGTTGAAGCTGAGAGAAGGATGACCTACATAAATGGATGCAGGAAGAACCCTGCAGGGTTAACTCACACTCAAGGAGGGTCCCATCCAGGACCAGAATTTCTTTTTCTTCTTGAGAATAAGGCCTGATACCAGGCATAAGATTCTATCTAGGTGAGCATCTTTTGGGATTTAAAAGGCATAGTGCAGTTTGATGAATTTTCTTTGCCCTTGAAGACAAAGAATGTAGGAGGCCAAATGGGGAGGTTGGTTTCAGACGGGGCTGGACAGGGCTCTCCAGGATGTTAGTTCCCATGAGGAAGACTGAGCAGTGTTCTGGGTTCTGGACACTTCTTCTTCCGGCTGATTCAATTTTGTTTGCATATGAAAGCTGAGAGGAAAGCTATCAAGAAGAAGAAATAGCCCTGCTGAGCGTGATTTATCAGTTTGCTTGATGAAGTGATCCTGCTGGGGAATTAGTTTAACTCTGTGAGGTCTGGCCTTTCAAATGCAGGACTCTGGCTTTATAATGGAATCAACTGCTTAAAAATCTAGGATAAAATGGAGAGCACAACAGGAAAAAACCCAACTCTACTAATAAGTGCGTAATAAGCCTTGTGTATGGAGGAGATTCTTTCATTTACCCTTTGAATGAAGCATGGACATTGTGTGCTTATTGGAAGGCTGTTCTGTGCTCAGGGCAGAAGAATTTAGCCAGGGGAATTGAGTGCAAGATGGTTGCTCTTGCAACCTGTGCTTCTTACCTGAACAATGATCTAAAATCAACTTCAAAAATAGGAGCAGAGCTGTGACTGCAAGGAGGTCACATAGTTTAACTGTCACATGGTTTGCCATTCGTGACTGACATTCAGCTGGTGTGCATCTTTACGGATGTGCCAGCTGGTTTTTGATCTATTGAGTGTCCCTCAGTAGATTTGATTTGTTACTTACCATTTCATGCAGCTTGTTAAGCATAGTTAATTATTGCCATGATTCCATTGTTCCATGGATATATCATTGTTTATTTGATTGGTTCCATATTGATTGGTGCTGAGTTATTTTCCTCCCAATTTGTTTGCCATTGTAAATATTGCTTCAGCAAATACTGTACATATGACATTTCACACATGAGCAAGAATATTCGTATGATAAATCACTGAACTTCTTGATCAAACGATATGTATGTATCATTTGGAAACACTGCTGAATTGTTCTCCATAGATGTCGCCCAAAAGTCATGAGGTGAAAGGATCTGAAGGGGGTTATGATATGTATTTGTGTGTAGCAGACCCTTTTGTTGTTGCTCATCACATCCTGGTGCATGCGGCCGCCTTGGATGGCAGCTGTGGCTGAGCTAGACAGTCATGCATCTGCTTGCATTGGCAGTAACTGCACCCACCTGCAGTACATGGATCCTTTTTCCACTTTCTGCAGTGGAGCATTCCTCCAGGTAGCTGGAAGTGGGGTTGGAGGCAGTCAACCCCCCTCATAGTGGCCCTATCCAAGATGGGATGGGAGCAGGGGATACTTGCCCCAGTGCTCACTTTGCAGGATGTGGTGTGCACTCCTCTGGGCTCCCTACAGAGCCCAACCCTGTTGTCTTGTACAGTGGCTTTGGAAAGGCACCTTTCTTGGCCTTCCATACTCTCTGCCTCCCTCTTTCCATTCCCTCATGTGTGGATTCAGGCTTCTCCTGGATTTCTTACTCAGGTTCTGTTCATTTTAAAAATGCCAAATAAGACTCTAGGTAAGGGGCTAATCATTTGGTGGTATGCAAAACACGATAGGTATTACTGGGTTTTGAATTTATGTTGGATGCATAACCAAAGCAACTGGCAAATCCATTCTGTTTCCTTGTCCTTCAAAATCTGCTTCAAATGCCCCTACAACCCAGCACCTTGCTGGTCATTAGCTAACATTCACAATTCTGGGTAGAAAATGTTAATTTTAGGGATAATAAAAGAGACATTTTTCTCCCTTTTATAGGTGCTTGGCTTGACTGAGGACAGGTTGGGGGAGAGGATTGGAATAAGGAGAAAGACGCCATGTGTAATAACTCAGAAGAAATAATCAATTCTTTATCTGATGGCTCTCCTTGGTTTATACCTCACTTCCTTTTCTCTCAGGCACGCCTATTATCTCTGCATAGTCTAAGCCTTGGAGTTCATCCTTGTATGTCAACCTGGCAATAAATGACATACACAAGGCAACTAGGCCTTGTAACAGCTCTGACATAATTGCAGGAGTCAAGTAGCATGTTTGCTTGAACATCAGTTGTACTGTGGAAAGTCATGGAGTTTGAAAGCTGTTCATTCCATGATACAAAATTCCTAGAATACGTAGTGTTCATATATTCTCCACACCCTTGTGATTCTGTGGCAGGGAAATGGATAGGTTAATATCAAGTTCAAATCTAAATTGATGGCAAACAAACAAGGCATCTGGGTGGCTCAGTCGGTTAAGCGGCCGACTCTTGATTTTGGCTCAGATTATGATCTCAGGATCGTGAAATGGAGCACCACATCGGGCTTCACACTCAGTGGCAAATATGCTGGAGATTTTCTCTCTTCCTCTCCTCCTGTCCCTCTTTCCACTCTCTCTCTCTCTCTCTCTCAAAAAAAAAAAATAATAAATAATAAACACAATTAATGGCAGCAGAGGAAGGTGAGAGTTTTGGCATACTCTTCCTGGACATTCCTGGGATAAGTATTTGAGGTTCGAAACTACAACCAGTGCTTTTGATAATACCAGACTTTGTTTTCTTAAATTATTAGTGCAATTGTTTTTCCTTCTAAGTAGAAGAATGGAAAAGAATAGAAAGAGAAAAGTCAGGGAGAAGGAATGAAATTAGGAATAAGACCAGAAGTAAAGCAATTACAAACTGGGAGGACAGAAAACATATGTAGAAGCAGGTTTCATGTTTTCTTTCTTCTTTATTTCCCTAGGTTTTTTTCTGTAGGAACAAGACAAATGCTGGAAGGTACTGGGCTAGTCCTCTAGAATGAAGAAATGTTCTAATCACAATGAGTTTAAACAGAACATGTCCGGGAAAGCTGAGGTCAATAGCCCAGAAGCAAGATGACTTTGGCACTGAGGGAAAGTCACAGAAATGAGGATATACTTTCTCAGACTGGGAAGGCTTCAGCCTGTTCCTAACCCTGTTCTTGCTTTGGCAGTGAGGCTTTGGTCCAAGATCACAGGTAAATGGCCCCACCCTGACTTCAGTGGTAAGGTCTTGTCCTTCCAGCTGTTGCTGCTAGGTGGTGGAGATCCTGCTTTGATGGGGTACGAGATAGGGTAGGAGTTTCTCCTCACACTGAGGATGCCTATTTTGTGTGCACATGTGCAGGACTGTATCCTTGTGTTCGCTTTGGAGATTTTTAAGGGTAGGTCTATGATCTAACGTCAGATATAACTGTCCTAGATGGTTTGCCTGTGATTTTGGATGATCTTCATGTCAACTTACCTCTCGTATATTTGAGTGGTGGAAGGGGACACATTTCAGTTTCCTAAAGAGACTTCTGGTTGGGCACTAAGGAGTGAGCCAACTGATTGGGGTCACGGTCAGTGTTTAAAGGCCATGTTGCCAATAGAAAGAGAAGACAAAGGAAGAATGACCCAGAAGAGAGCAAAGGTCGTGCTGTGTGCTCTGATGATTCATGCATCCCTTGCAGTTCCCTTTGAGCGAAATGGTAACTAAAGACCCTTGGGGCAGGGGCTGTTCATTGAGGAAAGGAGGAGAGTGATTTGTCTCCATGGATGATACCTAACACTTGCACAGTATGCTGAAGAATTTCCACAAGTATTATTTTGTCTGCTCATCTCAATAGTCCTGTAGAGTAAGTAGGATTAGCTTCATTTTATGTGTGATGACACAGGATTAGAAAGGTTAATTGCCTCCCCTAGTTCCCAGGGCAGCTCGGTGACCTGGGTGCAGACTCTGGCTTCGTGATGCTAAGTGTGAAGTCCATCAGATCAGTACCACCCTCCTCAAATGGGTGTGGCTCTAAGTGGAGGCAGGAGAGAAGCATTAGCAAGAAACTATAGCCACATCTAGAACTAGTCTGAACCTCCAGCATGTTGCCCACAAATAAAGTTTACAAGCACTCTACTGAATGCTTTTGTGTAACTAAAAAAAAACCTGGATGAAGAGTGATTATATCTTGGTCAATAATGACAAGGCCTTTCCATTCTCTTCTCTCTCGTGTGCTCTCTCAAATTTTGTATTCTGACTGGGGCTAAGTCTCTTATTTCTACCAAAGATTCAATTGATATGGAAAGGCAGATTCATTTATAGCATTGACTCTGCCTATGGAAACAGGCAAGTAACATCACTCCAGTTCTTGGTGAAATAGGGGTCACAGATCCATCCCCTGGAAGACCATGGGAAAGATTTACTCTGATAATGCATTTATTGTGCTCAACACAGTGCCAGAGACAGGATAGTAATTATTGTTAGCTGTAACTCCTACTAGTCCAATTTAAACTAAATCACTAAATGGTGATTACAAGTATGTCACTAGGTCCCGACCTTGGCAGCTAGTTGCTAATATACCTGCATCAGCTCCTAGCTTCAACAAACACAATTCCTGGGCAGCCTGGGTGGCTCAGCAGTTTAGCGCCGCTTTCAGCCCAGGCGTTATCCTGGAGACCCGGGATCGAGTCCCACATCGGGCTCCCTGCATGGAGCCTGCTTCTCCCTCTACCTGTGTCTCTGCCTCTCTCTCTCTCTTTCTCTCTCTCTCTCTCTCTCTCTGTGTGTCTCATGAATAAATAAAATCTTTGGAAAAAAAAAACACAATTCCTAAAGGATCTGGTGCCAGGGTTTTGGAGTATAAGGACTGCCCACTTCTTTCTATTTCTCAGAATTTGTCTCTATTTTTTTCCTCATGACGACTGGCATACTTGAGATAAACTAATATAAAAATGCAAAGCACTGTTGTCTCAAAAGCGCTGTAAGTGTGAAATAATAATGCCAGGCCTGTCTCAGCAGCAGCATCCCACCCTCAAAGCCAAATATCTGCTTGTTCAGGCCCAGCACTCCACTGAGAAACTGTAGTGTTAAGCCCCGTGTCCCTGTCTCCAGGCCCATTCAGTCCTGGAAGAGAACCTCCCCACTGTGATCCCTGGGGCAGACCATGCTTAATTGATTCTAATGAACACAGAACAGCCAGCCCCTGCTCATCCCTGAGATGTGGCCCAGGGGGTTAACCTCCCATCTCCTGGTTAATCGGTTTCCTCCCCAGGCTGAATTAAGCCTCAATTTTTATTTTTGATTGAATCTGTCTTTGCTGACAGATGTTTTCTGGGCAACCCGGAAAGTCCTCAGCATGTGATAATGTGATGGGGCCATAATGAATCCATAACTCCTCTGCTGGAATTATTTTCTGGAGGCTTAAAGATATCAGGGCTGCACCATCACGAGGGAAGTCACTGGGCTGGTAAACCATTCACCTGGTAAGTGTTGCCTCACCCTGCTTCAAGCATATCCTCCTCCTTTTCAGAGGCAACATGGGGGCTGTGGAGCAAGATTAGGTCATGTGGGATTTAAATCCAAGGGCTGCCTTTTACCAGCTTTGCTCATCTTGCTATGGAGATCATATTAACAAGAGTAAGAATAGTAGCTAATAACTATGATTCTTTTTTATCCTCATTACTCAAAATGTGGTCCTTGGACCAGCAGCATCAGCATCTTCTGGCAGCTTGCTAGAAATACAGAATCTCAGGCCGTACTCCAGAATCTACATTACACTAAAATCTCTACATAATTTGTATACTCTTGAAAATTTGTGAAGCATTTGTAATTAGCTAGTTTATTTCTCATTATAATACTGAACATTTCTGGAAGGTATTGCTGACTCCGCTTCTTTCTTACTCCCACTGCAAAGACCTGGTGACATTTGCTCCAGGTCATGTAGTTAGGCCATGTAGCAATCCTCTGATAGAGCAGCATCTTGTTCCCTTTCTCTCGACAAGTATCTTAGATTTTTCTAGGGCAGAGATGGGATGAATTCAGGATTTTCACCCTTTATTTTCATTTCTCAAGAGAGTTGCATAAATGATCCTGTCTCTGGAGGGCTAGAGTTTTCACAATTTATTTACTTTGGATAAAGAAGGAGTTCTGATTCATAAACACATTTTTTTAAAAGGATGAGCATGTTTATTGTTAACAACCAGTTTCTATGGTTTTGGTTTCTCAGTAATAAGGATGATAAATCATAAAGGACAGGAGCATGGTAGAAGTATTTAAAGAAGAGAGAAACATGGGATTGGGACTGAATAAACAAGAATGTATTTAAGTACCATGATCCTATCATTTCAGAATCCAATTTTTCAACAGATGTAACTGAGATCTTATTATGTGTTCCTCAGAGGACAGATCAGATAAGAGTATATGACATCCACACTGCCTATTCAGCCTTATCTTGGACTTTAGTCATGAGCATACCATGAGGAAATTGCTTGGGGACAAGATGGAAAGCTTCTGGGGCATCTAGCTGGGTGAAGGCCATAGAGAATCAGATTACTGAAGCAGTATCTTTCATTTGATTAATGTTTCTAAGAGTGACTTTAAGAAACCACTGGAAAATGGATTTATGACCACATTTTAGGAAGAAAATTCTGGAATCCAGGAGAAGAAAGAAGAATGTGCATATACCTCAGAGATATGACTGCCCACAATGGAAAGTATGTTAGTTATTTATTGCTGAATAGCAACTTACTTCAAGACTAAGTTATTTGAACAGCAACACACATTTGTTATCTCATACAACATCTACGTGTCAGGAATTCAGGAGCAATCAATTAGGCTGAGTGGTTCTGGCATAGGGTCTCTTGCAAGGTCATGGTCAAGATATTGATAGGGACTACAGTCATTTGAAGGTTTGAACAGGACTGGAGGACCCATTTCCAAAAAGATTCAATCACACACCTGGAAAGTTGGTGCTTTTGGCAGGATGTTTCTGTTCCTTGCCATGTGGACTTCTGAGTGTCCTCACAACATGGCAGCGGGCTTCCCTCAAAGCAAATGATCCACAAAAGCAAGACACAAATCCCTATGTCTTTTACAACCTAGCATCAGAAACCCCACATTGTCATTTCCTCCATATGCTATTGGTTCTAAAAGTCAGCCTTCTTCTGTGTGGGAGGAGATGATACGAGTGTGTAAATACTCATAGATAAAGATCACTGGTGGCCATCTTTGAGTCTGGTTACCAAAGAAGACAAGATATAACTATTTAGGAACCCAGGGGAAGCATCCTGCCTGGATTCCTAACTTTCTTCTTAATTGTATTACCTTGGATCATTTGTAATTTCTTAGTCACAGTTTCTTAATCTCTGAATGGTTGATCTAGAATAAATGTTAAAATAGATGATCTCAAATGTTGGGATGCTAGAGGCTCTTGAAATGATGGAAAGATCAGAGCCTTGGTAGTCTGAGGACACCAGTTCAAATTACAATTCCCTCTCACTTGCCGGAAGGTCTAAGAAAAGTCCCTTGCAACTCTGAAGAATGGGTTTCTGATCTCTAGTGGGGCAGTCCTGAGGGTTAAAACAGATCATGGATGTGGCGGTGTCTTGTGAATCTAAGGTCCGTGTACTAGTAAGGTATTGTCTTATTTCCTCAGGAGGAATCTGAAGTAGAGGCAGCCAGAAGGCAGTTTCATTACCGTGCGAAATAAAATCACCTGCTACTCTGCAGTGCATTATGAGCCCTCCAAACAGGCTCTTCTATCTGTCAGCCTAGGTGGTGAGCTTTCAAGTTATGCCAGGTGGTTACTATAATAGAAACTAAAAGCCATATTATTTCACATGTATATTTTACAATTTACAAATAGATTTTATTGACATTGTGTTATGTGGGTCTTGGTTATTTTTTATGCCAACATAAAATAACTTGTTCATGAAAGTACTTTTCAAGCTAGTAATGTTAAGAAATGTGAAGGTATATACCATTCATGCTGGTTATTATTTTTATGATTGATTATCATCGTCTCCCATGAAGTAGGTAAAGTCAGCCAGTTAGGTTCTATCTTTATTTTCTATCACACGAGAAATTTGCATCTCAGAAAAGTTAAGTTGCTTATCTAAGCTCACAGAGCTACTTAGGATGAATCTGTGGATATATGTCTTATGTTTATGGTTATATTTTACTTTTAAGAATCCTGTTCTAAACTACTGAGATGAAAAACACCATAAAAGGAATAATAACTATTATTATTATTAAATTCTAAAAACACATGTTATATTCTTCATGCCAAGTACTAGAGTCAAACAGAGGAAGAGACTGTGAGTTGTGGCTCACCTGTTGGTGGACATGGTGGGTATGGTCAGGCTAGACATACAGGTTAGTCATTTCAAGGTAGTATGTAATATATCTCTTTGCAGAAGTTTATGAAAAGTATATGTGTCTTGGGAGAAAAATTGGTGAGCAAAAGAGTCTTCTGGTTGAGGTTATGAAAAAAAAGGGGAGTTGTGCTTTGAGCTGGACTTTGAAGACAGTAAGGGAGCTGCTATGTAGATGAAGGTGAAAGGCATTGTGGCAGAGTGGTGAGCTTGGCAGCAGGATGCTTATTTCAGAAGTGATGTGGAGATTGGCACTAGATTTGAATGACCTCATAAGCTTATCACAACTATTTTGGGCTTTGTTCTCTAAGTGATGGAGAACCACTGGCACATTAAAATATTTTTTTCCTGATTATCAAAGTATATAGAAAGCTTTTGAATAGGATGATGGCATGAATAGGGTTATGAAAAATATGGTTAAAAAAGGGGCAAGAATGAAGGCAGTAAGCTTATAACTGATCAGGCTGGAATGAAAGGGAGTTTTGTCTTGACCTGTACTTGAGTTAAATGAATTTGTAGCCTTTGAGCAGTAATATACCATAGCTCAGGGGTCAAGAAACATTTTCCATAAAGGGCTAGATCACAAATATTTTAGACTTTCCTGGCCATATGGTCTCTATGGCAAATACTTGACTCTACAATTGTAGTGAGAAAGCAGCCACAGGCAGTATGTAAATGATTACATATGGCTGTGGTCCAATAAAACTTTATTTATGGATGCTAAACTTGAATTTTATATAATTTTCACATAATTTCATAGAATTTTCACTTGTCATGAAATATCCTTCTTTTGAATTTTTTCAACCATGTAAAAATGTGGAAAACATTCTTGGCTCATGGCCTTCCAAAAACAGGTGATGGGACACATTTCACCCATGGGCTATAGTCTGTCTATCCTGTGGTAGCTTCTTGAACTTCCATTGCCATATTTACCTGTCCGGTATTAGAAAATACACACGCACTGATCATAGTAAATGCAAACTTCATAGAGCAGCCTTCTGTTTCGTAATAGTGTTCTCCAGGTCACAGTTAGAGTTCAACAACACTCATACATAGTAGAACTGAAGAATGAACAAGGGGAGAATGCATTTCTATTTGGACCATCTTCCCCATAGGCTGCTGAGATTCTATGGGCAGTGGGGGCACTCCTTGAATTTCTGACTCAGACTTTTTCATGTGTCTCTGCACTGGCCATCTCAGGTGGGGGGCCTTGTGGCTTCAGTCAGGCCAATGCATGAAGTAGCTTGGCTCAGAAGTCATAAAAACATGTGAGCCATTTAAGTGGTGATGGGAGAGCTGGATCATGGGGAGACATGTGAATTTGGCACATTAGGTTGAGTAACCTAAGGTCTAATATTGTTTAGGGGAAATGTCTATTCAAGATCTCTGCCTCATTTTTAAGTCAGATTATTTGTTTTTATGATGTTGAATTGTAGGAGGCCCTTATGTATTTGGGATTGTAATTCCTTCCCGTGGTTTGAAAATATTTTCTCTCATTCTGCAGCTTGCTTTTTCACTCTGTTGATTGCTTCCTTTGCTGTGCAGAAGCTATTTGTTTGATGGAGTACCACTTGTCCAATTTGGGATTTATTTCATGTACGTTAGGTGTCAAATCCAAGGAGCCATTGCCAAGCTCTATGTCATGGAGTTTTTCCCCTGTGTTTCTTTAGGAGTTTTATAGTCTCAGGTCTTATGTTTAAATCCTTGATCCAATATATTTTTGTCCATTAACTTTAATAAGTATTCACAGAAATGTACAGAGTACTTGCTTTATGTCATTGTTAATACTTATAATTGTGTTTCCTACATGAGAAGAAGCAAAGCCAAAAGGGATACAGTGTTCTGTTTAGAATTACTCAACTAATCGATGGTTAAAGCTGGGACTCACCTTCAGATCATTTGACTCCAAATTCTATTATTGTTCACCCACTGCCCTCTGTCTTTTGATACATTTTTAAAAAAGATTTGTCTATTTCTTTGAGAGAGAGAGTGAGAGAGAGAAAGAAAGAGTGAGCATGAGTGGGAGGGGCAGAGGGAGAGGAAGCGAGAATTTCAAGCAGATTCCCTACTAAGCATGGAGCCTGACATGAAGCTTGATCTCACCAATCTGAGATCATGACCTGACCTGAAACCAAAGCTGAACAGTTAACTGACTGCACCGCTCAGGTGCCACATTATTTGGTATGTTTTGAATGGGGTTGAAGGAGGCATGAGAAGAGAAGGGAGGATGAATGGAGCACCCAAGAGTCTGCTTCCTTCTGAACAAAACATGGCAGGGACATATTCAATCTCCTAAAGAGAGAGATCAGCTTTCTTGGTCCATTTTTACCCCCTGACTGCCCCTGCTCTCCTCCCCACCCTTGTCTCTCTTCCCCATCCCTCTTGCCACCTACTATGAGCAGGTGCAAGCAATAATTACTGTGTCGAGGCTAAAAGACATAAAAGTAAATGATATCTTAGCAGATATGATTTTAAAACACAACAAATCAAGTATTTGAACTTTAGTAACATGTGGCCAATGCAGATTCTGTTTTTCATCAATTATATTTTTGGCAAAGAGGGAAGGACAGAGCTAAAGAGACTACATGTTTTTTTCAGTGTGTTATAAGGAAACCTCTGGTCTGCCTTTATTTAGCATGGTGAAATAAGAAACTAGGAGCAATCATGAATGTTCTCCAGCTAGATTCCTTCTCTATCTAAATCAGATGTGTCACTTCAAGGACTATCAGAGAGCATTTAAATCTATGATCCTTATCGAGCTTTGTGACAGAATAGAAAGCTTTCTGAATGAATGATCTGGGTTTCTATTTAGGTTGGCTAGACTAAGAATGGTATCCTAGAAGCCAAAGCAGCTTATTTTATTTCCTGAGATTGTGGAGAATTGGGTGATTTCCTCCCTACCTCCTTCTTTTTGCCTTCAGCCACATCTGATACATACAATCTAATTCCACACCTTTCATCCTCCTTATGCAACATGGAGCACGGGCTTCACTGCTTTCCCATGAGAGTGCCTTAGTGGGGGTTGTCCTGTGGGCTGTCTCTTGCCATTCCTCACCCATTTTCAGATGGGGGTCAGTTCCTCTTCACATTTCTAGACTCATACCGAAGCATTTATAAGTAGTTTAAATCTTCATGATGATTCTGAAGATAGAAAGAAGAGGGAGGCACATTGCCTACCCTAGAGCAAATTTCTCAAATCCCTGTGGACATATTCTCTTTTTCCAGTCCTTCTTTCTTGTTACCTCCCACTCAACCCTTTTTTCTGATGTTATCCTCCATATCTCTATTCCTTGTCCTTCCTTCCCACTTCTAATCATCTTCTGGGTCTTTTAACCTCTCAATCCAGTGTGATGAGCCATTGGCTTTACCCAGCTTCTACTTTCAAGATCCTCCAGATACCAGGATCCACCCTCCTTAGAGAGCTGTAGGGGGTTTTAATGACAAAGATTGTTCTGTCATATTTAGAGGACTCAATTTCATGTCTTTGTTTTATAATTTACAAGCTGTGTGAGATTATGCAAATCTTTATGTCTTGGAACCAGTTTCCTTTCCTTTCTGTAGAATGAAACTAACATCTGTTCTGCTATCTGGAGGATCATCAAAATATAAAATCATCATGGGGAATGTATGTGGAGCACTGACCATGTCCCAGGCACCATACTGAATGCTTTAGGCATGTGGTCCCACTTACCTTATGATGTTGAACTAGTACCACCCTCATTTCACAGACTATTAAGTTGAGTATTTGAGCTTCTAAATAATTTGCCCAAGGTTTTCTAACTGGTGAGAGGCAGATCCTAGATCAGAATTTGAGATATGAACATCCATACACAAAATGTGCATTATGGAGACTCTATGGTGGTACCTGGTCCAAGGAAGCACTCATACTTATTTGCTTACTGAATCAGGGAACTAGATTACATGCTTTTCTGGTAGGATGATAGGAGGTATTGTGTGAATTTCCAAAAAAAAAAAAAAATCAGAATAATATGAAATTACTCATTTTATTAGCTTTATTGATGTTTGACTCTGCTGTGCATGAAGTATGTCCGGTAGACGCATGCCATTCTAGTGCAGTGGTTGTGGAAAAAGTCCAGGATTTAGGAACTTAAACTTTCTAAGACTCCCTTTTCATCTGTACTTTTTATAATTCTGATTTATAAAAGCACCCATAGGTTGCTATAAAGGTTCAATGAGACCATGCATGTGAAATGTTTAACATATGGCTTGGCATATACTAATCATTCAACTCATCTTGTCTGTAAATGACAACCACAATAATAGTGAAATAATAATGAATTGTTAAAATGCCAGCATGGAAGTTCAAATGAGTTTTGATTTTGTACCGCCCCCTGTCTAGTGGCTGCATGGCTTTTATGGTCTCCGTTGAGTGGTTTGACATTGGCAGGGGGCGCAGGGGGTGTTTTGAGTGGGAAGCCAGAAGACTTGTATTTAAATCACTTCTATTTGTGAGGTTGAGCAAGTTAACTTTTTAAATCTCACTCCTAAAAATAACAATGAAAACACCTGCCCTTCCTCCCTAGCCCTACCTTATGAGGTTCCATTGATACAGTGTTTGCAGAGGAGCCTTATGAACTTAAAGTGCTGTGTTCATCTTATTTTTTCTCCCTTCCATTTGAGAGCAGTGCTTTTCAGTTCCCCCTAAAGGACCCAGCACTCTACCCTTGGTTAATAAACACGTTTGCGCATGAACATTAGGCTAATAATGAAAGCTGTGTTTGCCATCCCTTGAACAGCAAAGTGAGCCATTGTGAGCTAAACTGTAGCAGTGACATTTACAATGATAAGTTTATAAGAGCAATTGCTACCTTGCCTGTTTTGCTAGAGTGGCATAACAGAAACTATTTAAGATGCTTTGATCAGTAAACTGACAGTTTGAAGGGAATGGTCAGAAAGGAGAGTGAAAAGAAACAAATGTCTGAGATCCTGAATTTGCAACCAGATTAAGAAGGAATAGCCTGAGAATAGCTACCATTTATTTCAGGGCACTTTCTAGGAAACTTCTCTAATGATTCTGATTTATAAGAAATCTACTTTTGGTCATTCAAATGATCAAAATGTATTTATTGTGTTTCTGATCCAGAGTTTCTGGCTTATAGCTCCTAAAACCCTTGACATTTCCTTTGATTAAGTGTTCTATAGGTGTCTTTTGTTATGTTAATAAGGTGGCTTTTGGAAAGCTCTCAGGTAACCAAAGCAGGAGGGCTGGTTGCCAGGAGAATTAAACCTGTGATTGCAAGGGCTGGGACTTCCAGTTCACCTGCAGGGGAAGGGAGAGGGGCAGGAGGTTGAATCAGCCAATGGCCAATGACTTATTAGTCAGTCATGACTATATAATGAAGCCTCCATAAAAACTCAAAGGGACCAGATAAGGAGAGCTCCCAGGTTGGTGAACACATGGGAGTTGGTGAGCGTGGTGCCCTGGAGGGGGCATGGAAGCTCTGCATGCTTTCCTCATACCTCATGCAATGCATGTCTTCACGTTGGTGTTGATTCACGTTGGTGTTGATTTCTGACCCTTGACCATATCTTTTCATAAACTGTAAACTTAAGTAAGTGGTGTTTCTCTGAGTTCTGTGAGCCACTCAAGCACATTCATCGAACCTGAGGAGGAGGTCATTGGAACCTCCAGTCTGTAGCCGGTAAGTCGGAAGCACAGGTAAACCTGGAGCCTACGACTGGCATCTGAAGTGAGGGTGGGGCAGTCATCCTTAACCCATGTGGAATCTGAGGCTATCCCTGGGTAGATAGTGTCAGAATTGAGGCAAATCCTCGGGTACTCTGCTGGTGTCTGAGAATTGCTTGGTGTTGTGTGTGTGCGGATGCCCATCTCTCTCCCCACCACCATGTTGGATTGGGTGAGAACAGCTAAAAGAATGTATTACTGTCCTTATTTTGCAGGTGAGAAGACTGAGGTTCAGAGGTATAGGTCATCAGTTGGGACCCCTTTGAGTTCTGTCTTTCAGAGTATGGAACTGCCACCTATCTGGTTTCACAACTCAAAGTCTTCTGAGTCAGCATTGATGTATCCCTTTCTCACACTTTTCAGATCCAACTTATCATTAAGGCCTAAATCATTTTAGTTCCTAAACATCCCCTAGATTCTGCCCCCTCTTTCTGTCCACGTTATTACTAGCTCTTGTATGAATCACAGCACTGGCCTTCTACCCCTGTCCCGGTGTCCATGCTATCCTCTTGTCTGCTCGTGCTTGGGTCTGATCATGTCCTATATCCCCTATGCCACTCAGAATGAGGGAAAGCCTCCTAACCATGGCCCTAGGTGCCTCTCCATTTCTTGAACCTCTCCATGTGCCCCTCCTCTCTGCTTCATGCTGTGCACACTCCATCTCCCAGACTGGACATGGCCCATCCCAGCACTGCACCTTGTATG
Source organism: Canis lupus baileyi (assembly GCF_048164855.1). Taxonomy (NCBI): domain Eukaryota; kingdom Metazoa; phylum Chordata; class Mammalia; order Carnivora; family Canidae; genus Canis; species Canis lupus. Next base: position 50,114,902 of record NC_132839.1, on the reverse strand, counting down.
GGATGCTGGCTCTTCCTCACTCCACCATCCACTTACCCTTCTGATCCCCACTCCAGCTGCTCTTCCTAAAGGATGTCTTTTCTGACCTTTATAACAGGGACAAACTTTCCTGGTAGATGCTTTCACAGTTCTGGGAACCTTCCTTCCCACACTTGTAACAGTTACATTAACTTGGGTAACAGGTATGTTGGTGTCTGGCAGTGCCTCCAAAGTGTAAATGCAAGAAGGCAGAGACAGTATCTGTTTGAGTTCCTAGAGCCTCATGTGCTCAGCGAGATACTGTTGAGTTTATGAGTGACTTGAGCAAGGCATTGCAGCTAGGAAGTGATGGACTTGGGATTTAAACTCATTTCTTTCTGACTTTAAAGACTTTGCTCTTAATACCATTCACTTTCAGGCATTGCCATTCCAGCAGTAGGACCGATAAGTATACTTTATAGTAAGATCAAACATATTTTGGTCCCATCAGATAAAGTTTGATAAAAATGGATTATTAAGAACAGATTTGATAAGCAGAGCTGCCTGCCCAAGATTTGAGGATTTTGCATCAAAGAGAAATGTAATGAAAATGGATCATCCTGGGCTGATGGGAGGGGGTGGAGGCTGGTGGGTGAAGGAGAGTGGCTCCTTCTATACTGCCCTTGACCTTTGCCTCTTCTTAGTTCTGGCTGGAACTCCCCACCCTCAGTAGAGTAAGATCATGATGAATTATCTCTGTTGGACTGTGTGTGTTGGCTTATGTATGAGTGAAGCAGTATCTTTGAACCAATGAAGTTGTGCAATTGAAGAATTTGTAGAAAACTGCCACGGTGCATTGGTGCTTAGTTCTGAGCACCCCTCCCTGAAGCCACATTATCTTGAACTTGCTTTTATTTTCCAGTGGCACTGCAGGCTGCAGAATTGGAGGGGAAGGAGAGAGAGAGGCCAACATTTAGCTCCTAGTTCTGCTACAAATAAGCAGACTGACTTTGATTTACCTCCTTAACCAGTCTGGGCCTCAGTTTCCTCTTCTGAAAAGTCAGAATGTATAAGCAGGCCTGAGTGCCTTTCAAATCGGACACTCCATTATCTTTCTTCCCACTGTTGAAATACTTGTGTAAGCCATTATTCTCTTATTCTGTCACGTGGACGTTATGACTTCTATACTACAAAGGTGATCTCCAACCTAAATGACCTCTCAAGAAAATTAAGTCTTTAGTCATTTCCACCCGTAAAGTGAAAGGCTGAAGGAAAGAGCTAGCCATCAATAGCTCTGCGGATGGCAAATTAATTCAGTGGGATAGGATCCGTGCAAACACGTGCTTACACAGCCATAATTTGCCTTTCATTTTCCTTTGCAACTTAGAAGAAAGTGAATAATTTCCAATGAGCCTCTCATTTGAACATATTGAAAAAACATGTCATTAGCAAAAGGAGCATTTAGTTGCTTGATTACCGTAGTTCTCCAAGTATGGGGAGCAATCATTTTTTCGATTGGGGGCAATTAGCTGAGCAGAAAGTTGCAAAATCTTGGGGGCACCAAAATCCTTGTATGTCTTGTCAAGACAGCAAAGTGAAAAGGGGAGAGAGGATGAGGACATTAAATAACAAGGGAAGGGGTCAGCTGCATTTCCTGTCATAGTCAGAAGTCTCTAAAGGAATGGAAATAAACTTGTGATTGGAAAGGGTCTCATTAACCCAAGGAAAGTGCAAAATAGAAAAGGCAAAAAATGATGTAAATTTTAAAATTCAGTATTTCATTTACTTCTCTGCTTTTGGTGCCTTCTTACTACCATAGTTCACATTTTCTTTCTTGTCTGTGGCCACCCCGGCTTACTGGCAAGATGCTTAAATTCTCTATATTTTCCATTTGGACACTTTGGGGCAAGAACTCTGGATTTTCACACCTTGAGGCATGGCTGTTCAGCTTTCCTAGGATAATTGGTTACACATGTGCTTTGGAACACTCATTACCCAACACACACGGTGGACAACCTCTGTGGGCTGAGGGCAGGTGCTTCCTGGGGTTTGGCTATTAGTAACAGGATGGCCTAGAGGGCAGTGTCAGAGAGGGTGGTAGATTCTAGATTCTTTTCCTCCAGTAAAGAAAGATCCTTTTTTTCCTCCAGGAAGACAGCATTGCTCTTCTATTTGAAGCCACCTATCTGCACCTATATTTCCTTCCTATAAGGAAATCCTAAGGTTGTCAGAGCTTTGCACTGACTCTAGAGCAGAGCTTCAAGATTGCTGGGGCAGTGCCATCATTTTCTATTACAAATTTTAGCCAACAGGTCGGTCATGAGCCCTCTTAACATGCAAGAATCTCATTGATGGTGGGAGTTGGAAGGCTAGGGTCACATCTTCTTTCCCTTCAGGCTGGGCAGTCCCAGGAGGGCAATGTGAACAATTTAATTGGAACATATATCAGTGGTAATAAGAAATCTATCTCTTAAAGACTTCCTAGGAGAGTTCCTGATGATTTATAAAAGACACAGTGTTGATTAAATGACTCATACTTCCTTCTCCATAGAGATAACTCAGGTCACTGGGCCACTTAGGACTTTCTGTTCCCCCTTGGCTAACAACCCCCACTCATAGGATTTATTTAGGGAATAGCTCATGCTATTTAACTCAATATTTTGATTAGCAGAGCTTAGCATTCACGGAATATCAATATAAATTGCACTACCATACCAGACTTCATTTAAAAATTATCTGGCTCTAATTCAACTTTTCTTTAAGAACAGACTTATTTTATATAACTTAGTTTATCATTAGGACTGTGAACATTTTATGATGTTGGAAAAAATTATTTGAATTTCTTTTCATTTAAAACCTCTAGCCATGGGGCACCTGGTAGCTTAGTTAGTTGGGTATCCAACTCTTGATTTCAGCTCAGGTCATGATCTCAGGGTTGTGAGATTGAGCCTAGTGTGGGACTTTATGTTCTGTGGGGAGTCTGCTTGAGATTCTCTCTCTCCTTCCTCTGCCCCTTCCCCCACTTGCATTCTCTCCCTCTCTTAAATAAATAAATAAATAAATAAATAAACAAACAAACAAACAAATAAATAAATCTTTTTAAAAATACTCTAGCATTTTTTAAAAAAGATTTTATTGATTTATTCATGAGAGACACAGAAAGAGAGAGGCAGAGACATAGGTAAAAGGAGAAGCAGGCTCCATGCAGGGAGCCTGATGTGGGACTCCATCTCAGAAGTCCAGGATCACTCCCTGAGCTGAAGGCAGATACTCAACCACTGAGCCACCCAGGCATCCCGTTTCTAGCATTTTATGTAAGCCAACTTTCACAAATATTGTATTCTTCCACTATAGAAAAATTGATATTCAGAGAAAAGTATGAGCAAAAAGTCATTGATCACTCCAACTCCAAGGTAAACAACTGTTAATATCTTAGTCTACTTTTGGTTCTTTTTGCTGTATCTGTATTTCATATAGTTTCATCATATTGCACAGACATTGTATATATTAACTTTAACCCATTTTTATTGTTATAAATGAAATACATGTTTCATTTGTACAAATATAACACATAGAAAAATATACAAAGGAAAGTTAAGATCACTTAGAATCTTACCATTTAGACATAATCACATTAAAATTTTGATGTATTTTCTCAGAATTATTCTTACCTATTTCTTTTCTCTTTTTTCTTCCTATTAAATTCTTCAGAAATAAAGAAAATACAGAGATTGATGTAACCAACACTCATGGATCCATCATCAAAGAATCAAAAATATGGATATTTTTCTACATGTATTTCAGATTCTTTTATTTTTCTTTTGTGTTATTACCCAGAGTCCCCCTATTCCCCCCCCCCCCTTTTTTTTGGCAAAATGAAACATTACATATATAGCTGATGCTCCCTGTCTTCATTTTTATCTTTCCAAGATTTATCCATATTAGAATATGTAGCTCTAGCCCATTTGATTTCCCTGCTAATATTAAATCATATGGACATAGCATACCATAAGTAGTATACAACTGCCATATGTATTCCTGTATAGGTCTCTTGAAAATATCTGTTATGTATGTGGCATTGCTAACATGTGATGCAGCTTGTCTCCAACTTTACCAGGCATCGACGAATTGTGTAAAGTGGTGACGAATTGTGTAAAGTGGTTGAGATAATTTGTATTTCTGTAAGCAACATTGGACAGCTTGTTTTGGTTTTGGCGTTACTTGGTATTGTTAGGCTTTAAAGTTTTTGCTAATCTTGAGAATATAAATGGCTTCTTTCATTATATGTTACCTATACCTTATTATTGATGATGCAAGTAACCTTTATTTCTAAGGTCACAACTGGTAGGGATTTCCTTTTTGATTCAACTCATTTATTGAACACTGGTCAAGTGCTAGGTTTCCAGGTTGCTATGCAGGGCTGCTGCCTAATTGGGCTGCTCAGATCTACCTTCTCCAGTCCTATGCCACCAGCATCAGTATTGCTGTCTTCCAGTTATAGAGTTCTCCCTCTTCAGGGTCTGAGAAGGTTCTGGCTATAGAAATGAGCTGCAGCAATAGGAAGGATTCTATTAAAGCAACTGTCATCTTTTTGCCTTCTACTAACCATGCTAACTATAAACATACTTATAAAAGTTACACAGTTTATATATGACACCATACAATTCTAGAGCATATAAAAAGTACAAATCCTCTTCCATTCTTTCCCCCTTTACCACTTATAGATAACCTGTGCTTTTTCCTTCATTTGTGTTTATGTACAAACATGATGAATACTCTTGAACATGTCTCTTGGGCTCAAGTAATTTTATAACTTAATGTTCTCTGTCAACATCTGTGCAGTATTATATAATATGGAATAATAATATAATAACTAACCCAGTTCTTCTAATGATGGGCATTTAGGCTGCTTTCAGTTTTCCATTATTATAAACAACTTTGTGGAAAATATTGCTGTGAATGTTTTTGGACATCAGTGTAAGAATTGCCTCAGGAGAAATTTCTAGAAATGCTATTTACATGCCAATTTTTTAACTTCCTGATGAATTGGTAACTTCCAAGTTAGTTTTAGACACAGTACCTAGATTCTCTGAGCTTCATGTTTTGGGTAAAATGACAGGAGTAATAGTAACTACTTGATAGTGTAGTTCTGAGGATTGAATGAGATAATGTGTAAAAGTCCATACACAGAGTTTGGACCATAGTAGAGGTTCAACTAATGTCAGTTTTTTTCACCTCTTTCCTGGCTGGCAAAAGGGAAATGTGAAAAGCAGGGAAATGAAACCCATTTCCACTCATATCAGACTTGGTCTAGAGCTGGCATTGTTCCCAAATATCTCTAACAGGTTCCCATGGAAAGAAAAATATGTTTTCCATCCAGAATGTAATAGGAAGCATAATAGAGGGAAAACCCTTTGGTCTTCTGTGTGGAAAACTATCATTTTGACTATGTTTCTCAAAAGGTAAAATGAGGCATAAAGGCAGCTCTCAATCCTTCTTGGTTTCTCACTATCAGCTTCCACTGCTTTTCTTTTCTCATCTGAGAATAGCTGTAGTGATTGTAACAATTATAAAAAAAAAATAAAAACAGTATACAAAATTTCTTGAGTGCAGTGGATCAGTGTAAGGAGAAGTCAGAAATGGTTTATTTCATTCCTTCACTCTTCAGAGTTGCTCTGGGAATTCATTCTTACCCATCCATTGGATGAAGTCTTTGGCATCCCATATTTTTTCTGAACAGTTGTGAGGTTTAAGAAATCCTGTCCCACTTAATTGCAAAATTTAAAAATCTCATGCAAGTTAAAACTTATCCTCCCTTACATATTTTAATGCATAGAATAATCAATGAGAAATGATTAAAGGAGACATATCTAAAATTCAGTGGATAAGTTAAAATGGAATCATAAAAAATATTTAAATATTCCAAAATAAGTCAGAGAAAAAAGGACCAGGGACAAAAAGCTGGGAGGACAAACAGAAAACAAGGGAAATAGCAAAGCAAATAATAAAATGATGGACCTAAATCTAATCACACTATTCAATTGCCCAGTAAATAAATATTTAATAACATTAAATGTTAATGAACTACACACTCCAATTAACATGTCAAGATTGCCAGAATTGATTAAAAAAATCCCAAGACCCAATTATATGCTGTCTATAAGAAATTCACTTTAAATATAAAAATATAGATAGGTTTAATAAATACATTGTAAAAATATTCTATGAAAGAAGTTTAGAGTAGCTATATTAGTATCAGATAAAATGTGCTACAAGTCATAAAGAAAAAGAAGGATCTTTCATGGTAATAAAAGAGTCAATTATTAGGATGATATAAACATTAAAAAAAGTAAGTTCCTTGGGATGAGCACTTGGTGTTATATGTAAGTGATGAATCACTAAATTCTATACCTAAAACCAATTTTACCATATATGTTAACTGACTAGAATTTTAAAAACTTGAAAAAAAGAGATAAAAGAAAGCAAGTACCTACTAACAGAGCCTCAATCTACATGAAGCAAAAGAGGCAGTAATAGACAATCCTTAATTTTTATTAGTGACTTTAATGCCCATCTCTCAAACAATCAATAGATCAACTAGACAAAATTTAGTAATGACATAGTTGATCAGAACAATACTATCAACCTACTTGAGCTTATAGAAGACTACACAACAACCAGAGAATACACATATGTTTTAAGTGTATATGGTATTCACCAGCAAAGATCACAGTCTGGGTGATTAAAAAAGATTTAGTAGTTTAAATCAAAGTGAAATCCTACATAGTATGTTCCCAGACCACAATAGAATTAAATAGAAATCAGTAATAAGAAAGTCTCAACTATTTGTTTTTTAAAAATTTTTTTTTTATTTATTTATGATAGTCACAGAGAGAGAGAGAGAGAGAGGCAGAGACACAGGCAGAGGGAGAAGCAGGCTCCATGCACTGGGAGCCTGATGTGGGATTCGATCCCGGGTCTCCAGGATCGCGCCCTGGGCCAAAGGCAGGCGCCAAACCGCTGCGCCACCCAGGGATCCCAGTCTCAACTATTTGAAGATGAAATATAATCCATGGGCCAAAGGAAAAGAGTCACAAGAGAAAGCATAAAACATTGTAATCTGAATGGTAATAAAAATACAACAAAGTAACATTTGTAGAATACAACTATAGTAGCATTTAGAGGGAACTTTATAGCCATATATGCTTATACTAGAAAAGGGGAAAGGTCTAAAATCAATGGCCTGAAGAGGATAGGAGGAGCAAAAAAAAAAAAATACCCAAAGGAAGTAATATGAAGGAAATTATAAAAATAAAAGGGCAGAGGTCGAACACGTGAAAACAGAAAAGAAAATTCACAAAGTGAAAGTTGGCTCTTTGAAAAGATTGAAATTAGTGAACTGCTAGCTACTCTGATCACTAATTCTCCATATCAGAAATGAAATAGGGGTTCTCATTACAGGTCCTACAGACATGAGGAGGATAAAAGAGTATTATGAACAAGCTTAGATGATGAGGCTCCATCTTTCTACTCTGGCTGTGGCTCATTTCCCTGTCTGCCACCCATCCTTTGGTGCAAACAAAAAAGCAAGTAGATTATTGGTCAGGAGAAGAATGTCATTGAAACAGACTTCCAGCAACAAGTGCTTTGGAGGATTGCAGAAAGTTTTTGAACATGAAAGTGTTGAACTGAACTGCAAAATGAAATTTGCCATCTACTTACCAGCAGAGGCAGAAACTGGAAAATGTCCTGTGTTATATGGCTGTCTGGTTTCACTTACATGGAACAAAATTTTATATCAAAGTCTGGTTATCATCAAACTGCCTCAGAACATGGCCTTGTCATCATGCTCCAGATGTCAGCCCTCATGGCTGCAATATTAAAGAAGATGAGAGCTGGGACTTTACATTGGTGCCGGGTTTTACGTGGATGCCACTCAAGATCCTTGGAAAACTAACTACAGAATGTACTCTTATGTAACTGAGGAGCTTTCCCAACTCATAAATGCCAATTTTCCAGTAGACCCCCAAAGGATGTCTATTTCTGGCCACTCCAGGAGAGGCCACAAAGCTCTGATTTATGCTTTGAAGAATCCTGGAAAGTCTAAATCTGTGTCAGCTTTTGCTCCAATTTGCAGCCCAGTGCTCTGTCCTTGGGGCAAAAAAAGATTCTACTGGATATTTGGGAATAGATCAAAGTAAATGGGAGGCTGATGATGCTACCCAGCTTGTGAAGGCCTATCCAGGTCCTCAGCTGGACATACTAATTGATGGGAAAAGATAACTTGTTCCCTACAGTGGGCAGTTACTACCTGATAACTCCATAGCTGCAGGTACAAAAAAGAAAGTTATTATTTTTAGATTACAAAACAGTTATGATCATAGCTACTACTTCATTGTAACCTTTATTATGGAATGCATCAGACATCATGCAAAATACCTGAATGCATTAAAAAAGTTCAAAACAGGAAATTTCTACAGGATTATAAAATTATAATAAACAGAACTACAGGGAGAAAGGATTTCAAGACATTGGATTTCATAGTGCTAAAAAATGCATCATTCCATAGTTGAATCACTTTCTGAATAAATATAGAAAACCTGAAAGAAGAGAGACTCTTATGAACAGCTTTAAGGTGACAAATTCAACAATGTTGTTGGAATAAACAATTTTTTTGAAAAATATACCTAATAACAAATGACACAGGTTCTAGCAGAAAAGTTGGTAAAAACTTCTGCTAATCAAAAGATACATTAAGACAATGAATATGCAAGCCATGGACTGGGAGGATTTATAGTTATAAATCCATTTTATGACAGGACTAGATTGGAGGGTATGTAAAGATTTTTTATAACCTGATAATAAAAAGATAAAACAAAAACAGCAACAACAACAAAAACCACCCTCCAGAAGAAGAAAAGATTTCAGGAGACATTTCATAAGGATGATATGCAAATGGGAAAAAGTACTCAACATCATTACTCATCAAGGAAATATAAATGAAACCACAATGAGATGCCACTACACACTTACCAAATGGTTGTTTAGAACAATTAAACAATAATGTTGGCAAGAATGTGGAGGAACTGAAACTCTCCCATATTGCTGGTGGAAATATAAACTATAACCTCTTTAGAAAGTTCCTGGAATTTCCTTATAAAACTAAACATACACTTACCCTAAAAATCCAGTCACTTTATTGTTAGGTATTTACTCAAGATAAATGAAAATATATATTTTAAAAAACAGGATTTGCAGAACAACATAATAGCTTTATTCATACAGCTGAAAACTGGGCACAGTCCTGGTGTCCATAACCATGAGAATGCATAGGCAAACTATTGTGATTCACCTGTGGAATACTACTCAGCAATAGGGTTGAATATCAAAAACATTTTGCCAAAATGAAGAGTCATTACTATATCATTTAATTTACATGGAATTCTGCAATTTGGCAAACCCCATCTATGCTTGAAAAAGATCTGAGTCTATGGGTGGGGATTGAGTAAGAGGGGACAGGAGAAGGACTGTTGGGGTTATGGTAATGTTCTTTATTCAATAAGAGTTTGGGTTATACGTATGCATTTGTCAAGACTCAAAAACTGTACTGAACTCTAGCTAGTGCATGCTGAGATATTTAGGAGATGGATACTGATGTCTACAATTCACTTTGAAATGCATAAAAGCTAGGATGGAGTAATGAATGGATAGACAGATGGATAGATCAGTGAGAAAGCTAGGTGGTGGGTATACAGTTATTGGCCATAAATTTTTTTCAACTTTTGCTGTATGTCTGAAAATTTTCATAAAATATATTGGTAGAAAACCTCCTCATCCTTCCCCCTCTTTGTTACAGCCTCAGCCTGAGCCTGAGAAATCTGTGGTGAGAAAGGGAGAGGAAGATGTTGTGTTCCGTGTCTGTATGTCCCCCTCATATACCTTCTTGGTAGTAGCTTCCGGCCCTTCTAGGGTTGACTAAGGGGTGAGGAGAGAGGAGAAACAAGGGGGTCTTATTGAATAGGTCAACTGCATTCACTATCCTCTTCTGGTATGTCAGATGTGCAGGGGCCAATCCTTTTTCAGGGGACCTATTTGTGGGTTCCTCAGAGATTTCCCTAGTAAGAATCTCTGGCTACAGTTCACTAACTTAGGTAATACCTTTTCTGAATAGCCACTTATAATGCCCCTACCATTGACCTCTGATTGCACAGTGCAGCCTCTTCCTGCTGAGATTGCCTTACCACCGGTGGGAAGCTTTTTGGGGGCAGTCTCTTTAAAGATCTAGGCTAGTTCCCTCTGGTGGAGTACATATTTGGCATTTGGAAAACACACACCTTTGTCCATCCTTGGACTTGAAGTATGGGCCACTCCCAATTCAGTTCTTTCTTCTTTCCACTGGATTCTTCCAGTCCAATCTGCTTCCCTTTGGACTTTACTCAGATGTGCATGGCAGTCCCAGAGTTCTTTAAACTTTCTGGAGCACCTGTCAGTTTCCCTTGTGGTGGGGTGGGGGGGGTTGTTGTGAGGCTTGTCTTCATGCAGCTCACCTGTCTTAAAATGAGGGGAAAGCATTTCCCTTTCTATGGGAAAGGTGTGAAGAGGGCATACATATAGCACATATCCCTTTTTTTAAAAAGTCCTTGCTCCAAGCCCTCAGTGAAATTTTCTTCTTTTTAAATAAAGCTGGGGAGTAAATAATAGTCTACACTGGTAAAACTGGCTCTCTACCCTTTGCAAGGCTTGCATAGAAGGTCTAGACCTAGTCACTTAAAACTTGACTTTTAGGGCAGCCCCTGTGGCTCAGCGGTTTAGCGCCGCCTTCAGCCCAAGGCATGATCCTAGAGACCCCGGATTGAGTCCCATGTTGGGCTCCCTGTGTGGAGTCTGTTTCTCCCTCTGCCTGTGTCTCTGCCTCTCTATCTGTGTCTCTCATGAATAAATGAATAAAATCTTAAAAAAAAACACCTGACTTTTAAGTGAGATTCTTGACAACTATTGTTTGGTACTTAAGCTTTGGCTCTAATGCAAAACTTGGAGAAGACACAGTTTCCATCAACCTGCAATAATAGCTGATCTGTTTCCCTTTGCTGTCTCACATGTAGCAGAATATTTATGAGGTACAGATGTTTGCAGAAAAAACTCTAATGTGGAAAGGGACCTCCCCCAATAGCCCTGATAGGACTCCCAGACCACCTGAAACCGCTTCCACTGCACATCATTTGAGCAGTTGCCCCTTTAAAAAAAGGAATTGGCTTAAAGTGCTTGGTTTGGCTTTGTGAGTCAGCTGGAAGGAGACCCATGGCTCTGAACTAGGATTACAGAGAAAAGGGACCATTTGTCCTGCAGGGTGGAGGAGCAGAGCACTGGGACTTCTCAATTGCCTTTTGAATAGCCGAGTTTGTGTCTGACCCCAAACTCTGCCTCCATTGGATGCTGGAATCTTTTTGCTGTCTGTAGTTCGTGGTGGGCCTCTTTGCTTCTTACCTTTCTTCCAAAGAGCAGGGCATAACTTGCATTTATGGCGCTTGCTCTCTGGGGGGTGAGATCTGTAGAGTCAGGTAGCAAGTGAGTGGCCAGAAGGCAGAGCAGCCAGTTAACAATGGTTTTCACGCTTTGGGCTGAGGCTTCTGTTTATCCTGTTCCCCGGAGCTGTTGTTGTTTTAGGATCCTCCATATAGTGTGGCCTCAGGGAAAGGAACTAGATTATCCTATTCAGCACTGCATATGGACTATAGGCTAGGACTTTTATGGTCATAATTTCATTTCAGACTCATGACAGCCTTGGAACGATGTTTCCCTTTCACAGATGAGAAAGTTAAGTCCTTGTTCAGAGTCATAGAGTCAGAGGTGTAGAGGGGTCACGTTCTTCGAGCAGTCCATGGGACCTCCCCACAAGAATCCAGAGATAAAAACTATAGCATTGATCTCATAGTTAAATTAATCAAATTGACATTTAATGAAAAGCAATGGATTGCCTCCTGTAGCCTCAGGAAGAGCCACTTGACTATAACTAATCAGCGATATAAATGTCTCTATCAAAGGAATATGTGATCAGAATTTACAGGCAACAGTGAACATAGGAATGTGGGAAAGAGGAATGAGCCTCACGGGTTATTGGAGAGGAATTTTTCTAGTGTGCCCCAGCCTGGCCATGGAGGGGGGGCAGAAATGGGGAGATGTTGGTCAAAGGGTACAGACTTGAAACTTGAAGATGAGTAAGTTCTATAGATCTAATGTACAGCATGATTGTAGCCAATGATACTTTATTATATGCTTCAAAGTTGCTAAGAGACTACATCTTACAGGTTTTCACCACAAAAAATAAATGATAATTATGTGGTGTAGTAGATGTGTTCATTTAATGCTACTGTCATAATCATATTGCAATATGTAAATACTCAAATCAATAGATTGTGCATCTTAAATTTCCACAATGTGATATGCCAATCATATCTCAATTAAAAAATGTCGGGCAAGCCTAGAACAATGAAACGAAATAAATCTCTTTTTTCTGGGAAAAAACAAATACAAACCTCTGTTGATTGGCATCACTGTGCCCCAGGGAAGACCACCACATCTTGTTTGAATTACCTTCATCAGTGTCAAAACTTTTCAGTTTGGTGAGAAGAATTGATTAAAACTGTCTTCCCTTAAAAGGATTGTTTCAGCAGGGAAAGAGACACAGCTTATGGAGTTTTTGATGTGAGGAGGCATTTGCAGAGGTTCTGAGGGAACTTCTGAGACATTTTCAAACAAATCTCCGATGGACACATCCCTCCTTCAGACAAGGGCCTGTGAGAGGGGTTTCCCATCCTTCCAAATCCATCCCTGTTGGTGTAATGAGGCAGAAAGGGCCAGGGTGGGGGAGATCTCTTTAACTATACCAGCCGACCAGTCCCAGGTGTTGGGTCAGCACCCATCAAACATTAGTCAACCAGTTGGTCTTTGTGGATTTCTTCATGGGTATGAATTGTACGACATGTAAATACTATCTCCTCCTCTCCCTTCCATCACCATGACTGTGCTTCTTGCTCCATATCTTTAATCAACTATTCAATGACAACACCTGTGGAAGTAAATCTTATAATGCAAATGTTGGCAAACACTATTCTGGTGCTAACAGTAGGGGCAGGAGGAAGGGTGGTCACCAGGAGTCCAAATGTGCTCTTCTAAAGTCGAGAGAGAGCCGTGGGCAGTGTTGGAAGGATGAAAATTATGCTTTGAGGTCTCCTTATTTGTAATGTTGATTTCTCTCATTTTCCATGATGCCTTCTCATTTTTTTTGATTCCAGCCAAACTACTTCCCTGACTTTCCTTTTTCTCTAGGTATGGGTTTGCCTTTCTGTTTTGGATGTATCCTATCTCTGCATATATGTGTGTGCTTGGAGATTTTTAAAAAATTGACTTTGGGATCCCTGGGTGGCGCAGCGGCTTGGCCCCTGCCTTTGGCCCAGGGCGCGATCCTGGAGACCCGGGATCGAATCCCACATCGGGCTCCCGGTGCATGGAGCCTGCTTCTCCCTCGGCCTATGTCTCTGCCTCTCTCTCTCTCTCTCTCTGTGACTATCATAAATAAATAAAAATTGAAAAAAAATATAAAAATAAAATAAAATAAAATAAAAAATTGACTTTGAAGCTACAACTTTTCACAAGGGCCAAGTGTTTCTGTAAGGCTTATTACAAATCCTAACATTCTCCTGCCTCTGGTGTCCCTGTTCTGTGCTCTTCAGAGGCAGTCACTTACGATTGTCATAGCTACTTCTTTGGATAGCTTTCATATCTCTAAATAATATGCTTATTCTGTTACTTCTCCATTCTGGAGGATTTAAGCATTTTGTAATTTCTCCTTTCACTTTTCTTTATATTGGCACATTTCTCATCCTCCCCTTCACCTCATCCTCCCCAAATAGTTACACTGCTTTGGTTAGATCAATATTCAGCATTTACATTTTTATGACTTTAAATAAATGCTATTCATAGCAGAGCTATATATATATGTATATGCTATTATATATATATGCTATGATAAATTTTCCCTTCTGGTGTAATATTTGCTTTCTCTGAAGTTAATAATTGGTTTCTGAGTTGTTTTAGACTTCTATGTAGTTAAATCACCCTTAAGCTCTCTCCATTGCTTATTTCTGCTCTAGTAACCTTAAAGCACCAAGCATTCTACAAATTTTATGTGCTTAGAGTCTTCTCTCCTAGAGCTTGTTTCTTGCTGTGACATGGAGTAGTTGTCTCTGGCCAGCTTGTGCTATTGTCAACCTGGGAAATACAATAAACATGAAAATTGATTTGCCTTTTAAAAAATTATTTATTTATTTATTCATGAGAGACACACAGAGAGAGAGGGGCAGAGACACAGGCAGAGGGAGAAGCAGGCTCCAGGCAGGAAGTCCGATGTGGGACTCCATCCCAGGTCTCCAGGATCATGCCCTGTGCCGAAAGTGGCGCTAAACTGTTGAGCCACCCCAGCTGCTCTGATTGGCCTTTTTTTTTATTGGGTTGAACCCCCATTTCTTAGATGCCATATCTTTCTTAGTTTTTTTTTAATGCTCTCTCATTTTGGTGCCACACATCTTCCAATAGCTTCCTGGTAAGGGATACATTGTTATTGGTGGGGCATAGCATTCTTCATTGGAAATAATTTTTCCTTTCATATTTGGAACATATTACTCCATTCTTCTCTTATTTCTTGTGCTGCCATTGGGAAGCCTGAAACCACACTGATTCTTCATCCTTTGTAAATCAATTTTTTTTCCCTCTTGGAAACTGTTGGAATATTCTCTTTGTTCTATCTTCCAAATTTTCGAGGTGATGTGCTTTGGTGTGTGTTTATTTTCATCTGCTTCAATATGGGAAGCTGTGTCTTTAAACTGTGGGAACATTTTTTCCTTCCCCTTCCTCCTCCTTCCTTCCCCTCCCCCCTACCTTTCCTCCTCCCTCTTCCTCTTCCCTCTTCCTCCTCCTTCTCTTCCTCCACGGCTGCTGCTGCTACTGCTGCTTCTTCTCTTTTTGGTGTCCCTACTTTTTCTGTCTGTTCTCCTGTCCCTGTCCCTATTTTTCCCCCAAATAAAGCCAAACTCATTATACTTGACTTTGTCTTCTTACTCTTCTAAGGAGGATTTTAAAAAGTTCTGCTCTCGTATCTTTAATTTTAAAGAACTATCTTATTTTCTGGACTGAGTTCTTGCTTCATGAAGATAATAGTCAGCTTTTATCTCTTTGAGGATACTCATGATGGGTTTTATCTCCTCACATAGTGGCTTTATTTGTCTGTTTACTCTGGTCTCTGCCTTTCATGTTAGAAGCTTTCCTCAGATGTCTGGTGACCCTTAGCTGCCTGTTTCTGTTAATAAATGGAGCCCCTAAAAGCTGTTAGAAGCTCTGTGTTTATGGGCTTCCTTGGAAGATGATCTGGCTATGTCAGTTTTCTGGGAACTACCTGCCTGTCTACTCCAGTACCTATATCTTTAGACTTTTTTCATTAGGGTTGGTGAGATCCTCTCCAGAGAAGAATGTTCTTATCTCCTGCCTGAGTGTCTGCTATCCTTTTTATAACCAAATAGGAGGAGAAGTGAGAGATCTCATATTCACTATGTGAATGACCATTTATTGCTAGTGTTTTCAGCAATCTATGTATGGAGAGCTCCTGCCCAGAGACACCACATCTTACCCTGAGAAAAGAAACCTCTAGAGTGCTGCCACCTTAAGGAGTCGGTAGACTGTCTGGGCTATACCTGTGACTTAAATAGAATTCAATCTTGTCTTTGCCCTTTATTTTTGCATCCAGAGGCAAATTATGCTGCCAGCTCTTGAGCATTTGGGGCGTTATGGTTGCTTTCCCGTTGCTGGCTTAGGGTTCTACCTTCCTGGGCTTTGTCGGGTACCACTTATACTTTCTGCTGTCCAGTTTCCTAAATGCTCTAGGTATTGTCCCTTCTTTCTTTCTTATCCTTATGGCTTATTTATTTATTTATTTTAAAGATCTTCTCATTGTTACTTTAACGTAATATAATGTAATGAAGTAGTGGAGGTGTATGTATTTATTCAGTTGCCCCTCTTAGCCGAAGTCTGTATTTTTCTGTTAGAGAAATATTTTAATCGTTCAATGTTTCAATTAATTAAAATTCTCTATATGCATTCTACTTGATGGGGGAGAGAGAGAGAGAACAATGGAGGTGTGATATTAGAATAAACAAACCCACTGGTCTATGTTTTTTGGAGTCAATATGGGTTTAGACCTCTTTTCTCTTTAAAAAGCGATGCTCAGGAAATGACTCTGAACATTCTTGAGGGGAAGAGTCAACTGTATTCAGTTTATAGTTCTTGGACCAAAAGGAGGAATATTATAAAACACAATTTTAAGTTTTTACAAGTGATGTTTTCTGATTGACCCTCCAAAAATTGGACATGGAAGGTAGCTCATTCACCTTTGCTACATCAGGCTTCATTGTGATTTTCTCTGTGTCAGTGAGTTCTCCTTTACATTGATATCTTTTCCCTTCAGCCTAACATCATTAAGATTTTACTATATTCTCTCTTTATACTTTTTTTTTGTTCTAGGCACTTTTTTTTAAAGGTATTTTTGATCATGAAATTGTCTTAGATGATGAATAAGAAAGGACCCCCCAGTCTCCTCACACTCCAGTGTCCCCAAATGAAAGTGACTGACTTGGGAATCCCATATCTTAAGTTTATAGGTTGACATTATGTTTTGTGTTTGGTTACTCTGTTGTGCTATCTCCCTAGAACCCTCTCCTTCATTCCCTTCTGCTACACACACAGACACACACACACACGCACATAATGTGTAGTCCATGTGGAAAAACAATACTATTACTTTCCAGAAGGAGGGACAGCCACATTTTTACAGATGACAGAGGCAGCTCTGTTTATGAAAGGGATTTTCTATTAGACTTGGCAAGAAGCTGAAAGGTTTTTTTCTCTCTATCCAATGGAAGTGTGTGTGTGGGGGAGGGGTGATTGGGAGAGAGAGAGGAGAGATGGATGAAAGAACAAATGCATTATTGAGAGGAGCACATCCTGACTGAATGAGGAGCAGGCAGCTGCAGAGATGAGATAGGAACTTGGAATGCCTGACGGTGCCAAGACTGTCAGAACTGCTTCTGGGTTCTGAAAGACGACAGCAGGATTCAGCGTTCCTCTGACAACCACTCAGAAAATAGAATGTGAAGAAGTAGGAGGAAGGGAAGATGTGGGTCAAGCCATCACAATACTTCCTCCTTCTTTATGGACAACTATGAAATATTGGGCACTTCAGGGGCACAGGTAGGGGACATTTGGACAGGTGATCATTATGGTGTTGCCAAGCCAGCCACATAGCCCACTCTCTAAGAGTGAATCTTCTTAGCTTAAATAGTTGGGAAGATTACCCCTTAATGTCCATAGCCCCCAGTTATTTATACTCATATTTCCCTTTTCTCAACAGTTCTTTCCCAACTGATTGTCTATGCCAGGGGTCAGCAACCATTTTTCTATAAAATGCCAAGATAGTTAATAGTTGAGGCTTGGTGGCCCATATGGTCTCTGTCACAACTATTCAACTCTGCTCTTGTAGCATGAAAGCAGCCATAGAAATGCGTAAATCAAAGAGTGTGGCTGACTTCCAATATAATGTTATTTATGGACATTGAAAATTGAATTTCATTTAATTTTTTTGCATGTCACAAAATATCATCATTCTTTTGAATTTTTCCAATGCTTTGAATAGGTAAAAAACATTCTTAGCTCATGGGCCATACAAAGACAGGCCACAGGTTGGATTTGGCTATTGGGTCAGGGTTGGGCAAACCCTGGTCTCTATCCAAATCAGGGCATTGTAGAGGCAGACAGAAGGGCTCTCCAACCACACCCACCCCTTTCCTTCTCTTCTCTCCTCTTCCCTTTCCCTTAGCTTCCCATTGTTCTGATTTAGAAATAAGAACTTTACATGGAGGAAAGTAAAGGATGATGTGATCCATCAATATTTCTTGAACCCATTGGTGAAGTGCTTTAGGATTGCTCTGGGTCCAAAAGGAAGTCTTTTTTAACTTCCTGTTCTAGGATTCTTTTTTTTTTTTTTTTAATTTATTTATTCATGAGAGAGAGAGAGAGAGAGAGAGAGGCAGAGACACAGGCAGAGGGAGAAGCAGGCTCCATGCCGGGAGCCTGATGCGGAACTCGATCCTGGGACTCCAGGATCACGCCCTGGGCCAAAGGCAGGCGCCAAACTGCTGAGCCACCCAGGGATCCCCTGTTCTAGGATTCTTGAATACACAGTTAGTTTATACTAATTAGTGTGCCTGGTGACACAACTGGGCTGTAGAGATAAACCAGGTCCAATCCTGTCCCCTAGGGCTCACTTTTCTAGGGTATGCTTTTGAATAATGCATACAAACCTACTTATGTGTAGTCTCACCCTTAAAAAGTGAAATCTAGGTGTATAAGTTACAATTATAGTTAAAGTTTGGGAGGAAATCCATCCTTAGAGCAAACAGGCAAAGGGAATAAAAAGCAAATGTGTAAGTTACCCTCTTACCTGTGCAGCAGGATTTAAAATAACAAGACTACTATTTTGAATTTTGCCTCCAAATGAGTATAGTTCCTAACAAATTCCCCATCCTGGTTCCAGACATATTTGGAAGTGTCCTTACTGCTTAGGTTGATACTTTCTGTAAAGCACTACCAGTCAAGTTGATATCCTCTGCGGTTGGATGTTTTTTTTTGAAAATGATAATTTTTTAAAAGATTTTATTTATTTATTCATGAGAGACACAGAGAGAGGCAGAGACATAGGCAGAGGGAGAAGCAGGCTCCTTGCAGAAGCCTGACGTGGGACCTGATCCTAGGATCCCGGGATCATGACCTGATCCGAAGGCAGACATTCACCCACGGAGTCACCCAGGTGCCCTGAAAATGATATTTTTTTTGTGAAGTCACATTTTCCACATTTGCTGAGTTACCTTTCTGGGTGATAATGTTTGAGTCAAAAACTTCATGAAAAAGCCCATAGTGTTGAGTTGTCACGACAAAGACCCCCAAGCATTGGGTTGAGGTAAAGGAGTGTAAAGAACAGACTTCAGAGTGAGATAGACAATTCAGAGCCCATCTCTAGCATGCATTAGCTATGCAATGTCAGAGGGGAAACTACCTCTTTGCGACTCGGTTTTGCTACCTGTAAAGTGGGGCTAGAAATACTTCCCTTCCACTGTTGTAAGGATTAGAAATGGTGTATATAAAATACTCTGAGCGTGGTAGGTGTTCAATGTATATTAGATACTCTTACTTGGCCAGTTTACTGTAAAGGATAGTTTATATGAGTCAGAATTTTTTCAAAATAGGCTTTTGGAGATGGATTCCTTAGCAGTGTTAAATAAATGAATCAAGATGTTTTTCACTTCTGTTTTTGAATATGCGCCTTCTTGGTTTTTTTCCACAGAAAAAATTGACACCTCACTTCTGATTCACACTAGAGACAGCATGTTTCATCCTAGCTACTGTTTTCTTTTTTTTTTTAAAGTGTTATTTGTCCAGCTTCTTTTGAAAGATCAGCTAAATGTCACATTATCTTGCTTCTGCTAATCTTTCAAAATGCTCACTGCAACAGTCATAACAATTGCTTCATGCTCAAGTTATTAAAGAAGTGTATCTCTAAATATAATGTTACTGAATTTTCATTTTTATTTAATAAGTCCAGGTTTATGTTTCCACATAAAAATATGGATTCATTATAAAACATCTGGAAAACACAGCAAAGTCAGTTTACATTTTTTCTCTTGGTCTTATGACACAAAGCTAGCTGCAGTTAAATCACTGCTGACATTTTGGCATATATTGTTCTAACCCATTGACCATTTTTGCTATAGCTGTACCCACCCATAATAATGTGGTAATAAGGTGATGTGGATGTGGATGTGTACATATGCCTATATGTGATCCATCAATATTTCCTTTTGAAATGGTATCCGTTTATTGTTGGCCCTAATAATTTACAGATTCATCATAGAGAAGTTGAAAAGTACTGAACACTGAAGAAGAACTGAAAAACATCCCATAATTCCATCATACATTAATCATTTCCTTAACATTTTTTTCTCTTATATTTTTAGGGTGTTGAGATATTACCACATATTCTGATTATTTTTTTTAAGATTTATTGATTTATTTTAGAGAGATCGAGAGAGTTGGAGAAGGGGCAGAGGGAGAGAATCTTCAAGTAGACTCCCTATTGAGTGTGAGGCAATGCAGGGCTTGATCTCAGGACCCTGAGATCACAACCTGAGGTGAAACCGAGAGTCGGTTGCTTAACCAACTGAGGCACCCAGGCTCCTCACTATACATTTTGCTTCTTAAGTATAGTTAACCTACAAGCCAGAATAAGTGATTTGGAAAGGAATTTGGTGACAAGTATTTTGTTCCAGGGCATATTAGCTTTTTCCAGTTCAAGGAGATCACTGCCGAAAACACGGGCTATTCAACGTGGGTTTTGAAGACAAATTCCTGGACATGAAAATAGACTTCATGTTTTTACCAACAGCTCAGTTTATTTTATTTTTTTTTAACAGCTCAGTTTAAAAAGAAATTGATTTTAATTTCTAGAGCAGTTTTAGGTTTACAGGGAAATTGAGAGGAAAGTACATACATAGAGTTCCCATATACCTCCTGACCCTACATCTGCATGGACTCCCTATGGCCACCTTCCCCCACCAGAGTGGTACATTTATTGCAACCAATGAACCTGCATTGACTCGTCATAGTCACCCAAAGTCTGTAGTTCTCATTAGGGTTCACTCTTTGTGTTGTACATTCTATAGGTTTGAATAATTGTATAAAGACATGTATTCACCATTATACTATCATATAGAGTAGTTTCACTCTCCTAAAAACCTCTATGCTCCACAGTTTCATCTCTCCTCTCTGCCTCAACTCTTGGCAACCACTGATCTTTCTACTGTTTCTATAAGGTTTTGCCTTTTCCAGAATGTCATGTAATTGTAATCATATACTATGTAACCTTTTCAGATTGGCTTCTTTCCTTTAGTAATATGCATGTGAATTTCCTCCATGTTTTTCATGACTGGACAGCTCATTTCTTTTTAGCACCGAATAATACTCTATTGTCTAGGTGTACCTCAGTTTATCTACTCAGCTAGAAGACATCTTGGTTGCTTCCAGGCTTTGACAACTATAAATAAACATGCTATATTCATGTGCAGGTGTTTTCTTTCTTTTTTTTTTTTTTTTTTTTTTTTGTGGTGATGGGTAGACATAAGTTTCCAACTCTTTTGGATAAACACCAAAGAGTATGGTTTTTGGATTGTATGGTAAGACAATGTTTAGTTTTCTAAGAAACTGCCAAAGTATTTTCCAAAGCAGCTGTATTATTTTATATTCCCACTAGCCATGAGTTGAGAGTTCCTGTTTTTCCACAAACTTGTTAGCACTTGGTTTTGAATATTAGTCATTCTAGTAGATGTATAGTGGTATTTCATTGTAAATTGCAATTCCCTAATGACATTTGACATTGAGCATCTTCTCAGACGTTTATTTAACATCAGTGTATCTTGGTTGAGATGTCTTTTCAGGTGAGATATCTTCAGGTCTTTTGCTGATTTGGGGGGGGTTATTCATTTTCTTATTGTTGAGTTTTAAGATTTCTTTGTATTATTTTGGATAACAGTCCTTTTGCAAATATTTTCTTCGAGTCTGTACATTCTCTTGACAATGTCTTTCACAGAGCAGAAGTTTTTAATGAAGTTCAGCTTATTAATTGTTTCTTTCACGGGTCGTGCTTTTGCTGTTGTCTCTGAAATGTCATCACCATACCCACAGGCACCATACACCACATCCACAGTGTCCTATATTATCTTTTAGGAGATTGATAGTTTGGAATAATAGATTTAAGTCTGATTCATTTGGGCTAATTTTTGTGAAGGATATGGGGTTTGTGTCTACTTTCTTTTCTTTTCTTTTTTTTTTTATATAGATGTCCAGGTATTCCAGCACCATTTGTTAAAAAGGCTATCTTTTCACCATTGTATTGCCTTTACTCCTTCATCAAACTGTATTTGTGTGGAGTCTATTTCTGGGCTCTTTATTCTGTTCCATTGATCTATTTGTCTCTTATTTTGCCAATATCACACTGCCTTGATTATTATAACTTTATAATCGGTTTTGAAGTCAGGTAACATTATCCTCCAACAGTGTTCTTCTCTTTCAGTATTGTATTTGGCTATACTGGGTCTTTTGCTTCTCTATACAAAATTTAGAATCAGTTTGTCAATATCCACAAATAACTTGCTGGGATTTTAATTTGAATTACATTGAATCTATAGATAAAGTTAGGAACAAATGACATCTGGGCACTATTAAGTCTTCTAGTCAATGAACATGGACTGGACTATATCTCTATTTATTTGGTTTTTATATTTCTTTCATTATAGATTTGTAGTTTCCCTCATATAGATCTTGTATCTACTTTGTTAGATTCATACTTAAGTATTGCATTTTATTTTGTGTGTTAATGTAATGGCATTGTGTTTTTTAATTTCAAATTACACTTGTTCATTGCTGGTACATAAGGTACTTAGGATTGATTTTGTATTCTGAAACCTTACAATAATAGCTTACTAGTTCTAGAAGTTTTATGTTTTTGATGATGATTCTTTTGCACTTTCTACATAAGCAATCATGTAATTTGTGTACAATGACAGTTTTATCTCTTCCTTCCTAATCTGTATAGTTTTCTTTCTTTTTCTCATCCTACTGCATTAGCAAGAACTTGCATTGTGATGTCGAAAATAAGTGGTGAGAGGACACATCCTTGACTTGTTCCTGATAGTAGCAGGAAAGCTTCTAGTTTCTCACTATTAAGTATGATGTTAGCTGTAAATTTTTTTGTGAATGTTCTTTACCATCTTTACAAACTTTGAGGAATTTTCCCTTTATTCCTTGAAAATTCAGGTGGCTTCGGTACTCAGAGGGTTCTGAAAAGCTTATCCCTGCAGAGGCTCCAAAATCCAATTCTTCTTCTATGTCTACTCTTTTCCCACTACCAGGGTGTTGGATTTTGCCAAGAGTTTTTCTGCATCTATTAATATAATCATGTGATTTTTCTTTATTAATGTGTTGACGTGATGGATTACATAATTAATTTAAATGCTGAACCAGCCCTGCATACTTGAGATAAATCTCACTTGGTTATGGTGTGGAATTATTTTTATATATTGCTCCATTTACTAATATTTTGTTGAGAATCTTTGCATCCATGTTTATGAGAAATATTGGTCTATAGCTTTCTTTTCTTGTAATGTCTTTTTCTGGTTTTGGTATTAGGGAAATGACCTCATAAGATGAGTTGAAATATTCCCTCAGCTTCTATCTTCTGAAAGTGATTGTAGAGAACTGGTATAATTTCTACCTTAAACATTTGGTAGAATTCACCAGTGAATCATTTGAGCAAGAGCTCAGTTTTGATAGAAGAAAAACAAAAAGACATTTGAAATAGTAGTATTTTCAGCACAGATTTGAAACGTCACGAATGGTTCTTCTATTTTTATCAAGTATGGTTAAAGGAAGAGAACTATTTATTTTTAAAAGAGGTCATCAGAAGTTGTAAGGGAGTCCATCTGAAAGTGGGTTAAAGGATAAGCCTCAAGGAATAAAAAAATCAACTTCCTGGTAGAAGGAAAAGAGTAGACATAGAAGAATTGGATTTTGGAACCTCTGCAAGTATAAGCTTTGCAGAACCCTCTTATTACCCAACCCACCTGCATTTCCAAGTCCCAGAAATCTTTTCCATGAATATTTCATTTTAAGACAATAAATTATGACCTTTTATTTTTTAAAGATTTTATTTAATTATTCATGAGAGATACACAGAGAGAGAGAGAGAGAGAGAGAGAGGTAGAGACACAGGCAGAAGGACAAGCAGGCTCCATGCAGGGAGCCCAATGTGGGACTCGATCCCAGGACTCCAGGATCGCCCCCTGGGCTGAAGTTGGTGCTAAATTGCTGAGCCACCTGGGCTGCCCTATGACCATTTATTATTAACCAATGTGTTCTTAATTTTTTTTCATGGAGGGTATACATATATAATGCTTTCTGAAACTTTCCATATATGAGATTCCTGGGGTGGAGTGAAGGGCGTATACAGATACTGCTTATTAACACTATCTCCATTTCTTCCAGGTTGGAGATACTATTTTGGATAGCTCACTGTCTTTTGGGGAAATGCTTAATCTTTAGATATCTTCATTTCCCTGCCTTTCATACCTTTGAGACAACTGAGGACAAGAGACTTTGGATCAATGTGGTGTATTCTAAATTTGCACTGGTCTCTGCTATAGAGGGATGAGTGGGTCAGGTTGGATTCAATATAGGCTGGTATCCACTGAGGATTGACAGGCCTCATTTGGCCCTTTGGGGCATGTTGTGCTGGTGCCCACTACTGAAGTTCTAGTCATTTGTCTCTGGTTTTGATGTCCCTACAAACAGTGACCTCTCTGTCCCAACTGAAAACTCTGCTGATCACTACCCCTGTTGTCACTTCCTCTTTTACTCCCTATGACACATGGAGACTTCTGCATCTCTATGCTCCTCTTTGGGGAAGGTGTCATCTTGCTCAGGTGACCAGTGAATTTCAACCTTCCAAATAAAGACTTATAATCTTCTAGTCTATGTCTGGGAACATGAGGGAAAATTCCTTCTAGGATCTCCCAACTCACTTGGTTGTTATCAAGACAGCATCCTCTGGGATTTTGTCCTAGCCAGTGGACCAGATGAATATATTTGCATGTGCTCACCCTTCTCTTCTCTTTTAGAAACTCTCCATCTTCCAGTCCCAGAACTTCTCCACTTTTTTTCCAGACAACTTAAACTTTTATTCATTAGGTGCTGAGTTCCTTAACTTCCTTTTACAGTAAAACTCCATGAGTTCAATCTCAAAACTCAAATGAGTTCAGATCTCATTTTTACCATACATTTTATTTGATTAGTAAAGAGTGTTTTTGTTTTGCTTATTTGTTCTTTAATTTAGAAACTCTTTTCACTTTTGACAAAGGCTGATTTTCAATAAAAGCCCTGTTTGTTCTAAGTAAATCTTGGCTTTCTCCTCCTGACTAAGAATGCTATGGGTGGGGAGCCATGTGGCAACAAGATTTTTGACATTTAAAAATGCACCTGAAAATATTTATAAAATATTCTCCTATTATGGACCATTCTCAAGTATAATTGGTCATTGGACATTTGTTGATATCCTTGGGATGTCAGTGTTTTGTGGAAAACCAAAAATGTGGGCTTCTGTAAAGTTTGAGGGCTCTGGTTGTGACACTGTTGGAGAGAGGAGATGGGCGGGGATCCCTGTGGCTGGTGTGACTCACACACTGTAAAATTAGAAAATCAATTCAGGATCTTAAATGAAATCATTTATAAGTTATTTTCTTCAATATATTTATGTAGTACTTTTCATCCCAATGACTCAACTGTCTGAGGAGTGAACAGCCAGGACAGAAAAGTATTTGGAGAGGGCATACTTCTCAAAGTTCTTGACTTCCTTCAAAGATGGCAGTTTATTAGCAAGGCTTTGACTTGATTTTCCAGACTTAACAATTATAAAATAAGTAATTATTTTTATAGCTCATTTGCTTTATCTCAGTCACTAGGCCTGTGATGGTAAGAACTATTGCTCAGCTGGTTAGGACACAACATGCAATTTCTCCAAAAACACCATGGTCTTAATTTGATTCAGTGATGTTTTGCACCTTCTCTAGTTGGTGTTTGCTTCTTAAAGGAAAGCTATGTTCCTGTCCACCTGCCAGTCTCTCTTCCACCCTCAGTTGCTAGTTTCTCCTAGTTTTGGTTTTACCATCTACTTAAGAGGGTCGATTGAGTTGGCCAGACACGAGCTCACCTTCAGCCCCTACCCTGAAAAGTCGTTCCTCCAAATCCATTCCAGAATACTGTTCTCTCTATCTGGTTTCTGTGTAATAACCAGTTTTGCTGGAAGTAACATACATATGCACCATGGTAGTGGACTGATGTAACATAGATATGTATTCAATTTCAGGTATAAATGAAGTCTGGTAAGAAGTGGTTCATGTGGGAGCACCTGGGTGGCTCAGTTGGTTAAGTCTCTACCTCTGGCTCAGGGCATGATCCTAGTGTCCTGGGATAGAGCCCCACATCAGGCTCCCTGCTCAGTGGGGTGTCTGCTTTTCCCTCTCCCTCTGCCTGTTGCTCCCACTGCTTGTGCTCTCTTTCTGTTTCTGTCAAATAAATTAATTAAATCTTTAAAAAAAAAAAAAAAAGAATTGCCCATGGGTATGATAGCTTTGCCCCTAGGTCCTCAGAGACCCAAACTCTTCTAGCTTTACTACTCTACTCTCTCTACAGATGACCTACAGCTTTTTAGCTTTTGGCAGTTCCTTCCTTCCGGGCTGCAGTAAGAAGGAAGGGATGTACAAGAAGGTGAGGCTCCAGGGCATGTCCCAACTATTTGTCAAAGAAGGGGGCCTGGAAGCTGCCATATGACTTTCCCCTCAGCATACCATTGGCCAAAACTTAGTCACATGACCACACTGAGCTCCAAGGGAGCCCTGAGCAGAGTTCAAAATTGTCTTTTTATGGAAGAGGAAGGAATTGATTCGGGGAGGCATCCAGCAGCTTCTCCTACAGCCAAGAAATTAGTTTTCCTTTGTGATTTATAATCTGTTCTAAAGCAGCTCTAAAAATATTTTTGATAAAGGCAGTATCTCTGGGGCAAGATTCTGGCCCACCAGGCTTAAAAAGGAATTAGTGAGCAGGGTGTGAGTTTTCTTTGTTTGTTCTTAAAATCTTTATTAATATTATTAAAGCTATATTAAGATTATTATCTTAATCACTTTCTCTCTTAAATTGCCTGTTTATCTTTAGACATATGACATTCTGTTTTGAAAAGAGAAAAATTATAAAATTCAACTTGCAGGGTTTTTATGAAATAATAGTAACAGCTCTCCAATGGGAAAATGGGCTCTTGAAATATATTTTGGTCTAAAATAATAGCCTTGCAATGTACCAGAGTCCAGAGGAAGGAATGATTAAATCTAGGGCAGTTTAGAACATGGATGTTCGGGTTAGTGGCTCTTGCTGCCCTCCCCCCACAGCTCTGATAAGAAATTCACAAACAGGACTCCCAGCTTGTCCACTCAGTGGGCAACAGAGCTCAAAAACTGAAAAATGGGACTCATCTCTAGACTCCTTTATTGTTTCAAAACTGCTAACAATAGGACAAAGTTTGCCCAAGGCAGAAGCACCGCTATTTATCTGCTGCTGCCATTGGGATCCATTTAAGTTCATGAATGGTTCCTTATTCACTCCATAAAATTTTACTGAGGGCCCATGATGTGCCAGACACTGTCCCGGAATTTGGAAAACAACAGCATGCAGTCATTTGCCATTTTGATTACTGACCCATTGTCTGATGTTTCCCAACTCTGCTGCAAACAACATTTTTCAGGTTTCTTTGCCAACTGGCTCTTGGTTAGGTTTCAACCAATGGGAGGAAATCAGTGGTGAGAGGAGCAGAAAGCCTGGGTATTTCTCATTAACTCTCTTCTTTTGAGAATTATTTGTATTCTGAGATACAGTCTTAGGTAGACCATGTGGCTTGACTTGGCATTTGTGAGCTGGATATCATCTGATCTGTCAAGACGTGAGCTTGTGTGTGTGTAACAATGGTATATCATCAAGTGGAAATAGTAAACGTGAGACCAGGCTCTAGAAGTTCAAGAAGACACAAGTAAGGTGTATGAACAAGTGACTCAGATCCCCAAGGCATTTACTTCTGTGGCTTTTCCACTCCTCTTTCTAGCTACTTCTATGCCTAAAGGAGAGTTTCCTATGACTGGTTGATGGAGGAAATAGAACTTGCACCTGTGAATTGATGGGTCTACATGATACCCAACAATAGCTGGAATTGGGCTGTTTCTGCTTTATAGCTCCTTTTAGGACTGATGGTGGGAAACTTCCAAGTGGGTAGAACCCCTGGTAATATATCTAGTCATCTGTTTCATAAGGAGGGAGCAATGGCCATAAGTTTATGTCTGTACTAATTCACAGTAGTCAGGGACTGGGAATGAATCAGACTGGAATATTCGTGGCAAGGAAGTCTGGAGAAGAGGAATGAAGAGGATGGACTTCATGGAAAGGGCACAGAGTGTGAATATATTTACCTCATGACTATGGTCCCCTTAGAGCAGCTCCTGAAGTGTAAGTCCCTAATAATCAGGAGAACAGAGTGGCCTGTACTATGCATATCAGTTTGTCTCTTCTTCAAAGCCACTTCAGAATGGCTGGAGCAGCAGTGATAAAGGCCATTCTTAGGCTCAACTAAGTGGACTTCCCTCACCAAGGCTGAACTGGCTGCTGCCACTAGTAAGTGCCCGAGCTGCAGCTGTAGGAGTTGTAGGATCAGTGCTATGCAGTATCATACCAAGCTTATGACATGGAACTCTTTCTACATAAAGGGATCCATCCTGGGAACTGATTTATCTTCCCTTCTCCCAGAGTTTCTGTCAAATGCCAAATTCACCATCACAGCATTCCATTTAATCATGCTGTGGTGAGAAACAAAGGCAGAAGAAAAATTATTAAATTTCCTTAGTACTTACAGTCCACTGACAAGTCCTTAAAACAAGCAGAGTGACATTCCTCTGGGGACTCAACTGCCTCCATGTTAATGCTTTGCTAAGGGCAAAAGGCAATCCAACCCCAGGATCCTGTGAGTCTACTTTAACATATAAAAATTCCTTTAGATATGAAAAAAAAATTCCTTTAGAAATTTCCTTTATTTTTAAGCACTCCCACGAAGATACATGTTGGCAGTCATCACCCAAGCATATGGCCCACTGATCTATACCTGAAGGGTCTCATGACTAAAGTTTTATTAGACAGTAATAAATCATCTTTTTCCAACAATAGCTAACTCCCTTAATGTTCTGGAGACCTTGCTTCCAAAATTCCTTAGAGACTTACACTATTCCTAACCCCCTCCCACCTTGAAAGTACATAATGGGCCATTCCTCATGACCCCAGTGTCACTCCTTCTGCCCACGGGTCCTGTCCCTCTGCTTTAATAAAATCACCTTTTTGCACCAAAGATGTCTCAAGCATTCTCTCTCAGCCGTCGGCTTTGAACCTTAATGTCTTTTCCTACATCACTGCCGAACAAGGGATTCATTTTATAGTGAGAGGGGTTGACATCAGTCTCAGCATAGACTTCAGTGTCTTAACTACATAACCCTGCTGCCTGTAGGACAAGGCATATGCTTTGAACTATGATAGAGGTATGGTGTTCTTTCTGCCTTAGCTAGAATACATGGGTCTGGGAATTAAAGGTGGAAATGGAAACATGTCTTCTTACTATTACATTAAATAGCCCCACTTACAACATAGTCCCCCTTGTATCAGCAACTATGGTTTAGAGATCTTAATTCTCAAAGGAGGGATGCTTCTATCAGCAGATACTATAACGGTTCCATTGAACTAGAAGTTGAAAATGACACCGAGATGTTTTTGGGCACCTTGTTCTACTGAACTGGCCAGTGAAGAAGAGAATTCAGATTTCACCCAGGAGACATTGGGTTGGGGCTACACAGTGGGGGCAGGGAGGACTGTGTTTGGAATCCCCAGAGATGGAGATTGTAGATCCCTTTGCAGAAAGAGGTGACAATGCCTTGGTTTATATGAAGGCCTGGACCTGTTGTCATCCTAGGGACCAGGATGAGAATAAATGCTGAGTAGCTGAACTGGTGACTATCCCAGTCATTTTTACTGGTTTGCTTTCAGATTCAGCTCCTGCCCTTCTCAGGCTTCCTGCCAAGTATCTTCTAGTTACACTTGGACACGTAGGACCCATAGATTGTACTTGACGAAGTAGGCTCATTGGTGGTAGGTTGGAGGGTAGTAGAAGGAGGAGCAAGGATATTTCTCTATCCCTTCTCCCTATTTTGAGAGAATCCTATGGTAGTTACCCTTCCCTCCAGGTAGCCTGGCACCTGGGCTCAGGCAGCTTCCTTTCCTTTCCTCTTCCCAGCCCTGGGATGGAGGTGGTTTCGCAGGTGCTAATTTCTGATTTGCCTCCCCTTTTCCTGTTTGCTCTTTCAGCAATTCTAACAACTTTGAGGCTGGTTCCTGTTTCAAATTCCCTCCTTTGAACTATCTGGCACAGCCTTCAAATTTCTCATAGCCCAGTGGGTAAAATACTGAAAAACACAATTACAGAGCAGTGTGATCATTGGTAAGAAAAGGATAAGCACGGTGTCCCCTGGAGGCACAATGGAAGGGTGCCTAATCTCTTCTTTGGGGTGAAGCAAAACAAACAAGCAAACAAATCCAAGGAAGGAAGATTCCTGGAAGTGGTAACATCTAGACTAATCTCTAAAGGACTAACAAAGCACTGGAGATTTGAGGAGTTTTGGGGAGGTAGTTGCCTGGAACACAGGAGGGGAAGCATTGTGATTCAGAGAAATGTGTGGAAAAGCTAAGGCTCTGCCTTTCACCAATGTCGAGTAAGATCCGGCTCTACTGTGTATAAAGCATAGAAATAATGTCAATTTAATGTTGCATGATTTATGTTTGGCCAGTAGAAAAAATACAGTATGAAGCCTATCAGCCAATATTTTGTGTTTCTATTGACTTAAAAAATATTTCTGCCCCATTTTCTTGAATAAAATATAGTTGAAAATCTGTGCAGGTTCCTCCTTGAAAGATAGATTATAGTTGTAAAATTTTTGTGGAAATAGTGTTTTGAGAGTAGAATGAAAGCACATATATTATGATTAACAGCACTCCTCCACCACAACAGACACACACACACATGCACAGGCACACAAACTGTTTAGTGAGCAGTATTGATAAGAAGGTTGATAAGAAGAATTGTAAAGGGGCCCTGGGTGGCTCATCAGTTGAGCGTCTGCCTTCAGCTCAGGTCATGATTCCAGGGTCCTGGGTTCTTGCTCTGTGGGGAGCCTGCTTCCCTGTTTCCCTCCCTCTGCCACTACCCCTGCTTGTGCTCTTTCTCTCTCAAATAAAATCTTTTAAAAAAGAATTGATAAGAAACTTATTGATATAATAACCTTGTAACAAGGTTATTTGGAAGAAATAAAATGAGTTTAAATTTAAGGGAAAAATTTCTGGTTCAATGAGACCTCATGGAGAAAGACAAAATAAGGGAGAGGAAATGGCAGCATGTTTATATTCTTGGGATGACAAGAGTAAGGGAAGCCAGGGGCTCTGCAGTTGGAGCTGAAGATCCGACCATCAGGAGTTCCAGCCGAGGGTGAGCAGAGGCTGCAGTATCCCTGCTTACTTTCATAATGGCACACTTCTGCTGATGGTACTCAAAT
Source organism: Canis lupus baileyi (assembly GCF_048164855.1). Lineage (NCBI taxonomy): Eukaryota > Metazoa > Chordata > Mammalia > Carnivora > Canidae > Canis > Canis lupus. The sequence continues at coordinate 50,083,556 of NC_132839.1, read as the reverse complement.
GAGAAAAATCTTGCAAAAATAACCAGAAGAGGCACAATCCTGCATGATCCAATGAGCTCCACCTTGGAGGGAGTCTGGGAGTTTTGGAATGAAGGTGAGGTTCAGTGGGGTAACATTTGGGGCTGATAGCCATGAAAGAATTCTTGAGACATCCTTGGTGCAAAATGCTGGTTTTATTAAAGCACAGAGGACAGATCTGTGGGCAAGAAGAGCTGCTGCACCAAGGTTGTCAGGGGTGGCTGATTATATTATACACTTGGGATTGGGGTAGGGAAAATGGAAGGTTTTCAAAATAACTTTCATATGCTAAAGAGGACCTACAAGATCCTGGAGGCCTTGCTATTGTCAAGTTAAGGTTGTTTTTCCTTGTAGCCAGGTATTAACGTTAAGATAGTTGGGAGCTTCCCGAAGGAGTGTCACACATATCCCACCCTGGAGTGGGGTTAGGGGGAAGTTTCCGGGTGTCAGCTTGTACTTTGTCCTCAGCTAGCCTCCTGCTTCCTCATTATGGGGAGGAGTCTGGGAAGGATTGTGTTGCACACAATGAATGAGATAAAAATGGAACATTCTCTCTGTATAAAAGTAACTGGAACACCTGCTTGTGAATTTTGGGGCACTTCTTCACAAGTATTCCCTGCTAAAGTCAGGGTGAAGAATAAACTCTGATGATCATGGTTATCACTTGCTGGATGTCTGTTGTTCCCCAGAAACTGTACCAGAAACTTCGTATGAGCTACTTAATTATATTTCCCCAACGTGCCTATCAATTAGATATTATGATGATCATTTTATCAATGAAGACAATGGAACTGAAAGAAATCAATAAATTGCCAAGATTAGATAAAACCCCGGTCAACCTGAGTCTTGAACCCTTGCTCTTTCTACTATGTGGCCAAGCTGATCACATACACAAAATTATTCCATTTGTTGAGGCTATTTTACTACCTGCTTGATTTATCCATGAGACAATCTAATCAAATGAGTAGGACTACGTAGCTGAGAAAGAATGTGAGGAAAAGATTAAATTAAAAGATTTGACACACGGTCAGAGTATTCTGTTGGTGTTTAAAAATGAATATGAGGAAAAAAATTAATACTGACATAAAAATGTCATTGCATAAAAGATGTTCAATTCTTCATATATAACCTTGGAAAAGAAAAGACCTATTTGCCTAGAAAAATTAATGGTGGTGACCCAATGACAGCCATTGCTGGAGGTGAAATGTCCATTTTATCCTGGGCCTTTGGCCTTGGTCACCTGCCTCCAGGGATGAAGATATCTGATCTCAAAAATACTCTCTTTTACAGGCATTCAGAACATGCAAGGGTGCAGAGATCAACACTAGTGCTGAGCGAACAGAAGGCTAGCTGAGGACAAAGCATAAGCTGACACGCCGTAGCCCCCAGCCCCCAGGCCCCAGGTGGAATGTGTGGGACGTTCCTCGGGCACTCCTGGCTGCCCTAAAGCTAAGGAAAGGAAAAACAAATGTTGACTTATAGAGATCACAATTGTACAAGACGGGAATCTCCCTCAGTTTACAGATGTCTTAGTAATTTACAAGAACAAAGCATTTTTTAAAAAAAGATTTTATTTATTTAATCATGAGAGACACAGAAAGAGAAGCAGAAACATAGGCAGAGGGAGAAGCAGGTTCCCTAAGGGATCATGCCTTCAGCTGAAGGCAGATGTTCACTTGACCACGGAGCCACCCAGGGGTCCCAAGAACAAAGCATTTTTATCCATAACCTAGCTTTCACAAGGAAATGTAGATACAATTAAATGTACTTATAACCTGCAGCTCATTGACAGAGACTTGAAGGGGGTGGACTGTAATGCTCCTCCAGGAAGCTCCCAACTGTCTTCATGTGAATCCCTTGCTTCAAGTGGAAACAACCTTAACTTGACAACTGCAAGGCTTCCAAGATCATGTGAATCTTCTTTAACATATGAAAATCCTTTTGAAAGCTCCCTTTTCCTTACCTCCCCCAACTACCAAGTATATAATCAGCCACCCCTCACAACCCCAGGGCAGCTGCTCTTCCTGCCCATGGATCTGTCCCCATGCACACCTCCCCTTGAATGGAGTGCCTCTCATGATCCTTGATGAGGAGAGAGAACTTGAAAAGCTGCTGTACCTGGGCCCCCCTTTACCCTTGAAGATGCCCTCTCTACCCTAGGAGTTTAATCTGTTGCAATCTCCAAGCGTTCTGTTGACCCTGGATGCTGAATTGCCAACCTGTTTGCTATGATATATATATCATAGATATATATATGTGTATGGGAATAGAAAGTGTCTGGAGCTGCGTAATCCTCACAAAGCCATATATATATATATATATATATATATATATATATATATATATATATTAGTATTTAATAGTTTGTGTGTATATTTTGTATTAATAAAGTGATTCTTTAACAGAAAAAAAAAACATTTTGCACCAAAGGTGTCTCAAAAATTCTTTTTTTTTAAAAATTTTTATTTATTTATGATAGTCACAGAGAGAGAGAGAGAGAGAGAGAGAGAGGCAGAGACACAGGCAGAGGGAGAAGCAGGCTCCATACACCAGGAGCCCGACGTGGGATTCGATCCTGGGTCTCCAGGATCGCGCCCTGGGCCAAAGGCAGGCGCCAAACCGCTGTGCCACCCAGGGATCCCTGTCTCAAAAATTCTTTCGTGATCCTCAGCTCCGGATGTCACCCCACCAAGCCTCACCTATATTCCAAAACTACATCACTAGCAGAACTGAATTGTATGGATGACAACCTTTTATAGAGAAAAGAACCACTTTCAACTAGCATGCTTGATAGCAAATGTTGTTAGAAGCTGCTACAATGCCAGGTAATCTGACACAGTAAGGGCCTAGACCATTTAGGAATAAAATATCAGGTAACGTCCTGGGGCCAGGAATCCTTATTATCTGAGATTCTGGCTATAGGTAGGAGTCAGCAGGAGGCAGGAGTCTGCAACAAAGTCAGAAATGTCAGCTAGACTCTCACTAAATCAGTTTCAGCCACAAAGGCAAAAATCTACTGGCATTTCTGTTTACAGTTTGTCTATAAAGTATATCTATTAACCTTTAGTTAGATTTCTTGAACTTTCCCTCCCTTCATAGGATATGTAGCTAGAGAATATCAAGACAGAATTGCTATAAATCTAAAATACAAATGGATATCACCCAGAGGATCTGGATTCAGAACAATGTGGTCTCCTGATATTGGCTCTTGCTTAGTAGCTGGATATAACTTGGCCTGTTTCCCACTGGAGCAGAGAGTGTTCTGGTTATTATTATATATGGAATAATTACTTCTGGCTGTATAGAAAGAAGCATCTATGGATGTGTGGGAGAAAGAGAGTGGGTACATACACACACACTTACACACACACACACACCCTAGGCAGCCAAGAGGTGCAATGTAGAAACACAAACTGGGATGTTTGCCCAGCATTTAATGATTTCCCCAATGCCATGCTGTATGATATACTCTGTCCCCTGGGCATGGCTATTTGTTCCAAGAATAGAGATACCTGACCCAAGCTGAGTGAATTAGATCCTCTCTCCTAGCAATTTGAAACCTTCATTGAGACATGTGGGAATAGAAAGTGTCTGGAGCTGCGTAATCCTCACAAAGCCTTATAAACATCTCCATGTTTTGTCCCTAGTTGCAGGAGGTCCCAGAACTTCTCTGTTTCCTTGTTCCCAAAGCTGAATCCCCAAAGGAATTCCCAAAGGTCTTCCTTTCTTCGAGGACCATCTCCAATATCTTGGTAATACATCCTTCTCTTGAAATAAAAAAAAGGAAAAAATAGGGCAAGGTGACTGATCTTTAAACAGAACCAAGAGGGCAGATATAAATGTATGTATTTCTTTAGAGGGCTGTGTTCCTGTATCACAGAAAGAAAGAAGAGGGAGATATGCTAGGGAGGTATGTATTTCAGATGCAACGGGTCTGATACCACCTGGAAATAGATTCTGTCTCTATTATCCACTTTGCTCATGGACCCTCCTCTTCTTTACTGAACACCAGTTCTTGAAAGTTGGCTCTTCTTTATGTCACTGAGAATTGACTTAACCAAAAGTAAAACAAAAGAAAACAAATCAAATGAGATGAGAGAAAATAAAATAGCATAAGCAAGTAGGGGATTAGTTTTTTCTTAGAAGAACTGCAAAGGGAGACCTCAGGTGGCAGTTTGCTGGGAACTGTAGGAGCTCAGACATCTGTCTTCCTGCCACACTGACCTATGCCTGTGGCTCTTATCCCCATGGTTACAAGATGACTGCTGGGGCTCTAGCCATCAGGTCTGCATGACTGACAAGAAGGATGAAAGGTAAGAGGTGGCACCAACAGATTTTTGCTGATGTTTCAGTGACTAGAAGTCTCTAGTATGGCCCCTCTAGCTATATTGAAGGCCGGAAAATTAATTTCTTTTTTAAAAAATATTTTATTTATTTATTTGAGAGAGCGAGAGAGAGCATGAGCGGGGGGTAGGGGGGTGGGGAGAGGGACAAGCAGGTTCCCTATTGAGCAGGGAACCCAATGCAGGGCTCCATCCCAGGACCCTGGGATCATGACCTGAGCCAAAGGCAGACGCTCAACCACTGAGCCACCTAGGGACCCCTGGAAGATTAATTTCTTAAGCAAAAAAAGTAAGAAAGAATAGGGTTGGGATAGGTGCTGAGTGAAGCAATTGACTAACTTCCATGGCCTTCCAAAACAATTTTAATGCATCTTCTTGGGTATAAAAGTGTTTAAAAATAAAACCCCAATTTGGCTCCCCAGTCTAGTTTTTTGGTCTCCTGGACAGAAATTCAGGCACACTCTGAAACCTGCCCTCACTCACACCTGTTGCCAATAGACCTCATTCACAAATCTGTATCATGATCCACTCAGCAATCCAGTGTGTGTCTGTATAATTCCATTTTAAAACGGGCAATATACTTACATTCCACAGAGTCAAGATACATACAAGTTTACCTCTCAACTTCACGCATTCAGTTTCCCAAACCAGATGCCATCAATGTTGTCAACATTGGAGATCTTTCCAGAAAGCTTTGGAGATCTTTCCAGAGAGTTCATGTATTCATAAGCAAAACTATTTATGAAATGCAATCCTCAGGACGCCTGGGTGGCTCAGCAGTTGGGCGCCTGCCTTTGGCTCAGGGCATGATTCCGGATTCCTGGGTTCGAGTCCCATATCAGGCTCCTTGCATGCAGCCTGCTTTTCCCTCTGCCTGTGTTTCTCTCTCTCTCTCTCCCCCTCTCTCTCTGTATTTCATGAATAAATAAATAAAATCTTAAAAAAAAAAGAAATGCAATCCTCTCTTACAATAGCTGGCTCTGTCCTTGCACACTTCCACAAGCATGTGACCATGCCAAAGTCTTTACCAAGGGAAGAGGAAGGGCAATTAGCCTTGACTCAGGGAGTCTGAGCCAGGTGCCTCCACACACTATCTCATTTAACCCTCATCATGACTCTCCAAGGTAGATAGTATTTGCATGTTCAGGTTGGAAAGCCGGAAGCTCAGAGTAATTAGATGACACACGTTAGGCTAGTGAGGAGGTAGTAAACGGTTGAGCTGGAAGCTGAATCTCTGAGTGTTGGTTTATCGGCCTCCGGAAGCACCTATCGCTGAGCTGCAGTCCTGGTATGCCAGCCCTCCATCTATTACATTTCTGCCTGGCAGTTTGCTCTACCTGCCACAGTTGACCACACAGGTTCTTCTTCCTCTGCTGCACTACCTTCTAGCTGATTCTTTGAAAATCTATGCTGAGGATTGCGAGAGCTTGGATTATTTCCTCCTGGTGCTTACAGCAGTGATTTGCAATGAGTTGACTGTTAATTAAATTATCTGGACTCTCTCTGACCTCCGCCTGAAGCCTCTCCATTGTTTCCTCTGCTCCTAACTGCTGCAGAGTTAACCATTGTTTTTTCCTTTTAGAATTTCTCCTCTTACTATTCTTGTCTCTCTAGATCCTTCCTTGCTAGAGGCCTGTGGACCAGTGGCATCAGCATGCCTTTGAGCCTAGTTATAAATGCAGATTCTCAGGCACCACCCAGACATACTGAATCAGAATCTGTGTTTTCACAAAAGACTCTGGTGGTTGCTACGCACAACAGTGTTTGAAGAGCACTGTTCTAGATATGCCGGTGGGCCAAATCTAGCCAGCTGCCCGTGATCACACTTGACACAGTTATGTAAGTACCCATATGATGTACTCAATTTCTCCTCTTGGCCTGAAAGGCCTACAATATCTACTATCTGTTTTTTTTTTTTTTTTAAGATTTTTATTTATTCATGAGAGACAGAGACACACAGAGAGAGAGGCAGAGACACAGGCAGAGGGAGAGGCAGGCTCCATGAAGGGAGCCTGATGTGGGACTTGATCCCGGGGCCCCAGGATCATGCCCTGGGCCGAAGGCAGGTGCTAAACTGCTGAGCCACCCAGGGACCCCCCCTACTATCTGATTGTTTAAGATAAAGTTTGCTGAGGGGCGCCTGGGTGGCTCAGTCAGTTAAGCATCTGTTTTTGGCTCAGGTCATGATCCCAGGGTCCTGGGATCAAGTCCTGTGTTGGTTGGGCTCCCTGCTCTGAGGAGAGCCTGCTTCTCCCTCTCCCTCTACCTGCTGCTCCCCCTGCTTGTCCTCTCTCTGTGTGTCAAATAAATAAACAAAATCTTTAAAAAGCATATTAAGAAAAAAAGAAGTTTGCTGACCCCAATCTAGAGGATATGCCTTCCTGTACTTGAATTCTGGGTGGTTTTTTATCTTGCTTTCACCCAAATGCCACCTGAAAGGAGGATTGGCACAGATTTCCCATCTTTATGTCTGTCCACCTGCAGACTTTGCTACATTTGTATGGATGCCTTTATGCTATGATTTATTTTTTGTTTGTATGTCTATAGGTATGTTTCTCTATCTGGGCAAAAAGCTCCCTGTGGACAGGATGAGACCAGGCTCCCTAGAAGCAGAGTCTGGGATGGGGATTCCATTTAAGGCAGTTATTGAAGCTACCAGGAAGAACTGGTAATAAAGGGAGGGAGACAGGCTAGGGAGGATAAAGTAGATAGGCAAAGATGAAGTGGTCGCACCAGAGTCTGACCTCACCCTGATCCCGTGGAGAGCTCTAGAGAGGACAGACACCATAGAATTGTCCCACCAGAAGGCAAAGGACTGAGCTTTTTGTACCCTCTCATCAGTCATTGGTCTGGGTTGCCATAGGGGGAGGCACAGCCCCTCAGGCTTTTCTGGATGAGGCTGCTTCTCTTGAGAGGCCACCTGTGAGCCCTAGGCAGCCAGTGCTCAGGCAGCTGGGAGTGGGAGTCAGCTCCGTTGTGTCTTTTTATTTTAATCTCTGTTTCCTTAGTTGCTAATACAATTCCTGGCACTCAGCAAGCGTGCAATAAATCTTGGTTACATGAATGATTCTCTTCCTAATATAATATATACTCGCTTGTTAATTAAGACAGGCAATATCCATTGTCTTTGTTTATGTTCACCGAATTGATAAAGTAAATCATCTTCTAACTAGTTGGTTTAACAAGACTAAATGAGATAATCCAGATAAAGGCACCTAGCAAACCCTCTGATACATAGAACAGGCAACAATAAGTGTTAGCTTATTTCCCTTTGGAATTAAGTAGGCTATGTAATATATTTTATTAGGAAGCGTGTCAACTTTCTGGTTTATGGCTTGTAACAAATTCAAATGAATCAAGAGAAATTTTCATTTTTATTACTTGTGCAGTCTCTACCTGGGGCTTTCTGATATCATCACCTTTAGCTGTGAGGAGGCATAATGGGAATATAATCTGGGATATTATAATAGCAATGGCATTAAAAAGTGTAGGAATATTAAAAAGTGTAGGAATATGAAGAAAATATGGGCACCATGAAAATGGTTTACAATGCAAATAGCCGTCACAGCCATAGATATTAATCCTATTATAGGCTAGACACTATGCTAGGTACTTTATATACCTTATTGCTGACCCTCAGAATGACCCTATATGCTAGGAATTAATTGTAAGCGCTAGTGCACAAGAGGTGGGCAAGGTATGTAATTAGGAAGCCAGAAATGCAGGGGTACCACTATTTTTTTTTTACTACTAAAAATATTGGGATACCTTGGTGGCTCATTCGGTTAAGCAACTGATTCTTGATCTCAGCTCAGGTCTTGATGTCAGATGATGAGTTCAAGCCCGTGTTAGCATGGAGCCTCCTTAAAAAAATAAAAAATAAATATCTTCTTAAGTTCATTATGCTAGAAATCAGAACTTTGTGAATTTCTTTACACTTATTTTGTTATTATTTTTTAAAATTTTGCATTACACACGGGGGTCACTATTATCTTGATGCACAGGATTTCTAAAAATCTTAATTGCATCCCCCTTTCCCCTTGCAGATATGATTGCCCAATTTTAGAAATGAGGAAATTAAAACTCAAGAGTTGGACAGCTCCTGAATCAGTTAGGGTTGCTAGAGGAATAGGGAAAAAAAAAAAAAAAAAAAGAAATGATACTTAAATGAGAAGCTGCATTAGTTCCTTCTCTGGATTTGAGCTCTGGACCCTATAGAAACCAGCTGGGAATACCCCAGAGAGGTGCCGGGCATCTAGGTCTGGAATCAGCTCAAGCTGGCAGATCTGGAAAAATCCAGATGATGACACCTATCAGTGTCCAGCAACTGCCACCCTATTGGGTTCAGAAGTGAAGGCCTCTCTTGTCTTCCTGCCTTCTGATCTTTTGCCCGTTCCTCCTATTACTAGAATCTGAACAGGAAATCAGCAGATGAGGGAGACCAAGTAGAAGAATCTGCAGACTCCCAGGCCTGCAGAGCATATTAGAGGAGGGTGGGGATGGATTGGAGAGATGACAGGCAAATGCCCAGGACATATGTACAGCTGGAAAGGCACATGGCGAGGCTGTCCTTATGCTGCTTGTCTGTACAATGTTTATGTTTAATGGAAAAGTGATACTATTGAGTTAATCTTACTTTGCTTGAAAACTCATGTCTGAGCTAATTTAATTTGCTTTGCTTGAAAATTCACATTTCTGAGGACTCAAAACTGGTTCATTTGTCCTCTGATTCCTGCTCTTTATTCAACTTTGAAATGGATATTTCGAAAGAGAGGAAAATTTTTCCATATTGGTGAGTTTATGAATATTGGCATTGGCACCCATGGGTTGAAATCGTAGCATTCTGGAACCCTGCTGTGATCTTTTGCAGCTACTCACTATGATGTTATCTCATGTGCCAGAAAGCATGTTTAAAACTAAAATGAGAATTTATATCACTATTTGCATTATCTCAGTGATTTGGTAGCAATTCTTAACATTCTTAAAATAGAGCCAAATGGCATTGGATTTTTACATTTCTGGTGTTCTTTCAATGGCCATTTATTAAATAAATACCACTGAATTAGGTACTGAGGAAAATAGAATAGATGAGATAAAATTTCTGTTAATTGGGGGCTCATACCCTAATATTTGACTAAACAGGGGTAGTTTTTATTAGTTCCCAGCAAACACTTTTCTCTGAGGGAAATATTTCAACGGAAGCTGTATATTTTATTTTCTTCTTAAAGATACCAATTCTCTACCTCAATCCAAGGAATCAAAGGCCAAGGAAAGGCATTAAGAAGGGTAAATTTTCTATCAAATCACATTCTTGGGATGGTTGCCAGGCTAGCCAGATTTTTATCCTTGTTTGTAACATTGGTCCTCTATGTCTCTGCCAGAGCAATAATGGCTGAGAAATGACTTTACCTTGAGAGTACCTATTATCTGATAATGGAAGGACAATCAGGAATACTATGGCCTGGTTTCATTCGTTGTTGCTGCCACACAAGGATCATGTCTGTGACCATCAGAAGATAGTAAAGGAGACTGAGTTCTATAACTCAGGACCATCACAATACTCTAGTACTATGGGATGTTTTTGCTTGGCATGCTAGCACTTCTTGTTCAAATAGATCTCCAGCCTAAATTCCACCTCTTTCAGGAAGCTCTTTATGATTTGCCCCACTTAAAACCAATCTGGACCACCTCTGCTTTCCCATAGTGCTTGTGTGTTTCCACAAGTTTGTTGGTTGTTTATAGAGAAGGTTGCCCCTGTTGCAAAACTGCCATGAAGTCAGGGACTTTTGCCCACCTTGGTATCTTTATCATGTCCTGCCCATATGAGATGTCGATGATTTAATTACTTTATAGAAAGGAGAACATTTCTCCTTATATAGGTTATTGATGATTCTCTTTATAGACAGATCAAAATTTTCCAAATTTGTCTCCCTGTTTTTATTGTATGGAATGACTTCTTTCCCATCTAGTCTCTGCTCAAATGGCATATCATAAATAAAACCTTTCTTGAATCTACCTAGATTAAAGTTATGTTGAATTCCTTGAATGTCCAACAGCAAGCACAGTTTCTATCCCTCTCTGAGGACTCTGGGCTTTCTGTCATATATTATACAGCCACATACATGCCTATTCTGCACAAGTGTAAGTTACTTAAGAAAAGATCCATGTTTTAGAAAAATGTAAGGGTATCAAATCTGTAGTGCAGCAAACAGGCTTCAGAGGCAGCCATACCATTAATATCTGGGGGGCAAAAGACTTGATGTCTTTGAATCTCAGTTTCCTCACTAAAAAATGAGGCTGCTAATGTCTCCTTTAGACACTGTTTCTTTGTTTTGTTTTGTTTTTTGTGAAGATTACATTCAATAAGATCAAAGTAACTTACCAACATTGAGTATTCAAAATTATAAGACCCTTCTCCTAGATTCATCTTTGAAACTTCCTCAGAACCTTGGACACTCTTCTGTGTGAAGTAGACACTCAATTTTTTGTTTGCTTGCTGAATTGAATTTTCCAGAAAATGTTAATGAGAGTTATGTGGGAAAAAAGGCTTCATTGGTAAGATTGGAAAAATCAAGTTGTATCTGAATGCATTTTTTACTTTTAAAAAGATTTTATTTATTTATTCATGAGAGACACACAGAGAGAGGCAGAGACATAGGCAGAGGGAAAAGCAGGCTCCTTGTGGGGACCCCGATGTGGGCCTTGATCCCAGGATTCTGGGATCATGACCTGAGCCAAAGGCAGATACCCAACCACAAAGCCACCCAGGTGCCCCTGAATACATTTTTTTAAAAGAATTTTTAAAACCTTTTGAGATTTTAATATGCATTATTTGGCTATACAGTTAACCTTTGAACAGCACGGTTTGAACTGTGCTGGTCTGCTTATATGTGGCTTTTTTTTTTCAATAAATACAATGTAATACAATACTGTAAAGGTATTTGTCTTTCTTATGATTTTCATAATAACATTTTCTTTTCACTAGCTTGCTTTTTTGTAAGAATACAGTAAATAGTACATATAATATGCAAAATATATGTTAGTTGTTGATGTTAATGATAAGGCTCTGGTTGACAGTAGTTAAATTTTGGGGGAATCAAAAGCTACACACAGATTTTTGACTGTTTGGGTGTGTAGGGGTCAGTGCTCCTAACCCTTGTATCATTCAAGGGTCGACTGTGTATCTCTTCACAGAAAGTCTCATAGGACTAGTGTTCACTGCAGGAGAGGCAGGAAATACAGAAATAAGCCACTGGACCTAAAGACATTGGGAGAAAAGCCTATTTGCTCCCAGAGTACCTTTCCTGCCTAAGGCTGATGGGCAGGCTCTGTAGAGAGCTTGCAAGCTGGCATTTCCTAGGTAGATTCCCAATGGCCTACAGTCTGATCTTATAGGCCCTTAAAGGTTCCTTGTCAGCCAAATGATGTGGACTCTCTCATATAGACTGACTCACATTAACCAAGTTTAGAGACTGACAAATAAACATTAATCTGAATTGTTAATTTGTCTCGAGCATTCTTGCTTCAGGTGGAGGATACCATATGAACTGGCCCAATTACATAAGGATTTCCCTCAGAGGCTGATCTACAGAAAAAGGTCAACTTATAATGAGAAGATCTGCTCATTAGGCTTGTGACCTTGGGGAAGTTATTTCACTTCCTAGTGCTGCAGTGCCCTCCCCTATAATAGCACCTACTCCAACCAGAGTAGAGAAATTACCGTATGCAGATGACTTAGAACAGTGCTTGGGACAGATGGCTTGAATACCTCTTTAATGTGCACATGGGATAGATAGGTTGAACTTTCTCATTTTTATTTTATTTTTTATTTATTTATTTATTATTTATTTATTTATTATTTATTTTATTTTTTACACAAGGAAATTGAGTTTCAAAGTGATTAATTGCTCTGCCCTAGGTCACACCCAGTGTTGTGTTTGCAAGTAGTTGTGTTTGTTCAGGACCAACTTGCAAAATCTACTGTTTATTTTAGAAAATCATGGATTTTGACACCCTGGGGGAGGCAATAAAACATAACCGTTCTGTGGGCTTTCATTTCTCTTTTAAAAAAATCTAAGCTTGTGGAAATAAAGGGTAGACTCTAGTTTCTTTGTTTATCATCAACTTTTGATTAATTTTGTCATTTTCCATATTTATCTCCTATGACTTGGACCTCCCTCAAATGATGTCCTAACAAATGAGATCAATTTTCCTATGAAATAATTTTTTTTTTAAGAAATTACAGTCATCCCAGACTCATGTTCTTAAGGAAGAAACAGTACATTTGGCAATTTCCATTGCTTCTGGTTGTGATCAGATTGAATTTCAGGCAGTCATCTTCAAGCTATGCCCTAATTAAGATGAACAGATATTGTCAGCTGGCTTGTCTAATCAGTTTCCCATCTGGTGTAATCATGTTTATGAGCAGGATCTGCTTTTGCTTGTCTTGGGCAATACCTAAAATCAACAGAACGAGGCAATCACATCTCCTAAGGTAAGAATGAGGGCCCCTCTTCACCTCAAATCTTTGCTGGGAAATCACAATTTCAAATCTACAGAAAAATGTGTGGGATATTTGCACTGCTGGAGCCCCATTAGGCTCATGGTGTCCATCCGTCCATTCATCCATCCATATACCCATCCATATTCATGCTTACTTCCATCGATTCCACTCTAGTAAACATTGCTTGAACCTCTCATATGTGTGAGGCTCTTTATGACCCAGGACATTACTATTATGCAAAAAAGTGTATTTCTGCTCTCGAAGCTCTTGGTGTAATGGAAAAAGCCTCAGAAACATATGGAACTGAAAAATAAAGCCTAGTGCTTTTTTAGTGAATGGTAGAGTATGAAAAATTATCACATCGAAAATAATTGTCTGTACAGTTTTGTATTCTGTCTCTGAGAATGATGATTGTGCCAAAGAAGGGTATAGAAGCTGACCTTTGTTCACTATTTTCTCAAAGAAACATGCCTTTGATAAATTATTTGTATTTCTATGATGGATGATGCTTTATTGATCTCCTGACTAAACAAAAGGCACACAGCACTGGGCAGAGAGATTTGAAGTTAACTCAGGTATGAGTGAACCAAAAGCACTGCTTTCCATCAGGAGAACAAGTTGAGGATAAAAAAAAATAATATCTTTGGGAAAGGTGCTGCCTATCTCTCTAGTAGCCTGTCCATATTTCAGCCAATGTTGTAGCTCTTGTAAAAAAAAAAAGATGCAGGAAGATGCTAAAATGCTCCTTGGTTCAATAATGGCCACAATGTTACCTTTTGGAAGAGATTTAGTCAAAGTTGTGTTAATAGGAGACTTAGGAGACTATGTTGATATAGGAAGAAAATGAATAATTGCTAAGGGGAGATGTGCTTGCCTTTAGGAAATACCACTAAATACAGGTTTCAACCTTTATTGAAGAACAGAATGAAATGGAATAGGAGTCCTCATCTTTTTTTTCACATTCTTAGTGTCCAAGCCTTCACAGCTCCCTGAAAGTTTGTGAAGACTGGGCAGAAAGCGGCCTCCACTAGCATATGGGGGAAGTCCCTTGGAGATTTGGCTTCCTTTTTTAAGTAAAGAGGCTGGAGTTTTCTTATACAGGTACTCCTGAGGTGTGACTATAGAAGGAAGATATGAACTTGGAGCAGCAAGAGGGTCACTGAGGAGAAGAGAGATGAAGAGATGCATAACATTTAGATGTACAGCCAGCAAAGGCCCCAACGATAAGTCCTCTGACACCTCCTCCAAAAGTCATAAGTGATTCTGGCCAAGTTATAACCTTCTGTCTCTATTATTTTGGTGCTTGCCTGAATCATTATTTAGTAAAAGAGTTCCTTACACCTCCATTTGAGTTCTGTGTCTGTTTCTTTAAAGGAGATGGTGTGGGATTATTCACAAATGAAGCTGTTCCAGATAGTACCTGGTGATGCTCTCAGGGAGGTGTGGCAAGTGGAAAGGAGAGTGTTGACCTGTCCTTGGAGTTACTGTGCTGAGAAAACCACCCATCATTAGGTGTTCTGCTGGACAATGCAGACTATGGGGTGGATTTCCTATATTCCCCTGATAACCTCTCCACCTAGGGCCAGGAAGGGGGCCCTGCTGTACTCTGGTTATATGAAAAAGTATTTCATAATGGTTTAACTTGTTTAAATGGGAGGGAGGAAGTGAGGTCTTGGTGCTGAATGTGTTTTAAGCAGATGTTGATCAACTAATCAGAAGGGGTATTTGAGATAGGACTCAAACATTGTCAGGATGACCTGAAGCTCCCAAACTTGGCAGCATATCAAAGTCAGTTATTGAGCTGTTAAAAATACAAGTATCCAACTCTGAGATTTTATGTTTCACATGAAAACCAGTTGGAATCTCAGATAAGCTTTGGCAGCCACCTACATATTGGATCATTTTTTAAGCTCTGATTCTTCGGTATCGTGTAGAAATTGGGTGAGTTTTGTTATGCATTGCAAGGTTGTCACATTATGTATGGTTGCATTTCAGTTGCTACCCGCTGGGATTGGCAGGTAGAGCTGTGAGTGACCTGTCATGTGAGTTCCTAGTGATCTACAAATAAGCTGAAAGAGGTTTCTGGAATTCTTCTTGGGACATTGAGACCCTTGCACATAGCAACACCATCTGGTACCATTTTTTTTCTTCTTTGTGTAGGCTGAGGTCAACAATGAGAGAAAAACATAATGATAAAGACAAAGGTATACAAAACAAGTGGTGAAATACAAGCATTTCTCAACATTGACTTTCCCACATTGGTGTCATGCAAGCAAGGGGTAGAGGTACATACTAATTAGCCATTTTACAAAGGGTCCTGGGAAAAAACCTTCTCTCTGAGGTTCAGTTTGGGACTTGTCACCAAATAAACAAAGACTTTTGGAAGATAGATCCAGGGAAGACCCCAATGTGGTGGGTATAGTGCTAGGAAGGAGGTTGTAGAAATTAGCACATGAGCCTAAGTATTCATTTTTGAACACTTCCACGCTTTCACATCAACCTTAGTGACTTGGTTATATCCCAAGTTGCTATCATACTCTTGCCTCCATGGAAAATTCTCTCCAAGTTCACTTCCACTCATCTGCTACATCCACTTTTCCCTTTCTTGAAATATTTCAATGGTTCTCCATTGCTAAAAAGATGAGGTTCAGTTCCTTTGTAAGGAACAGTAGCCCTAATGATGTACCCTATTCTCACCTCTTTAGATTGATCTTTTTCCACTCCACATTTTTCATGCCCTACATTTGAGCTATAACCTCCTACCTACCCCTGAATAAGCTTTCTTGGGCTTTGCTTGGCTCATGCCACTTACTCCACAAACATCTCTTGACAAGCGAATGATTTTTCAGGCTACAGGTGGAGCTTCTTCACAATGTTTCATCTAATTCTCCACCCCTAAGCAGAGTTGATCTCCAGGCTTTGAGCTACCAATGTACCTAGAACATAAATGTATGTATCATTTATTACACTCTTGCAATGATTAGTTTGTAAGTGTGGTCTGTTTCTTCTAGTGGACCGTAGATCATTGAGTGAAAGCATGGTTTATTGTCTGTTCAATACCATGTTCCCATTTCTTGCCTAGTATCTGGCACCTAGAAGGTGTTCTATATATATTGGTGATGAAAATATAGCAACTGTGAGCCAATAATTAGGGGATTTTAATTTTCTTTATGAAACAGCAAGTTCCAGGAACTTTGGGAGATATTTATGTATCAGGAGTACGTTTATTGTGTTCACCCTAAGATTCAGACCAACCAGGGTATGTCTAGAACACCAAATAAGTAGATACTAGATATTTCTGGAAAAGAAAGTATGACAAAAGAAGAATTACACATTTATTCTGAGGAAAACTGGCTAAGTCAGAGAGGAAGAGTGATTCTGAGCACAGCTCAGTGCTTATTATTTCAAAAACTGTGTGACCTAGTCCTCATGAGCCAAACCTCAAATCCTTGGAGAAAGGAACATAATTATATGGAGTAAGTAATAAAAGAGAGAATTTAGTGGGATCCATGTGGGACATTCAGAGGCATTTTCTGGCAAAAAGGGTTCCTGGTAGGGGTAGAAATGTAATTTTCACACTTGGAGTGATACTGTTGAAACACATGTTGATAGAGATATTGGCCTAGCCAGAAAGCCAGATGAACCTAAACCTGGGGGTTGGGGGGAAGGAGGGGGAAAGAGAGGAAGAGAGAGAGAAAGAGAGCAGGGCCACATAGGCAGAGGAAAGGAGAAAAATGATGGATACAGGGTGATTGAACTCAAGCCAGACATTCCAGGATTCCCCAAATTATTTGGGAGATTTTGTTTCTTCAATATGGAAGAAAGGCAGAAGCAGAGAAATACTCTTTTTAAAAAAATTTAAATTCAAATTAGTTAATATAGTATTGCTTTCAGGAGTAGAATTTAGTGATTCATCATTTATATACAACACCCAGTGCTCATCCCAACAAGTGCATTCCTTAATACCCATCACCCATTTAGCGCATCCTGCACCCTTCTTCCCTCCAGCAACCCTCACTTTGTTCTCTATAGTTAAGAGTGAGAAGTATTTTTTTTTTTTTTTAGTAACAATCCTGCTTCTTAAATCCCTTTCTCTTTCCTTCCCTTTGATGTGGTCTTGAAAAAAATTGCAGAAAGGAGTATAAAATGTGTATGAATAAAAAGAAAACCATGTGGGAGTACTTTAGGAGCTCTAGGTCAAAAGTGTCCTATCTTCCCAGATTGACCTTCCCGGTACATAACTTTTAGGATTTAGTATTGCCAGAGTTTTAGCTGTTATTTTGTCTCAAGAGAGGACTAAAGATGGGAAAAATAATTCCTTCTCACCAGGTTTAACTTTTCATCAGCATATTGCCATAGTTGGCATCAGAAAAGTGGCTAGTTTGGAAGATTAGGTTTAAAAATTAGGTACTTTAATTTTACTTCTCTTTTAAAGTTCATGTGAATGGGAAATTATTCCAGCAGCTGTTATAAATGCATGATCAAACAGCAGCTCTCAGTAATCTGGAAGTAAAGATTCCTTTCTTATCACTGTTGACGGAGAGAATGTTCCAAAGAAGTGGATATGGGAGCTACTTGCCTAATATTGACAAAACAGTGACACTGGCCTGTTTTCATTTTAACTGGAAATGAAAAACTGAGAATTTACACTTTCAAGATTCTTTTTGGCTTAATCTCTCTGGCCATAGCACTCTCTGCTCAGCCAGAAGGTGAGAAATCTATGAGCAGTTCCTGGCATCTTCATTTATGACATATAAAGAGAAAAGTCAAGCAATTCCGTTGGCATTAATTTTAAAGAATCAAACAACATCGACAAACTATCACCTAAGATCTAAGAACATGGACTTGAAATGTAGAGCCAATTCATACAGTGAAAAAAATCCCAGTGTCATAGGGTTTGTGAGCAGAGGGGCTGTCGAGATAAAAATTCCAATGCCCTCTTCTCATTAATTGGAAATTCAGAGAAATACCATTCTAAGCCATGCTCTACAGCAGATCTCCAGATTTTATTTACCTTGCATAACTGAAACTTTCCCATTTCCCCTCCCCACAGCCCCTGGCAACGGCCATTCTACTCTCTGCTTCTTGGAATTTGCTGTTTTAGATTCCACATAGAAGTGGGATCATAAAATATTTGTCTCTCTGTGTCTGCCTTATTTTACTTACCACGATGCTCTCCAAATCTATGTATATGTTGCAAATGATGGGTTTTCCTTCATTTTTAAGGTTGAGTTTCTTATATATTTTGGTAACTAACTCTTTATCACCTGACTGGCAATAATATGCAGGAAAATGAGACAAAAGATGAAAGTCAAAGAATTATTAGTACTGGAATCTGGATCCAGTTATCCTGGGGTTAATTGTCCCCAGTCCTTCCCTTTTGGAAATTTGCTTATGTGTGCCCTAAGTTAATTTCAAATTTCCCTCAGTGGCTTAAGTTAATTTCAGTTGACTTTCTGTCACTGTCATCTGAACCTGTCCTAATACTTTTCATCCTTCTTCTCTGTCTTTGATTGTCCTACATTTTAGTCATTGTTTGTAATAGACACAATAATGACCCCCAAAGATGTTCATGACCTAATCCCTAGAATCTATGAATGTTACTTTATATGGCAAAAAGGATAGGGAAGGGAGCAAGATGGCCTGGCTTTCATCTTAGTTTTCAAGACAATGTTTCAGGCACAGGCTGCAACATAGTGGTCTGTTACGGGATTAAGGTCCAAGGTGGCAAGGCTTGATTTCATGTGGTAAGGATAGAAATCTAGTAATCAGATCTGGGAATTAGTCCAGAATGTTCTGTGTTTCTTAAATCTTATCGTCAATAGTGCTTGTTTCAAAACCTTGAGAGCAGAAGAGTGTAGGAACATGAGGCACATATTGAGATCAATTGCCCAGTTTTGGGTCAAGAAAGACAGTCTGAGAAGGGACAGATAGATTCTTTATCTTAAGATAATCATTCTTGCAGCATGTGGGTGGTTCAGTAGTTGAGCACTTGCCTTTGGCTCAGGTTGTGATCCTGGGGTCCTGGGATCAAGTCCCACATCAGGCTCCTCGCAGAGAGCCTGCTTCTCCCTCTGCCTATGTCTCTGCCTCTCTCCCTGTGTCTCTTATTAATAAATAAATAAAATATTTTTAAAAAAGATAGCAATTCCTAAGACTCCACAGAACAAAGTGTTGGGATCATTCACTCCTTCTGAAAGGCAGCAATTCCAAATTATAGAACATTAGCCCTGAGATAGACCCAAAGGTCATATAGTATAGCCCTTTTTTTTTTAATCAGTGTTTCTCAAATATTTCTCCCTGGACCACCAGGGAGAGTTTTAGTTTCATTAAAATTGAAAATCCTTAGTCTCTGATCAAGCATTCTAAATCAGACTCTGTAAAGGCAGCAGGTATGTGTGGGTGAGTCAGGGGCAGGGCTAGAAAAATGCATTTTAACCACCTTCCAGGTGATTAAGAACCATTGGTTTTGTGTTTCTTAATCATTTAAGGACGATGTCCTAACTGGGGAGCAACTGAATTGGAATTTCTGAGAGCAGATCCCAGATACTGGTACTCTAATGAGCAGCTTGTGTTGAGAAATGCTGGCATAAAAGGTGGTAAAGTGACTTTCAAAAGTATACTCAACTGAACAGTGGTTGAATTGGAATCAGAATTGTCTTCCCTAAAAAAATAAAGCCTGAAAAGCTCTCCAAAACTGAGTGTACAAGTACCAAAATCAGAGGAATGAAATTGATGATTTTTGAGAAAAAGCAGTACGTCTAGTGTAAGCAGGACTGATTGGGGACCATTGGGCTGTTTTTATGTACTAGCCATGACCTGGTATGCTATGGGCTGACTGTATTTAATCAGGGGTGTACTGACAGAAATGGAGCTTCTAAACCCTCAATTTACAATGAAATCGCTGGAAAAGAAGCCTAAAACAATCCTAAGCATTATTAACTTAGCAGTCAATACACTGTCTTGCTATTAAGAAATCCCATAGTTCCAGGTAACTATCAAAATTGATGAGCAGGTACATACAGAGCTGGCTGTGGAGCTGAGATGGACACCTGAAAAGAACATCTATCACTAGATGCCAGAGGAGAGACAAAGAATTAATGTATATTTTATTCTCCTTCTTTTCCGAGTGCATGGTTTTGTGTTAAGAAGGCACGTCCTTCTCAACTTTACCAGTCACTAATCTCTCCATGCCTTAGCTCCAGACACAAATTAAGTTCCTAGTCAGTGACAGTTGAAGAATTTAATTTGCTGCTCATTCTGGGGGCTTATGTATATTTTGTTTGCCATGGGCTCTGAGTTTCTGTTTTCTGGTAAGTGAAACTGATTCTAGTGGGAACTGTTGGTGAATCTAAGTAGTGAAGACCGTTCCCTGGAGGGTGGATGCTCCTGTCTTTATTTTGTCACTGGCTTAGTTGTAAGCGTTCCTTGATGCTACCAGTTACACAGATAAAATCCGAATAGAACCAGGTATGACTTAGGAATGTAGTCTTATCCAATGTCATTTGTGGTGGGATGATCCACTGAAGATGTAACATAGTCTTTTATTCTTCTTTTCTGCTTATCTTACTGTATGCTTTAACTATGTAGGTATGTTAAGTATATCACAATGAAAACAATTAAAAAGGGACACTTGGGTGGCTCAGCAGTTAAGCACGTCTGCCTTTGGCTCAGGGTATGATCTCTGAGTACCGGGATCGAGTCCCACATTGGGCTCCCTGCATGGAGCCTGCTTCTCCCTCTACCTGTGTCTCTGCCTCTCTCTGTGTCTCTCAGGAATAAATAAATAAAATCTTTAAAAAAGAAAAAAAATTACATAAAAGGCTCTGCTCTCAAGTTACTCATTGTAAAGCAATAGAGAGATAAATATCTTATTATCATGCACATATTCAGCTCAGTTATAGAGTACTTTGGCAATGTGTAGAGGCAGGCCCATTCAGGAATGCCTTCTGTTTGGAGGAATCAGGGAAAGCTCTAGAGAGGGATGATTGGTGAAGTGTAGGGTTCTAAAGTAATGCAGTTTAAGAAAGGGCTGGAGATGCATTTAGATGCCAGATGGTGAAGGGCTTGTATGCCACATTTGGAAGATGTAAGACAAGAAGAACAGTAGGACCAATGAATATATAAACAATATTAGTCCCAGTTTTGGAGGAGGCCCAATTTTGTCAGTAAGATTTATGATTCACAAATCTAGTCACCAGTGTGGGAGGGGAGATAGGGAGATGGTGGCATAGGAAGATCTTGAGCTCACCTCCTCCCAT
Source organism: Canis lupus baileyi (assembly GCF_048164855.1). Taxonomy (NCBI): domain Eukaryota; kingdom Metazoa; phylum Chordata; class Mammalia; order Carnivora; family Canidae; genus Canis; species Canis lupus. The sequence goes on along the minus strand of NC_132839.1, from coordinate 50,062,431 downwards.
AGGCATACCAAATCTATAGCTATATGTGGAACAATATCCTCTGAAAAAGAACTTGAAATACCTGATGCTCCTCTACAACAATGAATAAAACGACCACACTGAGATGAGTAGGAAAAGTAGAGATGTGGTCTCACCAAAAACCCCATCCCTGGTGTGGTGACCCATAATAGAGAGAGACCTCACAAGTCTGAACTTTGTCCTAAAGGAGCAAGGGGTTTGTGCCCTACATTAGGTACCCCATCCCTTGGGACCTATGGAGGATCAATAAGCTCTCAAATGCCTGGCTTAGAAAACCAATAATATTTACATCCAAAGGATCTAAAAAGTGGTAGGGAATTTAAATACACTTTTTAAAGGACTTGTGTGTGGTCTTACTTGCCATAAAACCTAGAGCAAAAGCAGTTCAACCCATTTGAAGAGTATTTAGACTATATGTAGGAGATTCATTGGCTAATCTTAAAGCATCTGCTGAAGGGGCAGAGGGCAGTTAGAACTCTCTCCAGAGATGGAGGCATTGGCTAGTAGCATTTGTGCACTCTCCTTCTAGTGCAAAAAGGCATGTGCAGACACAGCAGTCTCCCACTGATTTGCTGGGGCTGAAGTGTACAAATAATACAGCATTCTCTTGCTGACTTTGTGGAGCTGATGGGTGCATGCAGATATGGCACTTTTCTACTACCTTGCAAGAGCTAATGAATGCACACAGCCAAGGCATTCTCAACTTGCTAAGGCTGGTGGGCATGGCTGCCTCTTGCATTCTCCATTTGCATAGCTAAAGCCTGCAGGTATGTGCACTCCACACAAAGGATGCCCCTTGATTGTCTGGCCCTAGTAGGCATGGGGGGTTGCATTCATGGGCTTCATGGGACTGCAACAATCAGAAAGACAGTTCTTGGCAGATGATCACCCTCATGGCACTGCACAGACAGTAGACTGAAACATATCCACAGTTTTCCTGTTAAAAAGGCCTATTTACTTGTCCTGGAGTTTCATCCTTAGAGACAGGCTCAGGTCTGCCACACATCTAAAGACTAGGAAGGAGCTCTCAGAGAACATAGGCAGGGAGACACCATCCTTGCACTCTTCCCTGGCCTTGTTACAGCTCACTGATACCTCACAGAGAAGAACCTGTACACCCTCTGGAGCCCTGGGTTTTGCAAGAATCCCCTAGGGGACATCTCCAGATATCCTGGTCTGGAAGCCTGCAGGGTTTATGATTGTGGCCCCACAGGATTATATATATATTTATATACTTTAAAATCTGTCTTCTAAAGGTCTGGCTTCCAATCAGCTTGCAACTAGGTGCTAACTGAGATCATTCCCGTTGGAACAGAGACAGACCATGGTACATCTTCAACAACAGAGACCTATCAAGAATAAATTAGATTGCTTAGACAATCATAAAGGTTTGAGATCTATCTGAAGAGCCGGGATAAGGTTAAACAATAAAGTTCATCACCTACACAAGGCAAATTCCTCAAGACTGGAAAAGTAGCTGTTTTGCCTGATACATAGAAACACAGAGTCAAGCAAAATAAGGAATCAAAGGAATATGTTCCAAACAACAACAACAACAACAAAAATAAGATAAAAACCTCAGAAAAATAGCTCAATGAAATAGAGATAAGCAAGCTACCAGGTAAAGAATTTAAAATAATAGACCTAAAGATGCTCACCAAACTCAGGATAAGAATGGAAGAACACAGTGAGAACTTAAACAAAGAAATAGAAAATATAAGAAAGTACCAAACATAAGTCACAGAGCTGAAGAATACAATAATGAACTGAAAAACTCCACAGACTAGATGAAGTAGAAGAGCAAATTCAGAATCTAGAATACAGAACAGTGGAGCTCACCAAAACAGAGCAGCAAAAAAAAAAATTTAAACAGTGAAAATAGCTTAAAGAACCCATAGCTCAACATCAAGAGCAATAATATTCACAGTATAAGGATCCTAGAAGGAGAAGAGAGAAAGAAAAGGGTGGAAAATTTATTTGAAGAAACAATTACAGAAAACTTCCCTAACCTGGAAAAGGAACAGACATCCAGGTCCAGGAGACCCAGAGAATTCCATATCAAATGAACTCAAAGAATTCTACACCAAGACACTTTATAATTAAATGTCAAAAGTTAAAAATAAAATTAAAATGTTAAAATCAGCAAGAGAAAATCAAAGTTTCATATATATTGGAACTCTAATAAGACAGTCAGCAAATTTTTCAGCAGAAACCTTGCAAGCCAAGGGAAGAATGGCAGGATACATTTAAAGAGCTGAAAGGAAAAAATTTCCAACTAAGGATATGCTACCTGATAAGGTTATCATTTAGAATTGAAGGTGAAATGAGTTTTTCAGATACGCAAAAGATAAAGGAGTTCATTACTACCAAATCACCATTACAAGAAATGTTAAAGGGACATTTTTAAGTTGAAAAAGGAGGAGGGGCATTGATTAGTAACAAGAAAATATATGAAAGTAAAAATCTTAATGCTTAATTAACTATATAGTAAAAGGAGCAGATTAATCACTTATAAATTAGTTGAAGATTAAAATACAAAAGTAGTAAAATTATCTAAAATAATTAAAGAGCATACACAATGAAAATATTTAAAATGAGAAATCAAGAATAAAAAAAATGGGGGGGGTGTAAAAATGTAGTTTTAGATTGCATTGAAATTTAAGTTGCTACCAACTTCAAATAGATGTTATATATATTATGATGTATGTGAACCTCATTGTAACCATAAAATAAATTCACAAAGATAAAAAGAAGGAAATCTAAACATAACACTAAAGAAAATCATCAAGCCATATGGGAAGAAAAGAAGAGAAGAAAGGAACAGAAAGCAACTACAAAACAGCCAGAAAAGAATGAACAGAATGTCGTTAAGTTCATACCTATCAATAATCACTGTAAATGTAAATGGACTAAATTTCCAATAAAAAAATGTATAGTGGCTAAATGGATTAAAATAAAAGACTCATCTATATGCTGCCTAAAAGAGACTCACTTACGATGTACATATACACACAAATTGAAAGGAGGGGGATGAAAAAATATAACACATTAAATAAAGTACAAGGAACAAAGCAAATATACAAAAATTGGTTGCATTTCTAAACACTAACAAGGAACTATCAAAAAAGAAATTAAAAAAAAAAATTAAAAAAAAAAAAAGAAATTAAGAAAACAGCCCCAGTTACAATTGCATCAAAAAGAATAAAATATCAAGGAATAAATTTAACCAAGGAGATAAAAAATCTGTATACTGAAAGCTAATGGATAGTGATGGAAAAAATTGAAAAAGACACAAATAAATGGAAAGCTATGTATGCTCATTGATTGTTAAATTTATTATTGTTAAAATGTGTATATTACCCAGAGCATTATACAGATTCAGTGCAACCCTTGTCAAAACTCCAGTGGCAGTTTTCACAGAAATAGAATATTCTTTAAATTTGTATGGCACTGTATTGAATTATATTCTATATATAAATATGTGTATATGTGTACATATAAATGAAATCTTAATCTTTAATGAAATCCTCAATCTTTCAAAAAACTAAAAAAATTGGGACAACATGGATCAAACTTCAGGGAATTATGCTAATGAAATAAGTCAGAGAAAGACAAATACCAATTCATTTTACTTACATGTGGAATCCAAAAAACAAACAAATGAACAACAAAATACTACAAAACAAAACAAAACTGGTAAAAATAGAGAACAGAATGGTGGTTGCCAGAGGAAAAAGGGGGTGGGGAATGGATGAAATAGGTGAAGGGGTTCAAAAGTTATAAAATTAATATTATAAAATAAATTAGTCATGGAGATGTATTATACAGCATGATGACTATAGTCAATAATATAGTAGTGCATACTTGGAAGTTGTCAGGAAAGTAAATCCTAAAAATTAACATTGTACAGGAAACAAATAGTAACTAGATTTATTGTGGTGATCACTTCACAATGTATACAAATATGGAATCACTATTTTGTACTTTGAAATCAATATAATGTTATTTGTCAATTATACTTCAATAAAAATTTGAAAAGAAATAAAGGTGAAATAAAGGGCCTTGATGGAATGAATGATGTCATTCATTTGCCACCCACTCTCACATTACTGACGGCATGCCCTAGAAAAATATGCACTAACATGAGTGTGCTTGTTCCATTTCTAATACAACTGTAGTGTTCATACCAGTCAGGACTAACAATCTATCTTTTTCTTTGCATTATGTATTTCAACTTACTTCCTTTGAATGTTGTAAAGCACATTTTTCTCCTAAACAGGATAAGTCAAAATATTCTCCTAAGCTTGGGATAAATAATGTATTATGATGAAGCCAAAAATTTTTAGAATATTTTATTTGTTTTATTTTATTTATTTTAGAAAGAATATGAGCAGATTAGGGGGTAGAGGGGAAAGAACTCCAAGCCAACTCTGTGCTGAGTATGGAGCCTGATGCAGAGCTCAAACTCACAACTCTGAGATCATGACCTGAGCTGAAACCAAAAGTCTGATGTTTTTTTAAAAAAATATTTTATTCATTTATTTGACAGATAGAACACAAGCGGGCAGAGTGGCAGGGCAGAGGGAGAGGGAGAAGCAGGCTCCCCACTGATCAAGAAGCCCAAGGTAGAGCTTGATTCCATGACCTGAGTCGAAGACAGACAGACGCTTAATTGACTGAGCCACCCAGGTGCCCTGAAATGAATTTGCTTAAAGGTCCAGGAGCGGGGCTTTTGTTGCAACATTCTCAAACCATTATGGTGAGTATCCCAAGTTAATTTTGCCTTTAGGTGACTTTTAGGTTGGATGAGTAGGGGAGAAAGGAGGGGAAGTAGCTGGAGGAAAAGCAGAAGAAGAGAAGAAGGGAGGAGATTGAGAATTATGTGAAACCCTACCATTAAATGCTTAATAAATAATGTAATAAAAGTGCTATCAAAGCCCTTTTCTGAATGTTTATTGGAATCTATTTTAATGCATTTGCCCTGGATTTGTAATTGCAAAATAGCCAGCAGAGATTTACTTTTTTTTGGTTCTCATTCTATGTTATTCTCTCTTGAGTACAAATAAATCATATATATGGGTTTTATTTTTTAAAGCCTCAGAAAGAAAATAAAGTTGTCGGTATTATAAAAGGAAACAGGCTTTGACTCTTGATGTGTTAAAATAGTTAGGAATTTTTAGTACCTCTAGTATATTGTCTTTTTATTTAGTCCCCACAAACTTACTAAGTAATTTTTGTTAGACTTCTTTAGAGAATGAAGGAAATGGAGGGATAGAGATTACATAGATTGCTCACAGTTAAAAGAGTTAATAATTATAATCTACCAGCTCTAATTTAAACCCAGTCTTTTGTACTGAAAGCCCATGCTATTTATTTTACTTCATATTTACTCAGGCAGGTTTTGTTCATTAGAGATTTTTAAGCATAGATAATACAGCCCTTATACTAACCACTCAAAAAGTACTTTTTTAAAAATAGAAAATTGACCTAATTTTCCAAATCATTTTTCACTCCAAGTTCTTTTTTCCTACATTTACTCCACCTTTATAAATGATATCTGAGGGGAAAATTTAAGGGATTTTTCTTGCCTCCTCCCTTTCCTGGAAGGAATCCTCCCCAACCACTACTGTTACATGTCTGTTTGAGATGGTTTTGCATCAACTTTCCTTTTTGTCTCAGTGAATGATACAGGGAAGATCTAAGTGAGTTAATCAGAGTCTACCCACAGGATTTTTGTAACTACATCAAAGAAAGAGAATGTCTCTTTTCTTCTTGAACTTTTGTTATGTAAAAGTCAGCAGCTATTGGTAGCCAACTTTGTTCAGATGGTAAGAGAATGAATGAAGGCAATGGTCAGAAGCAGATACAGGGAAATAGCAGAGTCCCAAACTCTTGATTATCCAGGCTTCAATTGTGTTGAAGGCCCAATTCATCCCTCCTCTTACCACAACTTATGTTTTTAATTTTAATTTTTTAAAGATTTTATTTATTTATTTGAGAGACTGAGGGGGAGAGCAAAAGAATGAGTGGGGATGGTAGTAGCAATGGCAGAGGGAGAGGGAAAAGCAGGCTCCCTGCTGAGCAGGGGGCCAGACACAGGGCTCAATCCCAGGACCCTGAGATCATGACCTGAGCGGAAAGCAGCTGCCCAACCAACTGATTCATCCAGGGACACCTCAGCACCCATACCACAATTTAATTCTTCCATTATACCTGGGATCTTGAGAGCCAAGTGATCTTTTTTGTCAATGTGAGCCCAAGATGATTTTCTGCAACTTGTCACCAAAAATCCTAACTAATGCAACCCCATCAGAAAAATAGTGTTCCTGTTATCATTTTAAAATCAGTTTGACAATACTGGCACACACAAAAAAGGATAAGTTGCCATGAAATAACATTTGCTCATGCATTTTCAAAAAATGTTTTAAAAAAGTGGTGTTTAAAAGGTCTAAGTATTTTCAAAAGGTAATACTTAGCAGAATTGGATTTTAAAGATATAAACACTTGGATATAACTAGATAGTTTGTATCGATCTTAATTATCAGTACTGGTGCTAGTTACAATATTTTGTATTGAATCAATGCATCTCATTTAAACAGAAAACAAAAAGGATATTGCAGGCTTTTCAGCAGCAGTAATGGCAGGGTAACTTGAGTGGATCAATCCCCTTACAATCCCCAAAACGATGAGAAACTCTGGATAAAATTAAAAAGCCCCAAAATATTTGAAAGTGCTAAGACAACCAAAAGGAGGCAGAAACTTGAGGGAATCAAACACTTGGAAGAAGTAAACAAAACTAGATGAAATCTCCATTACATAGTTTTTCCAGGAAGGCACACACCAATCCTTATGGCATGGGGGTAGCTAGAACTCAAGTAGAAAGGTATAGTTTTATGGATTTGCTGTTTGAAGGAATCAAATTCAAAACTGAGAGGACAGCTATAAATTAGGAGGCAAAAGGAGAGATCTTTAGAGAGTAAAATCCCTAAGTATATAAATTTCCACCAAATCTTTACCTGTATATGTATGGGGAAGCTTCACATAGCAGAAAGGAAAGAAAAAGCTGGAAGTTTAAAACCAGAGGAGAGATTTCAACTGCTGCCCATTGTTGAGGAGACATTTTGAAGTTTGGATCCCTCTAAGTAAAGGAGTTGGTAAGCACTTAACGGTTCCCACTGAAACCCAGAAGAAAAATTCTCTAAGAGTGAATGCTATTTCCCAGCTCTAAGGATTCTAAGAATGAGGATGAATCCTAAGTGGATTCACCATAGAAAATATAATACTAAACCTCACAAGTTCAAAGTTATCACACAGTAACTTCTGGCTAGATGGACATATCTTCCATAATATACAGTGGACAATAATAATTAGAGAAAGCTATCTATTCAAAGAAACTGAAAATTGTGACTCATAGTCAAGAGTCAAAGCAGCCAAAAAGAACAGAAATCAAGGTGATGTACATTATTATAGGTTGTATAAATATATTTAAGGACCTAAAGGGTAAGACTGTTATAATGAGTGCATAGATGGGGAACTTCAGCAGAAAAAGCAAAACTATAAAAACCAAGAATGAAATTGATGTTTGGAAATTAAATACTGTATTTTAAAATAACTTATAGATTAAAGTAAAAAGAACATTAAAAACATTCCATTTATATGGAATGAGAATGAAGATAAAATATATGTAATTGAAGGATGGGGACAAAGCAGCACTAAGAAGGAAGTTTATAGTTTTAAATGCTTATGTTAGAAACTAAGAAAGTTTTAAAATAAATGACCTAATTTTCATTTAAGAAACTTTGAAAAAATGAGCAAGTCAAACCCAAAGAAAGAAAGAGATTAAAAAGAAGATAAACAGAAATAAACAAAATAAGAAATAAACAATAGAAAAAAACTAACAAAGGCACAAGTTATTTCTTTGTAAAGATTAAGAAAATTGATAAATCCTAGCGAAAAATTGAAAAAACACCAGTGAGGGTGAGGATACCACTACAGATTCCACAGATATTAAGCATGTAACAAGAATTGATTTAAACCAGTAAATTAAACACAGGTGAAATTGACAAACTTTTTTAAAAACGAAAATTACCAGAACAGATACAAGTGTTAACAGAGAATTTGAATAGCTCCATAACAACTATTATTATAGAAATTAAAAATTTTTTGAAGATTTTATTTATTTATTCATAAGAGACACACGGAGAGAGAGAGAGAGAGGGGCAGAGACACAGGCAGAGGGAGAAGCAGGCTCCATGCAGGGACCCCGACGTGGGACTTGATCCAGGGTCTCCATGATCATGCCCTGGACTAAAGTAGGCATTAAATCACTGAGCTACCCGGGCTGCCCCAGAAATTAAAGTTTTAATAAAAAACCTTCCCAGAAAGAAAAATTCATGCCAAATGTTTTAAGCTGATGTGTTGTAGCAAACATTTAAGGAAGAAATAATACCAAAGTTTCAGAAACTTAAAACATATGTATAAACAGAAGAGGAGAGAACATTTCCCAACTCATTTGATGAAGCCTGCAAAACTTTTATACCAAAAGTAGACAAGGACATTACAAAATAAGAAAATTGCAGACCAATATCCTTTATGGATATATGCACAAAAATTCTGACCGAAATATAAGCAAATCAAATCTTATAGAATACAGAATGGATAAAACATCGTGATTAAAGAGGAGGATATGTCCAAGGAATGTAAGTTTTTTTAATTAAAAAATTAATCCACATAATTTACCATATTAACCTTAGAAAAAAAACAACCCCAAATAATAATTCCAATAGATCCAGAAAAAAATATTTGAGAAAATGTAGTACCTCTTTAATGACAGTAACTGTCAGGGTATGCCTGGGTGGCTCAGTAGTTGAATGTCTTCAGCCCAGAACATGATCCTGGGGTCCTGGGATCGAGTCCTGCATTGGGCTCCCCTCTCCCCTGCTAATACAGTATAAGTAGGATGACTAGACTTTGTTTCCAACTTCTTTTTCATTTTGAAGATTTTCTAGAGAGCGTAGGAAACATCTCTGGCTCTCACCAGGCCCCAGGAGAATTTCACCCCAGGATTGATTAATGTACCATGTTAAATGATGGGAGGGCAGCTTGTACTCTGTGCAACATCAGCATGCTGCAGTGTTCACTACATGTTCAATACAAACAACATCAAAAGGGCATTTTCCTCTGTCATAATTTTGATAGAAATCTTATAGATCAGTGTAGGGATATCAAGGGATGTTCACTTAAACTACACATGTTCTGTGGAAAGCATCACATATGTGTGTAGCTCAATAGCTAGACATTTGCTCCAAAGGGGCATATTTCCTTGGTTCCATTGAAATGATTCTTGTATTCTTTTCTTGAGGGGACCGTGATCAGCAGGCAGTATAGTAAAAGCAAAGAATGTTAGATTTCAAGAAAGCTTAATATTCACCTTATCTGAAATCCATTTTAGAAATGGGAGAAACGATTTGTTCAAAGTTCATGTAGTAGGTAAAACTAGCCCCAGAACCAAGGTCATGACCTTTCTCATAGTTTAGTAAATTTTTTTTTAATAAAACCTCATCCAAATTCATCACAATATTGTTATTAGTATTATTAACTTCCCATACTTACTTAGATGTACTTATATATTTATTTTTGTTGTTGTTTATTACTGTTTCCTGCATACTACTCCTAACTTAGTTTAACTTTTTCTGCCCCCAATATATACTTAAGTTAGAGTTCTGTCAGTAAGGACCTGTCAATGGTAAGCTTTATTAAAATGTGCCTGGAGATATTTTCATTTCATCTTAATTATTAAAAAATTATTTAACAGAGTGTGGAATTTTGAGCATAGAATTCTTAGGTGATAAAAGATTGCTCTTTGACTTTCAGCATCTTAAAAAGATTATTATTATTATTATTATTTTGGCTTCTGGCCTTTATTATCACTGTTGAGAGTTGCTATTCTAATTGTAGCACTTTTGGAGAAACTGTCTTTCCCTTTGGTTATTTTAAGATTATACTGTTATGTTGAGGCTCTGCAATTTCACTATTCTGTGTCTAGATAATGATTTTTAATTTTTTTCATCCTTTGTGGGAGTCAATGTGCTTTATCAAACTGAGTTCATATCTTTCATCTACTGTGGAAAATTTTAAGGTATGACCGTCCAACATTACTTTTATCTTTTCTATATTTTCTTGCTTTCTGTTACTATTTTAAGATATTTTACATTCTATGGAAATGAAAATTTTCATTCTATCTTTCATGTCTTTCTAAAACTTTCACATGTCCTGTTCTTTTTATTTTCTTCCCAAATCTAGCTTCCAGTACTATAATCTTCTCTTCAGCTGTGTCTAATATATGATTCTCTACTGAGCTAAATAATCTCAGTAACTATGATTTCATTTCTAGAAACTACACTTGTTTCATTCTCAAATATGCCTCACCATTTTTATTTTCTTTCATTGTGATTTTTCCTTCTTTTATCTCTTTAATAATTTTAAACACACATATTTAAGTAATCTCTTATTGTTCTATGAATTTGGATTCTTGGGGTGCCTATTTTTCTAATATTGTGCCTATAATCTTCTTGGTGGTTTGTTTTCTTATGTGTTTTCTAATTTTTCATTATAAGTTCACTTTCAGTGGGAAGAATTATTAATTCTGTGGAAATTAAAGGCAATCTTATTTGAGGAAGTTTTGCTAAAGTATGGTTCTACACTTGCTTGTTCCAGATACTTTGGGAGTTTCCCATTACATAAGCACTTTTTATGTTGAGCTCTCAGCATTGGTGTTTGCACACCATGGAGACTAAAATCTTTGGAAGAGCCAAAAAATTTCATTTAGACTCTATTCTAGAAAAGAATTTTAGCTAGTGAGGGAGGGTAGATGAGTCACTTGGAAAAGATATGGAGATCCACCAGATGCATTTCTAGTGCTTTCGCATGGACAACTGAGCTCCTTAGTGTCCAGCATGTTAAATTCTGAAAAATCCAAAAGGGAGATAATCTTATCCTGGCCAAAATGAATCTCCCTTCCAACACTGACAGCAAGTAGCAGCTTGTATTCCAAAGGACACAGAGCTGGAAAATTCACGTTCTGTACTTAACATTCCCAAAATGTTCAAGCTGCTTTTCCCTTCATTGAAAACTGAGTGCACAAGACATTCTTAAATATGGTTAGCATCTTAGAATTCTAAGTTTTATCTGCCTGCTACAACACATGCTGGCTTCCTGCAGATACACATGGCTTCCTGGCAGTACATCTCAGGTGGGTCAGATGAAAATATCTTGTGGCTCTCATAGCCAGGGACTGATTTAAAAGCTTAGAACTAGGTTCTGTTGGTATTTTTTGATATTATGGATGATAACAATGATGACTAACATTTGTTAGTATTCATATGGGCCAGATAATACGTAAGTGCTTTACATTAATTATGTTATTTAATCATTCCAAACATCTGAAATGTGACTTGAAGAGTTTAATAAGTTGCACATGGTCATAGACTTCAGGGAATTTGGATTTGAGTTTAGGCACTCTGATTCCTGCATCACACGCTCAAGCTCAATGCCATTTTGCTGCAACTGCTATTGATACCTGTTATTTTTGCAAGTAATGTAGATAAAAAAAAAATTAAATCAACGAACAGCTACATTCAGTGTCAGTCTAGCCTTTTAAGTACAATTATAAAATACAATAGTGTTCTATAACCATTTTGATTTCTACACTTGTCCTATTTCCCCATGAACCATCCACATGTTCCCTAAATGTCACTCATTAGGTATATGTAAATTCCAGAGAGCACTTATTCCCAGAGGGAATCCTGGGATTCCCTGGGAACAAATCCTTTGTTGGTTAGAGTGCCCTGAGTTTCATGTTGAAGAGAATGGTTTCCGTGATGCTTCTCAGTTGTAAAAATTTGAAATAATGTTAAAAGTAGGCATTATGTTGGCAGTTGCTGGGTCTCCTAGAGTTTGTCAGGGCAGAGTAAGCGATTGAGTATTAATTGCTTTCTAGTCATTCAGATTCCCTAAATCTAAGCATCACCTTGCAATATCATATTTTCTTCATCTGCTCAACCTTGTGTGCCAATCTGGGTGATGGTTAATAGGGTGCCAGGAAAAACAGCAGCTGAGGCAGCTCATAAGAAAAAATAGTGCCCTTTCCAGAAAAAAAGAAAGAAAACAAAGTAAATTCCATCTTGTAAAAAATATTTTTTCTATTGTAGAAGCACATAATGAGTCCAGAAAATTTGGAAAAAGGAGAGAAGGAAGAAAACTCTACTCCAGTTGTAGCAGCCAAGACAATAACTGTTAACAGATTTGTGTATTTCTTCTTTGTCTGTTTTATTTGCATAGTTTTGTACTTTCGTTTTTGATAGTTAAGATCATACTATAGAGTCAAATATCTCCAGATTTGTGTTTTTCCTGATATTATAATGAGTGTTTTTCCAAATACTGCCTGTATGGTTACACACACACACACACACACACACACACACACACACACTACCCATGTTTAGTCTGTGTGATGCATTCTACCTGAATTGGGAGTGCTGAACATTTAGTGCTACATGAAGTCCTTAAACAATAGGCCTCTATGGAGTTGTGTTTTCTGGCAGCTAATGCTGGAAAGTGCCCTTCCATTCTCTTCACATCTTCTCCTGGACTCTTAATATGCCTCCTACCAAGATTTATTCTGGTTGCCATTCATCTGAATTTTGTTTAATCTTAATGGGCACCAGTGATGTATAACACTGTGCTTTATAAAGGCAAAGGACCCTCACCAACTCTTAATTTCCTATAATCTTTTGTAAATCAATTCCTTTTTAGAAAAATTTTATTTATTTATTTATTCATGAGAGATACACAGAGAGGCAGAGACATAGGCAGAGGGAGAAGCAGGTTCCCCATGGAGATCCTGAAGTGGAACTCGATCCCAGGACCTCAGGATCACAACCTGAGCCACAGGTAGATGCTCAACCACTGAGCCACTTAGGTGTCCCTGTAAATCAATTTTTGGAGGTATCTTGAATCACTATGAAATGAATATTTTGACATGCTGTATGATATGCTTTATATACATATATAAATAATATACATATATATTTCCCCCACTCATTCCTTCCCAGGTTCTATCATTTTTAATCACATTCTATCAGCCATTAGGGGTCAAGACTCTTTATCAGAACCCCAAATAAATATCAGAAAGAGAGGCCACTGCACAATAAACTAAATGGTTTTAGCAATCTCTCAAGTTAGGGAAATGGCAGTCATTGGCCAGGGGCTCATCTGCTTGGATAGGTTTAATAGCAGTTAAAACATGAGAGAAACATATATTAACACTATTTATGTTTTAATTGCTATTAAATCTATCCTAGCAGATGAGCCTCTGGCCAGTGAGTGCCATTGTGTGAGGGAAGTGAGAGAGGTATATGGTGTGTGTGTGTGTGTGTGTATGTGTGTGTGTGGAGAGGGAGAGAGAGAGAGAGAGAAGTTGAAGGGAAATATTTCAGAGATAAATAATAGTATGACAAATCAGCCTTTCAAAAACATAAGTGCAATCCAACTTTGAAAAGGGTTTTCTTGCATTAAATTCTAAGCTCCTTGAGATGTTTATGTCTGTGTTATTCACAGCACTGAGCAGAATGTCTTCACAAACATGCTCAGTGAGAATTGCCTCTTACTCCTTTAAAAGTCCTCCAGGTGGATCACTTATGGGTGCTAGAGTAAAAGTACTCATCTAAAAAAATAGGAGGAGACAATGGGTATATTGGAAAGAGCAAGAGTTTAAGAGTCAGATGGATTTGTGGCTTTGTCACATTCTAGCTTGGTATGTGACAAAACTCCTCTGAGCTTTACTTTTTTTTGGTAAAATTCAGTAAAATTGAGTGTTGTTTTGAAGATTAAAGAAGCTAACAAAAGTAAAGTCCCTTGTGTTAAATCAATTTTTTCCCCTATTTTCATCCTTCCTTTTGGTTGGAAGGATAAAGGCATTTAGCTCCTATGAGTGTCATTTGCCACACCCCTGGACTGGGTGTAACATCATCTACTCTTCTGTGACAAATTAGATGGCTTTGAGGTGTCGGGCATCCACTGGGAATCTTAGAACATGCCCCTTGGATAAGGGGAGGACTGCTGAGATCATATATAGTCCATAATACATAATAATCACATAGTTGTACATAGTATGTACATAATAACCACATATATCATACAAATTACATAAACTTTGTAACTAATCCTTGCTTGATATGTTATAGCCTGTAAGGAACTTGCATGTATTTTAAAATTTTTGATATAACTATAGGGAAGAATAGAAAAAATACTTGATATTTTACATGAGTTGAAATATCTGAGAGAAATATCTAATATGATGAATGACAGAATCACATTTAAAACAATATTGGCAGGTAAAATGGTGAGCAGAACAATAAACAATTAGAAATAAAACTTAACTAGATGAAAATAAAATCCTATACGTAGGAGGGAAAAAAATTCAAAATTCTTCACAAGGATCCATTTATCCAACCCATTGTTCAAGCACCTTTCATGTGCCAGGCACTTTTGCAGACTGTGGAAGTACAATGCTAAATAAGATGAAAACAAAACAAAACAAAAACCCCACAAACAAAGAAAAAAGGTGGAAGAGACACACAGTAAGCAAATTAATGTGAACTATAATTTCAGGTAGTGATATGTATCTCTGTGTTAAAACAAGTAAAGCAAGATAAAAGGCTTGGCTACATGGAGGGGCCAGGGAAGTGATAATTGAGTGGAGGTCTAAAGTGGATGTAGGGAGCAAGGCAAGCAAGAGTCTCTGGGGGAAGACTGAAGGAAGCATCAGAGCCTGGGACAGGGTGGATGGGGATGCAGGATGGATGGAAGGCCAGTCTGGGAAGTGCAGTGAGATAGAGTTGGAGGGAAAAGGGGTACTAGAGAAGATGAGCAAGACTAAATTATATAAACCAGGTAGGGGACTGTAAGGAATCTGGATTTTATTTTGGTATAAAGGGAATATCTTGGGGGGAGTTTGGAGCATAGCAGTGACTTGATTTGACTTGTGTTTTTAAAAGATGATCATTCTGGTTGCTCTGTGGGGCCTTAATTGTGGGTGGACAAGAGTGGAAGCATTTAGATGAATTTCTCTTGACTTTTGTACAAAAGGGCTATGGACTAAATTGTGTCCCCCTCAAATTCATAGGTTGAAGTCCTGACCTCCAATGTGATTGTGTTTGGCGATGGAGCCTTTAACTTAGTAATTAAGATTAGGGCCCTAATCTGATAGGATTATTGTCCTTTTAAGAAGAAAAAGAGTACACACTCCCTTTCCTCACACACATAGAGAAAAAGCCATGTGAGGACACAGTAGGAACGTGGCCATATGCAAGCCTGGAAGAGGGCTCTTACAAGGAACTGAGTGGGGTAGTACCTTAACCTTGGGCTTTCAGCCTCCAGAACTGTGAGAAAATAAATCTGTATTGGGTAAGCCACCTGTTTTCTGATATTTTGCTATGGCACCTGAGCTTATAATACAAAAGCTTTATATGAAAAGCACTTGGGGTGATTTTTTAAATTTGTTTTATTTTGTTGACCCTACTTTAATGCATGAGTACTGCCAGGTGGAACTCCAGAACAACTAGAGCAACTTTGGCCTGCATTGCTCTTGTTTATTTCCACCCAGGCAGAGGACAGGGCCCCTGCACTCTGCACAGGTCAAACCACATCTGAACACCATGCACTCATTGATATCACCTTTCCAGACGATGGAGGAGGGCACTATAACCATATCAGCAGAGGGAAGAGTTTGAGAAATTGCACTCTAGGTAAAGTTTAAGGAACTAAGGTTGTCCCAAATGGAGAGAAGAAGCTTGGAGGTAAATGGAAACGCGCTCACCTTCAGTTTCGGAAGGGTAGCACCAAGGAGAGAAATTTTCAGGCAGTCAGATTTTACCTATGATCTCTTGCACAATTATTTAAAACTGGGAAACATTAGCCCAGAAAGAAATGTTTCCTGTCTCTAAAAGTGACCATTTCAGGCTAGAAATATGTAAGTTTGCCCAGCACAGTGGGTTTCCCTTTCTGAGGAGTCAGACATGCTTCAATACATATGCAAGGCAAAACATAAACTAGAAAAGCACACTGTTTCATGAAACTGGGCACTAACATCATATTTTGGAGATAGCTATACATGTCTCAATATTATGCATGAAATCAAAGTGCACTGCCAGTCTCCAAATATGCTGCATTCTTTATTCATTTGTGCAGTTCTTAATTTGGAAAGTTTGCCCCACAGGCAAACAAATATTCACATTATGGATTTTGATGTTGCTCTTCATATCTGTGCAGTAATGAGTCTATTCCTTTTTCAATATTGAAATCATTTTAGGAACAGAATGCAAACAAATGAACTTCCATAAACAAAAGTACATTCTTTTTATGATTATAAATGTAATGCATGTTCCTGGTAGAAAATACAGAAGAGTATGTAAAATAAAAACAGTCACCCAGATTCCTATTTCTAAGAGACAATCATGCTAACGTTTTAGTGTATTTAATGCTAGGCTTTTTGCTATGTATTATCATATGCATGTATATATATGTCTATGTAGTTTACATATATAACAACTATGCATACACACATCTCTTTTTAAATTAAAATTGGGGGCAGCCTGGGTGGCTCAGCGGTTTAGCGCCACCTTCGGCCCAGGGCATGATCCTGAAGATGCAGGGTTGAGTCCCAGGTCGAGTCCCTCGTCGAATCCCACGTTGGGCTCCCTCTGCATGGAGCCTGCTTCTCCCTCTGCCTATGTCTCTACCTTTCTGTCACTCTGTTTCTCATGAATAAATAAATAAAATCTTTTATTAAAAAATAAATTAATTAAAATCGGGTCATACAATTTTCACAATAGATAATACATTAAGAGCAATGCTCTATGTAATTAAAGAACTTGAAAATGTGATTTTTTAATGGCCACATCATATTCCATGCATGAATTTACCACAATCACAATAAAGTTCAATATTTGCCCATTGAATATTTATAACATTGCCAACATTATCCAGTGCTATAATCAACATCCTTGTGCAAATACCTCTGTATGCGTCTTTGATGATTTAAGATTATTACAAAGAGTGAAATTAGTGGGTCAATGCCTCTAATTTGTGAATTTCTTTCTTTCTTTCTTTCTTTCTTTCTTTCTTTCTTTCTTTCTTTCTTTCTTTCTTTCTTTCATTTGTGAACTTCTTAATAGAAATTGTCTGTCAGGGGTGCCTGGGTGATTCAGTCAGTTAGGGGTCTGACTCTTGATTTCAGCTCAGGTCATGATCTTGGGGTCATGGGATTGAGCCCTGCACTGGGCTCCCAAATAGGCAGGAAGTCTGCTTGTCTCCCTGTACCCCTCCCTCTGCTCTCACTCTCTCTCTCATAAATACATAAATTACAAAAAAAAAAAAAAAAGAAAAGAAAAGAAACTGTCAACTCTCTAGAAAGATTGTAGTGGTTTACATTCCATTATGGGTACAGAAGGCATACAATTTCCAGTACTTCCATAAATACAAAACATGTTCTTTAAAAATTAATGTTGCCACTTTTGATAAGCCAAAGTGTACTTTCAGTTTCACTGTAATTTATTTGATTAGCAAGAATTATTTTCTTCCTTTATATGGTTATGTGATTTAACTTCTTTTCTGTTCAGGATTGTCTGTTCAAATTCTCTGCTAATTTTTTTATTGACATTTGTTTCTCTCCTGTTAACTTGTAAGGGCACTTCAGAATGTAAAGAAATGTGAACTCTTTGTAATGTTTGTCTTTTTTTGATCTCATCATTCTTTTTTTCAATCTATTTTTCACCCTCATTGACTTGCAGGAGGTGTTCCAGAAACACTTTTGGTGAAAACTAAGTATCTTTCCTTTTGTAATTATTTTTCTGTTAAATTTATGCTTAGAACTTTCTTTCCAACCTTACAATTAGATAAATATACAGCTATGTTTTATTCTCATTTTTATGGCATTTAAAAATTTTTCACACATCACATCTTTTATATACAGTGTGAAGCTTGAATGCAACTTATTTATTTTCCCAAATGGTTAATTAGCTGCCTCATACCATTTACTGAGTATTCTTTTCTCCTCACTTATCTGAGATACCACCCAAAATGTATCAATTCATACATTATTGCTGTACTTTTATAATTACTGGAGTTCTATAATAAATGTTATGAATTAATCTCTTGAATGGTATTTATACAAGATTGGCAAAATACTGATTATTTTAATTGAAGCCGGGTAATATGTATGTGAGGGTTTACCATGGGGGCTCTCCAGCTTCTACTTTGTACTTAAAAGTTTCTCTAATAAAATGAGTTTAGGGGCACCTGGGTGACTTAGTCGGTTAAGCATTTGCCTTTGGCTCAGGTCATGATCTCGAGGTCTTGGGACGGAGTCCAGAATTGGGCTCCCTACTCAGCGGGGAGTCTGCTTCTCCCTCTTGCTCTCCCCCTCCCTACTGCTTGTGTTCTCCCTTTCTCTCTCTCAAATAAATAAATGTAATCCTTAAAAAGAAAAAGAAAAAGAAAAGAAAATCCATTTTAGATATGAATCGAACTAAGCAAGACAGGGAATAGCCTTGGAGCTTCCTGCAGAGAGAAGGTCCTTTCTATTGCAGTGCCCAGGAAAGCTCTATGTGCGCCCTGGCTCCTGTGGGATGGGTGGGATTTAAAACTGGGTATTAAGGGGCACCTGGGTGGCTCAGTCTGTTAAAGGTTCAGCTCAGGTCATGATCTCCAGTCCTGGGATGAGCCCTGGGGAGCCTGCTTCTCCCTCTCCTCCAGACCCTCCCCCATCCCACTTGTGCACACTCTCTCTCAAATAAATAAATAAAATCTTTTAAAACATCAGTTTGTTATAGTCGCACAAAGTCTGAATCTTCATATTAGAAATTCTCTTTCTTTCTCAAATTCAATATCCAGTCAATTACCATCAACTCCCAACATAGCCATTAAAACATACACAGTTTCAGCCAGTTCTCTTGTCTTCTCTGGACATTTAGCTTGTGGGCTCACTGCTGCTGCCTGTCCTCTGCCCAGAACTTTCTGCCATGATTTTCCTTCTGCACTGGCATTCTTTCTAGTTCCACCCTGCCATTCA
This sequence comes from Canis lupus baileyi, assembly GCF_048164855.1. Classification (NCBI taxonomy): domain Eukaryota; kingdom Metazoa; phylum Chordata; class Mammalia; order Carnivora; family Canidae; genus Canis; species Canis lupus. The sequence continues at coordinate 50,043,284 of NC_132839.1, read as the reverse complement.
CCCTCAGCCCACCAACTGCTTTTCTCTGGACTCTCTGCTGTATTTTGCCTTGGTTCATGTGCACCCAGCTTCCTCTTCTTGGAAAACATCTGCCCTCCTCATTCACCTGGCAAACTTGCGTGGCCCTTCAATGCTCAAGGTGGGCACCGGCTTAGGAACCCTGCTTTGGGCCTCCAAGGCACCCCCAGCCCCAGCAAGCTGGTTGCTCTCTGCTTGGGGCTCTCATCATTGAATACACTGTAGTGCGGTTGTTCACACAGCTAGTTTTAACCAGATCCAAGAGTCACATTTATTTGTATACCCTCCATGCCTAGCAAAAGGTCAATGAATGGCTGATATGTAAATAAAAATAAATTAAACGAAATAAATAAATGGAAAAACTGCCTTGTAAACCCACATGAAAAAAACCCCAATTATCCTAAATTAGAATTTAATTGTGGTAATTTTTATGCCTCTCATTTCCCAAGGATGGCTGCCCCTCCAGGTTCTATCCTAATGAGATACAGATTTACCATGAAACTAATGGAGCTTAAACTTCAGGGCCCCTCATTGTGTATACTCCTTCCCAGACCCTAAGAGGAGCCTGGAAACATGTTCACTTGGTCATATGTTGTTGTAATATTTGCAAAATACAGACCTCTTCCCTTCCACTTTCTCTCTTGTTGGCTGATGGTAGAGTGAGCATGGGCACTTTTGGGATTCAATGAATGGAAAGTTGAGTAGTTGAGTGTGGAAGGGTCGATTTGTAGGGTTTGCAGTCATTTCTATGGACAGTTAAGTTGTGGTTAGCCGACCCGATAAGGGGACGGCAATTCCCACCCACTCTGATTCATCTGGTCTCATGACACAAAGCTGTCTCACTGGATGTCCTATGGCGACATGAGTGTATCCCAAGGCACCTGGTATATAAGTCATGTGGATACCAGAGAAGAAGCATGGTTTGTAATTTACTATATTAAGAGCTTATTTGTGGAAAATCCTTATCATCAGATGTGTACAATTTGACTAGTCAAAGAGATACTCTTGCCTCTTGAGGATATACTTAAAACATGAAGCATACTATTGTTTTAAATGTTTTTGATGGGAGTGGAGCAGAAGAGAATTTCTCAGAATCCCTGTATTTGCAGGGCGTACCCCTGCAGTGTTTCTGCCACTAGAGACAACCTCTGAGGTATAAGTCAAGGTTTCGTGCATGTCAATGACTGAGCTTGACATTACCACAATGACAACCAGTGATGAAGCTAAACTATCAATAGCTAAACAAATATTTATCAACCATCTTCCAAGACTGAATTAGCTTTTTATTCTACCAACAGAAAATGATATTTTTATGAAATTGTCATTTCATGGAGAGGTGATCTGCGATTGTGTAGCCAAGGCTGTAGGAAAAAAGTGTATCAGAAAGTTCAACCTAGGGCTCCCAGGGTGGCTCAGTCAGTTAAGCAGCTGCCTCCGGCTCAAGTCGTGATCCCGGGGTCCTGGAATAGAGCCCCACGTTGGGCTCCCTACTCAGTGGAGTCTGCTTCCCCTCTACCTCTCCTCTCTCCCATTCCCCCTCTCTCTCTCAAATTAAAAAAAAAAATCTTGAAAAAAAAAAAAAGAAAGTTCAACCTAATATATCATGCCTTTTTTTTTTTTTTTTAGTATATTGTGGCATAGATAGTACTCGTCAACTCTTTAAAAATATATAACTTGTTTTGGTTTTAAGTAAATGTTCATATTTGTAGTCAATTTTGTGTTTGCATGTATTCTTTTTCTTAAAGATGGCATCCTCAATTTTAAAAGCTGTGAGCCCCTTGAGCTCTGGATCTATATCCTTCGTCCCTTCCCTTCTGCGTTGCTCAACAATTTGTGGCTCTCCCCCTGTAACACCTTCCTCATAATTCTGAGGCTTGCTTTTCCTTTGCAAGCCTTTAGTTTTGAGTTCATGAAGGCCAGTTAAATATTGTCTCCTGGTCATCCCCTGACTGATTACTTTCTTATCTCTCTGGCTCATTAGAGCCTTTTGGCTTCAGTTTACCTCTTAGATACCACCACTTCTCTCTCTCTACCCAACTTTTTTTACTGCCTGACTTTCACCTAATCCGTCTTACCCTCGCAAGTATTCTTCCTGACACTTCCCCCATTTAATACCCTTTTACGTTTTTGCTATCACTTGTGAGCTAAAATCTCAATTGCCCTCTATATGGACTAGTATAGCAGCCCCCTAAATGGGATCTTTCCCTCCTATCCTCTATAGTTCATTTTATTGGATTGTATTTTGTTTGTGTGATTGGTATATCAATTGTTGGGATTCAGAAAAACCCATTTCTCTATCCATTCAAATCTAGCCCATGGTGTTCATTCTTCCCCACCCCTTGGATGAAATTTCAGGCAGACTTCATAGCCTGTCATCATATTCTTGGATAATTAAAGACCCTTACGTCACTTCCTGTCACAAATAGTCTCTTTTATATAATTATTGCACAGACAACTCTAATAACTTTAGTTATATACATAAATGTCTTTCTCTTTATCTACTATCTATCTGGAATTGGCTCATGTAATTGTGATAGTGGAGGATGGCAAATCCAAAATCTACATGGTAGGCCAGCAGATTAGAGACCCTCAGAGGAGTTGATGCTACAGCTGACTCTGAAGCAATCTTGTTCTTTTAAGACCTTCAACTGATTGGATAAGACCCACCCACATCATAAAGGCTAATCTGCTTTACTCAAAGTCTACTGATTTAAACGCTAATTTCATCTAAAAAAAAACAAACACCTTCACAATGACATCTGGACTGGTGTCATACCAAATATCTGGGTACTGTGACCTAGCCAAGTTGACGCATAAAATTAACTGTCACAGTAACAAAATATCGATCTTCATACAAAACTGAAATTTTTTTCCTCTCCTGATCTGAAGCCACTGCAAGCTGTTCGGCTGCATTAGGAAGAGGTTGATCTGTTATACCTTCTCCCCAACTCACTAGGCTGTTTCTGACTCAGTGTGAGGAAGGGAGGGGAAGATAAGGGGCATAAATTCTTACTTGACTAATATTTTCTGGGCTTGGCAAGTGGTTAAAACTGGCTGTTGATCCTCAGAGAATCCCCATCAATGAGATGTCTCGTATGTAATTCCCTGATGCAGCCTCCAGCTTCTAGGCATTGGGCCATGATCCCTTCCTCAGCCTCTGGGCATCTGGGCTTCCAGGAGTCCTTTTTCCACTGAAGGCAGCTCTCTTGGGTAGAATTAAGAGGACCCAGTTAGATGTCTTCCCGAAGCCACATCCGGCTCACTGGCCCTGACAACCTCACACCTCAACCTCATTTTAAGGGCTGACAACTCTTTCCTAAAAATAGCAAATCCTCTCCTGACCCCATTATGACCCAGGTAGGGGGATAGGCATTAATAGACACAAACCTAGTTTTGACCACTATCTTTGTAAATCATGCAAAGAGGTGTTTTCAGTAGAATGGCTGTTGTCAGGGCTGGGGAATGGAGGAAATGAGGAAATGGTGGTTAAGTGTACAAACTTCCAGTTATAAGACGAATAATTTGGGGGGCTCTAATGTACAGCCTAGTGACTATATTTAATAATACTGAATTTTATTCTTGAAAGTGGTAAGATGGTAGATCCTTAATGTTCTCAACACACACACACACAAGTGATAATTATGTAAGATGATGAAACCGTTCTCTCCTGATTGTCGTAATCTTCTTGCAATTTATATGTGTATCAAATCATCATGTTGTACACTTTAAACTTACACTCTTTTGTATGTCAATTATATCTTAATAAAGCTGAAAAAAGATATATAAAGAGATTTTTAAAAAATAGGTAGGTGCTCTTACACTTCACTTTGGGTTGTGGCATCTGATATCATTAGGCCTGAGCTGAAACAAAGACTATCATCCTTGTTGTATTTCTTAAGGTTATAAGTATTTGGTTCATTTCACTCCCCTGCTCAAAACCCTTCAGTGGCCCCCCCCCCCCCCCACTGTTGAGAATTCATTCTGAATTCCCCACCTAACCTGGGATGTGTGGAGGCACTGCTCAGGCATTCTTTGTCCTTCACTCCCCTCCATCACTGGGTACTCCCAACCCTGTCTTCTACTCATTCAATTCCTTAGCCCTCCCAGTGAAAATCCTTTCATTCAAGATATTATCCAAATCCTACTCCTGTTATATCCCAGGACACTGCCTATCCAGGTAGTCTTTTAACATACTCACCTTCAGAGTGTCTATTCACAGTATCACACATCTGGCAGAGTAGCATAATGAAGAGAGGAATGGAGACCTGGTTCTTTGCCTACTGGGTATGTGACTTGGAACCATAACTCAGTATCTCCAAATTTCTACTCGTCTCACATGTATAATGATGGAAGTGAGCTATCGGAATGTCGCATGGTTTTTGTGGAGATTAATAAACTAATATGCATACACCTTGCAGGGCTTGGCCTGGCCTTGTGTGGCTATCTGGCTGCACTCTCAGGTTTGTTTGTTATCAAGAGTCTGTGTGCAGGAAGGCAGCAGGGAGCCACACTCTGTGGCAGGTGTTCCGCTTTCTCCATCCTAGCTGCAGCAAGATGGTGATGTTCTTACACACCGAAATGGGGAACAAAAACGTGGAACTGACCATATTTGGCAACCCAGCCCACTTTATCAGTAATATGTATATCCTCATACCTTTCTGAGAATTATTTTTCTTTGTGGTTGGAACCTCTTTCTGAGAAGTGGTCTGTGGTATGTGGGTCTGAGGCCCCTGAAACAGAGAATAGCTATGGACAGGGTCCAACCCCATCTTATAACACAGAGTAGCTGCAGCAGTGCAAGGTGAAGTGGAAACTATTTGTAGGTTTTCTAAAAGAAAGTCAGTTCCTTCTTATTTTGCCTTTTGCTCATATCACAGCACTTTTGCAAAGACCATTTTTTTTTACCTTTTGAACTGAATTATAATCTTCCAAAGAAGAAAACTCCATTTATTGTAAATGCCAGGCTGCTAACCATAGACTAGATGGTCACCCAGCAACCAGGGACTCTCCCAATATCATGTATGCCCTATCCACATGGTCACCGGGCCTCACTCTTTGACCCAGATGAAGACATGTGGCTTATGATGTCTAGGTTAGTGACTTCCATGAGGCAGACACCTGCATCTTTATCTCCAGGCAGTTAAAATGCATCCTTTGCAAACTCTTGTCAATTGTACCTGAATATCTCTCATGTCTGTCTTCTTCTGTCTAATTTATCACCAACACCCTTGTTCAAGCCACTGCCAACTCTCATCTGGGTTCCTGCAATCACTTCCTAACTGATCCCCTCATAAATATTCTAGACCCATTCATCTCTGTTGAACTATAGGCAGAATGATCTCTGAAAAACAAATCTGGCCACAACGGAAAACAGTGTTGAGATGTCCCCAAAAATTAAACACAGAGTTACCATATGATCCAGCAATTCCACTTCTGGGTAGATATCCAAAAGAATCAAAAGCAGGAATTTGGACAAATATTTGTACAACCATGTTCGTAGTGGCATTTTTTACAACAGTCAAAAAGTGGAAGTAATCCAACTATCCATTGATGGATAGATAAACAATGTGTTATAGTACATACCATGCAATATTATTCTGTCTTAAATAAGGAAATTCTGACATGTGCTTCAACATGGATGAACTCTGAAGACATGCTAACTATAATAAGCCAATTATAAAAGAAAAAATATTTATAATTCCATTTATATGAGTTACTAGAGTAGTCAAATGCATAGAGACAACAAGCAGAGTAACAGTTGCCAGGGGTTTCGGGAAGAAGAGAGTGGGAAATTAGTGTTCACTGGATATGGAATTTTACTTTAGGAAGATGAACAAAGTTCTGGAGATGGATAGTAGTGATACTGCCTCTGAGCCTACTACTGCTGAACTGTACATGTAAAAATGGTTAAAATGGTAAATTTTATATATCATATTTTACTGCAACTAAAAGAAAACATGTGGGGAGGGGGCGCAGATTTGATCATGTTACTTGAAAGTCCATCAAAGTATTCCTTCTCAGAATAAAGCTAGAAGTGATGCCTGGGTGGCTCAGTGATTTGGTGTCTGCCTTTGGCCCAGGATGTGATCCTGGTGACCTGGGATCAGGTCCCCAGTCGGGCTCCCTGCGAGGAGGCTGCTTCTCTCTCTGCCTATGTCTCTGTCTCTCTCTCATGGATAAATAAATAAAATCTTAAAAAACAAAACAAGAATCATTAGCTGAGTTGATCGGGCCTTCTATGATCTGACCTCTGTCCATATCTTCCCCACCTTGCCCTTCATCTCTTTGCTCCAACCTTTGGCCTTTTTAACCACCTCAACTAGATTTGCTTCCTTCTACTTAAAGTCTCCCCTCTGCTTGAGATGTCCTTCACGTAGACATAGTGATGTCTTGATAACATAGTAATGGCCTGTTGCTATACAGAACAATGATCATGAATCAGTTCTACCAGTCGATAACTTCCTTTCTGTGAAAAGTCTGGTCTGCAATGATAAGGGGCATGTTGTGTCTCCTATGGGAGAGCAACTTTCTGGGGCTTAGACTTCTAATATAGGAAGTCACTAGCCCTTTATTTTTATATTTCTGCTGTTTTGATAAATCACAAAAAATATATCTTGTCTATACCTAACTATCTGATACTAAAAGATGCCGTTGAGTATTTCAGCCAAAGAACAAAAAGTGAGAACACCTGATTGGCATTCTCAGAAAAATTGGAAAAATGTGAATTAACTAGTGTCTTATGTTATGAGTGGTCAATGAAATAAAAACAGTGTTACTGGCGAACCTAGGTGACTCAGCAGTTGAGCATCTGCCTTCAGCCCAGGTTGTGATCCCAGGGTCCTGAGATTGAGTCATGCATCAGGCTCCCTACTCAGCAGGAAGCCTGCTTCTCCCTCTGCCTATGTCTCTGCCTCTCTATCTGTGTCTCTCATGAATAAATAAATAAAATCTTTAAAAACAAAAAACCCAGTGTTACCAAATTTGTCTTTTGGACATCTGTAGAGCTTATATTAAAAAGATTTTTTAAAAAATTATCATACAGAAGATTGACCTTTGTTGGGATGTCAAATTCTCCTCCCTTTATAAGAAAATGCCAAACAATTTTTGCAGAGCGGCTGTACCATTTTGTATCCTCACGAGCAACAAGTGAGAGTTCAGGTTGCTCCATATCCTCACCAGCACTTGATTTTGTCAGTGTTTTAAAAAATGTGTTATACATTCTATAAGATGTGTAGTGATTTCTTTTTTTCTTTTTTCTTTTTTTTGTGAGTGTAGTGATTTCTAATCATGTTTTTAATTTGCATTATCCTAATGGCAAATGATGCTGAGCATCTCTTCATGTGTTTATTTATCATACTTAAATGCTCTTTGGTGAGAGCTTTGTTCATCTTTTTCCTGTGTTTTATATTGGGTTGTTTCTATTCTTGCTGTTGAGTTTTGAGAGTTTTGAAAAAAAAATATTCTGATTGTGAGCCTTTTGTTGGATGTGTGATTTGGAAATGTTTTTGCTATTGTGTAGGTATCTTTTTATTCTCTTTATGGTATTTTACATAGCGCAAAATGTTTATCATTGTTTGTTTTTATTTTTTAAAGATTTATTTATTTTAGGGGAGAGGTGGGGTTGGGGGAGGGACAGGATAATCTCAAGCAGACTCTCTGCTGAGCAAGGAATCCAATGGGAGCTGAGCCAAAACCCAGAGTCTGGAGCTTAACCAACCACACCACCCAGGTGCCCCATAAAATGCTTATTTTTGATAAAATCTAACTTATTGATAACTTTTCTTCTATAGGTTATGCTTTTAACCTAGGTATTTTAAGGTGTCTCTGCTTAACTCCAGGTCATGTAGATTTTGTCCTATGTTTTCTTTTCTTCTAAATGTTTTATACTTCACACTTAGATTTATGTTATATTTATATTATGTTTTATATTTAGATTTAAAATCTATCCTGAATTAACTTTTTTATGGCATGAAGTTTAGGCAAAGTTTTAGGTTTTTCATATAAACATTTATTGATTCCAAAACCATTTGTTGAAAATACTATCCCTGAGCCATCAATATATTTCTCTTGGATATTTCTAGCTTAATTCTATTATGGTCAGAGAATATACTCTATTAAATTAAAAAAAAATTTTCAACATTTGTTTTATGACCCAATAATAGTCTCTCTTGATGAATATTCCATGTGTACTTGAAAAGAATGTGTGTTATGTTATCTTTGGGTGGAATGTTCTAGTAATTTTAATTAGATGCACTGAGTTTACGGGGATATTCAGTTTTCCTATATCCATGCTGATGTTCCATCTGCTTGTTTGATTGATGACTGAAGGAGTGTTAAACTTTCCATTTATAATTGTGAATTTGTCCATTCTTCTTTCCACGCTTATCAGTTTTTGCTTCATATATCTTGAGGCTGTGGTGTTAGGTGCATACATATTTCAATTATTACAAGTCTTAATGAATTGACCTTTTCACCAGTATGTTATGTCCTCTTCAGCCCAGGTAATTGCTCTTGTTCTGAAATCTACTTTGTCTAACATTGATAGACACTCCAGCTTTCTTTAGATTCATATATGTAAGATATATCTTTGCCCACCCACTCACCTTTAACCTACTTGTATAAAGAGGGTCTCTTGAAGACAGTATTTGAGTGTTTTTTTTTTTTTTTTCTTTTTAGGTATCCTGACATTCGCCATCTACTATTTGGCGTGTTTAGGCCATATACTTTGGGGAGGATGGTTAGAATAGCTGCCTTAAGTTCTAAATTCCAACATCTGTGTGACCTCAGGACTGACATCTGTTAATTATCTTTTCCAGTGTGAATTAAGGCTTTCCTAGTTCTTTGTATGCCGGTTAATTTTGGATTATAGACTGGACATTTCAATTATGATGCTCTGAGGCCTTGGGTCTTGTTTAAATTCTATAGAGAAGGTTGGCTTTGTAGTTATTGTTGGCATTGCTTTGGTAAGCAATCACCAGATGAGGTTTGGGACATAAATTCTGACTTGCTTTCTCTGTGTTCTGGTTTCCACACAGTTCTGTTTTTAAAGTATTTTTGGTGCTACTCAGATCAGTTGTGGTGGCTGGTTTGTGACCCTGTGCTCAGTTCTCAAAGCCTGTGGTATGCTAGCTGTGCACCTACGCAGGTCGGAAGTGTACTCAGTTCATACTCAACTTTATGGAATCGCTCTGCTGACCCTTTCTGCAATTCCACTAACACTTTATTTTTCTGGGATTATTCTTCCCAGTTCTCTGACTAGAAATCTGGGGCTTCAGTTTCCTTACTGTTCCATGAACTTCCTGCAACTATGCCAATGTCCAAGGCCAAGTGGTGGGAAGAAAAAGGGTCAAGGAATATAGAGCTGCAAGTGTTCACCTCACACTCTTGGGACCACAGTCTCTTTGATCAGAGAGATGGTTTCCTTTCCTCAGAGTTTTAGGTGCCTGGCCACTACCATTGCTGTCACCACGCTACCAACTAGCTCTTCCAAAGGAATTACTTGGAGATTGCCATGGAAAGCAGAGACAAAAAGACTCAGGGATTCTCCTTAATTGCTTTGACCTTTTTTCACCCCACATACAAGAAAGGGAAGAGTTCTCTTGATGCTCTTTCTGTCCATCCCTGGTATGTATTTCCAGGGTTCAGGCTGCCTTTGATTCCTGGCTGAATATTAGAGGGAAAAATGATAAATTCACCACTGGTTCAGTGGGACTTTAAAGTCTGATCTTGTTTCCTGTCCACCTGTTACCATCTATGGTTAGAATTCTCGGAACCTCCTCCTCGAGCGCTGTTCAAACTCTGTAGGCTCATTCAACAGGAGAGACAGGGTAGTGTTCTATTCCATCTTCTTTACAACCAGGCCATAGCTTATATCTTAAAGATTTTTTGCATAATTACAAAGTAATACCTATTTGTTGTAGATAATGCAGGATATGCAGATAAGGAAAAGAACTGAAAATGGCCCATAATATTAACATTTTTTATCTGTGTTTTGAGCAAACGTAGATCATGCTATGCCTGTGGCTTTTTTCTTTTCGCTTAACACACTGTGGATGTATTTGCACGGTCACATATGTTCTTCTTCAAAATCATTTCTCACAATTGCATGGCAAGCATTCCTTCACTAAGATGTACCCTCATTTTAAAAAACCAATTTCTTATCATTAAGCATTCAGTTTACACAGCTTTTACATTGGTCACTCTGCACCATAGTGATAAGACGCCATGAGGAAGTGCCTGCAGATGGCTATGGTTGTTTTTTCTCTTTTTTTAAAGCCACAAAGAACTCTTTAAGTCTTCCTTTCACCCTTATTAAAATTCAGGAAAGATTGTCATGGAATTTGTACTGTATCTCAGAAACAAATCATAACAATTTCATAAGGTGGCTGTAGGCTGCCCGGAGTATAGATTATTATTTCGGTATGATTTGATAAATGGGAAAATGTATATGAAAAACTTCAGCACATGTTTAGAAGGCTCTCAGTCAAGCCTACCTGTCCTGCTGACACTATTAGAGAACTGGCTATAGTTGGCCACTGAAATAATAATGCCAGATAAGGTTACAAAAGCATACGTCCGTACATCATCATCCACACATATATGTATCTCTGCATGTGTACGGACACACGTGTGTGTGCTTATATCGCAGTGACTTCACCTGTGATAGTCCATCAGGCCTGAATCTTGAAATTCTCTAAGGTGTTTTAAGGCTTAGTGAAAACCCCAAGGACATGTTGTAGAATAATATATGATATTTAAGTATAAAAGAATGGAGAAAGCAAAGAATTCTATAAAAACTGTGGATCTCACAAAAAAATATGAAACACTCTATGAAGTTAATCCACACAAAACCTAATGCCCTGAAAATAAATGGGCCAGGAGTTGAGGTTTGACAGTAATAAAAATAATCATTGTAATAACTGACATTTAAAGAGTATTTATTTTGTATCGAACTCAGTGCTAACCTTTTAACAGTTTAAAATCAGTCTTATTATTTTTCCAGCAAGGACACAGAACTTTAGAAGCATGAAATAACCTGCCCAGAGTCCCGCAGCTATTAAGTTGAGTACAGAATTTGAACCTGGGTCTTTCTCACCTTGGGGCCCTGTTTTATTCCATCTGTTTTCTCTTCCCTGACTTCCCTGCTCCAACCCAGAATTTCCCTAACCATGGTCATTTGATCTCACCTCAGTTTTGGTTTCTGGATTCTGTTTCATTATGTCTCACTTGGGGAGGTATCTTTATGGAGTGACTATATATATATATATATATATATATATATATGCAATATTATATATACATATATATGTAATATTATATATACATATATATATTGAATATATATGTAAATATATTAAATATGTAAATATATTTTTATATATTTTAAAGATATTTCTGGATTTTTCCCTCCTTTTGCTATAGAAACTGAAAACAGTTTCAACAAGTAAAGCAACTCTGAGTATGCGATATAGATAAAGGAAAACATTTGCCATACCATTTACCTCTTTCCCTCTTTCCTGCACAATGGGGAGAATCCTGCTTTGGCTTCAGAGCTCCTGTCCCTCTGCATCTGCCCTGGGTGATGAGGAGACCTGCAGCCTGGCCCCTGGGCTTTGGTTGAGCTGAATCAGAACAATGGTGGAAAAAACCTAAAGTCAGAAAAGCAATGCTAGAAGTTGCTCTGGAAAGAACTGACAATTACTTGTGGGAAAATAAAAAATAAATGAAAGTGGGAGGAAAGCTGCAAGGGGAGGGCAACACAATTGTAGAGGAATGAATGAGGGGGCCCAGAGACGGAATCTCTGGGGAGCTTGGGAAAAAGAGGCAGGGAAACTTGGAGGTGACCCATGGAAGATACAGATATGAGGAGTAAGATGTAACAGGCAGCAGCGGAGCGAGCGGAGTTGCTGTGCTCATTCTCCAGGTCTCCTTACAGATCCACCCAAAGATGGAAGGAATGTCTGGCAGCATTTTCATGGTTGATCTGTGCTTCTGCAAAAGTGACCCATGGTCAGGTCTGAGCTGCCCGGGGCTGCGTTGCAAATGTGCATTACAAACCACTTTTTAAAGGAGTGCTTTAGTTTACACAATTGTTTAGTGTGTATTATTTGAGATTCAGTTTTACCTTTTAAAAAAAAAAATTGGATTCTGAAATCTTGATTGTCAGCTTAAAATCTCCCCCCTGGGACCTCTATAGTTCTCATGGACAGATCTCCCTATATGCTGGGAAGAGAAGGCCATGTATGAAATGAATAAATCCTCCGAAGATCAGAGGGTTTGTTTTTATGTAATTCTCTTGAAAATAGAAGGCTTCTTTAAATGATTTATGGAACCCCTTTAGTGTATTTAAAATTAATACAATTAAGTAGCTCTATTGAAATGAATAATTAGCATTTACAATGGAAATGTCAGACTTTCTAATATGGCATGCTAATTGTTGAGCAACTACTATATGCCAGGCATCAGGCCACATGCCTGGAATACAGTGATAAACTTAGAAAATAATCTCTGCTCTCAGGCTCACAGTCTGGGAGGGAAACAGGCTGGGGAATGACTGGCAGGCCTCTCAGCTCGCTTAGCCCTCAGATAGATTCATGCACACAGCAATGTACCCTGTTCTGTGCTGATGCACTCCTAATAAACTCCACAGCTGTAACATTTCTAACAATGGCTTACTGAATAAAAAGGAGCCGGCATAGAGTTTCAGACTTACAGATACAATTACCTTCCCAAAGGAATTTCTATGTGGAAAAGGTTGTTGCAGCCATAACCATAGAGTTTTAAACCTAAACAGCATCTAGCAAGTGCATCCTTTGTATATTGATAGTCAGGGAAATACACCTCATGGGCCTGAAGTAAGGCCATTACCCGTCTGGCCATTCCTTGCCCTAATACCTTGTCCCTTGGCATACTCTTAGATGTCTGATGCTCCAGGTGACCAGAGTCGTCTTATCGCTGGCATAACTGAATGCATTATGTCTTCACTTTTCATAAACATGGGAGGAACAAATATTTAATAAACAAATGAATTTGAGCTTCGGTTGAAATATTGCCTTCTTGATGAAACTACCTCCTCCAGGCAAGAAAGTTGCTCCTTCTCCTGTGTTCCCACTGTACCTGGCTATATCAGTGGTAGAGCCATGATACCTGAATATATGGAATTTTATATACTTGACTTTTAGGCTGCTTGGGCTGCTGAAATGAAATGCTATAGACTAGGGGGCTCAATCAACAGAGAGTTATTTTTCACCATTCTGGAGAGTCCTGGAGGCTAGATGTTCAAGATCAAGATGGCAGCATGATTGGGTTCTGATGAGGACCCTTCATGGCTTGTAGGCAGCCATCGCCTCTCTATGGCAGAGAGGGAGTTCCCTCTGGACTCTTCCCATCATGAGGGCCTCATCTTCAGGAATTCATCTAAACCAAATCACCTCCCAATGACCCCACTTCCAAATACAATCACAAAGAGGGTTAGGGCTCCCGAATATGAATTTGAGGAGGACACAGTCTATACTCACCTGTTCATACCACTATATGGTCAGTTCTTCATGTACTGTGGATGTTTCCTATTTATCTCTGAACCCTGAGTAGCCACACTGAGATATGTAAATAATTGAATATTTACAGAAATATGGCATCATGGCTCCTTACAAATATGTTCAGATAAATATGACTTCATCTTCATAAATGATCAGGTAAATATCATCTCACCCTACAAATCAAATGCTGTCAGAAAATTAAAAAGGAAGAAAGCTTAAGATTTTGATGTAAGAGTGAAAACATTTCATTTTTTGTTGTTGTTGTACAAGTAAAATGCTCAGTAAATTTTAAGTCAGCAAGTTACAAATTCCAAGGGCCTAATTTCTAAATCTCCTAAGATTCTAGACATTAAAGAATGCATTTTATAAGTTCTATCTCACAAAGTCTCCAGAACATCCGTTGGTGACATTATCTCTAATCACAGTTTTGGAGACCAAAGCACAGAGAGGCTGCATCAGTGGTCGAGAGGCACAGAGGGATTTAACTGATATGCAGAGATTAGAAGGTATAATTCTAAGTGTTTAATCCTCTATTCTGCTCCCTGGCTTTCCACAGGCTTCAGAGAGCTAAGAACAGTTTGGAGAAGGTGACCGGGTTGGAAATGCAGGGAGAGGCAGTTTAAGCCACTGTCTTGTCATCTTCTGCTCAATCTCACAGCAAATGGCCAGCAAGTAACAAGGTGGTGGCTCTCTGCTCCTGCATCTTGTTAAATTCTGATGGGTGCAGAGTGAAGGCTGTGCTCTGGCACATGGAGGCTGTAAGCATCTGGGGGAAGGACAGTGAAATAATTGCTAGAGAGGGGCAGTGCTAGGAGTCCTGGGCTGGGGGTGAAGTGAAAATAAATATACTTTCAGCTCAAAGACTGAAAGAGGAGAGGAGATTGCAATCAATTCTAGAATAAGCATCAGTGAACCCATTTCAGCACAGATCTTTCAGATGAGAGCAGTAGCCTCCCAGGAGGCCAAATTATAGGAGAGTCTCCAGGGAAATGTGAACAATATGGGGTTAGGGCCTCTGAACACCCCAGTCAATGGGAATCTGGGCAGGAGGGGACCTAGCCAGCTCCCCTCTTGCTCTTGAGGAGCTGCAATCAATTCTTATATCTATATAGCCCCTCACGGCTCCCAACAGATATCCTTATATGGTATTCATTTATCCTCACCATGGCCTGGCCATGTAGGTGTCACCACTCTCATTTAACAAAGAAACAGTGAGAGAGATTTGAATGATTTGAGTTAGCAAATACAAGCAGGAAGCTAGGTGTTGAGCTCAGACATTCTGGCTCACTGTCCTTTGGACTGGACTTGGCAAAGGGATGTGCTAAGTCTTAACATGCTGGGCTGTGCAAGATGTTTTTACATTTGGCTGATTCCAAACAGGAGTGGATGGGGACCTGAGCTCAGCTCATTAAATCATCCATTCAAATTATAATCTGGTGTGTGCTGGTCGCCAGCCTAGAGGCTGGGGATGCAACAATGAACCACACAGATGTGATCTGTGCCGTGGTGGATCAGTGCTACATTCCCAATTCAAAAGAATACAGTGAGCTGGAAGGCAGCTGGCACAGTACTGTCCTACTCCCTGAAATTCCAGAATAGAGGAATTTGGTGTGTAGCTGCTGAGGTCTGAATGGCTATAGTTCTAAGTAACAAGATGGGCTCTTGGGAGCTAGCCAAGGAAGCTTCCCTGGAAGCACAGTATCCCTCCAGTTCCCATTCATTCCCCATAATCCCCTCCAGGGTGCTCAATCTGCCCAGAACCAGAGGCATAGGGGAGGCTCCCATAGCTTTTTGCCACAAAAAAAAACTGAGGACACCTGCTGTGGCCGATTGCTTTGCCTTTGCTGTGGAGTGGTGATGAGTTATGAGCCGTGACGCCACAGTTCACAGGTGGCCCATCTGGTTCCATGTGATGAGCTGAATTCATATTTCAGAATTTCAGGATGAAATCACAAAGCTGTCCCCATGTTGCATCTTCTCAAACATCACCAGACAGCAACATCTTAGTGGCCACAGAACAGTGCCAAATTTCTTATTGCTATTTTTCTAAATTGTAAGAAAAAATATGTATTAAAACAAATACATATGTGCAAATGAGAATTTTCAGCTTAGGACTACCTTGTCTGGGAAAGAAAATTAGAGCCTTGGGACTTAGAATTACTGCATCTAACCTTGGCAACTTGGATGATGAGGTTGAGGAAGAGAGCTCTAGATATAAAGTGTGTTTTTTTATTTTTTTATTTATTTTTAAATATTTTATTTGTTTATTCATGAGAGACACACAGAGAGAGGCAGAGACACAGGCAGAGAGAGAAGCAGGCTTCATGCAGGGAGCCTGATGTGGGACTCGATCCCGGGTCCCCAGGATCATGCCCCAGGCTGAAGGTGGTACTAAACCGCCGAGCCACCTAGGCTGCCCACAAAGTGTGTTTTAAAATAAAAACCCCTCTAAATTACTTGACCCTGTCTCCATGAGTATTCTTGCAGGAAGTTACTGGTGTGGGCATATAACAAAAGAGCCAACCAATGGCAAGTACATGGCTACCATGACTTGGAGCTGCCATGATTGAACCCGACTTGAAAGGAGAGAGCAGTTTTCTCTTTTGTCGTCATAGCCAGAGACAGTGCAGTGGTAAAGCGGCAGTTCAGGGGAAACCCTGATCAATGAAGGCCTTTCCTTCAGTGGGCAGGGATCACACCACACCTAGCTTCTGAATCTTTCATGTTTTGTGTGTGAACCACCAGACATGAGTGGTTCTTAGACTTTAGTGTGCCCTGCATCAGCATCACTAGAGGGCTGGTTGAAATACAGTTGATTGGCTCTGTGAGGGAGTTTTTGATTCAGTAGGTCTAGGAGGGGGCCTAAGAAAATGCGTTCAACAAAATTCCAGGAGGTGGTGATGCTGCTGGTCAGGGGACCACACACTGAGAACTGCTGATTTCATTTGTTAATAAGAGGACAAGAGTGGCATGGGAGTGGTTGGGCTGCCTACTTCAAGAAGGACATTGATTGACAAGAAGAGCAACTAGGGCAGAAAATCAAGCAACTCCTGGTCTAATGGGGCAGGATGTTTGGTTCTGTCTTCTTGAAGTTGTGGGAACCAAGACTTGAGATAGGGCAAGGCTAAAGGACTGGGAGTTATTATGTTGGTAAAGACTCTAGAGTGTCAAGATTTTCTCTCAACAAGTTGGATGGGATCCAGTAAGCTGCAGGGAGTATGTCATTTGAATGTTCAAAGATTTTTTTGTATATGATATAAATCCAATTTCTCATTCTTCAGGTGGATATCTTGTTTTCTCAACACCATTTGTTGAAGAGACTATCTTCTCCCTGTTGTGTGTTCTTAAAAATTATAACTATGAGGTAACTATGATATGTTAATTAGCTTGATTATGACAACCATTTCACAATGTCTATGCACATCAAAATATCATATTGCATGCCTCAAATGCAATGTTTATTTGTCAAGTTATATCTCAAACTGGAAAACAAGATAATTGTATTCTTGTATTATTTGAGTAAAAAAATCATTAATAATTCAAAAATAATATAAACTGACTTCATTTTGTTTCTTAAACTGGTTGAATGAGATACACTGACTAAAAAATAAAATAGCGTATTTGTCAATGGGTACAGGTGTATAAATTTATTTTTTTCAGAGCACTCAATGATTTTTATTAATTTATAAACACAAATCAGGTCGTTTTAAATTCTTTAGAGTTGTATACCATTTGAAGTAAACTTATATATAAATTAGTTTCCTCCCCCTTTATAAAGATTGTATTTATTTACTTGACAGAGTGAGAGTGAGAGAGAGAATGAAAGAGAAAGCACAAGCAGAGAAACAGCAGAGGGAGCTGCAGAGAGAGAAGCAGACTCCCCGCTGAGCAGGGCTCAATCCCAGGATCCCAGGATCATGACCTGAGCCGAAGGCAGATGCTTAACCCGACAAGAGCCCTGAGTTTTCCCTTTTAATGCAAAACAACAGTTTTCTGTCTATAGAATAAATATCCACGTTTCCATGTTCCCTTTTATTCTATTTTTCAAAAGATGGAAATTTTATTCTCTATTTCCTCCTATTATTAGAATAGGTCATCAATTATTATGAGATTTTAAAAGCTGGCAGTTAATACTGTATGTATTCTGTAATTTGTAAAAATAATAATAATAAGTTAGGTAAGCTATCCAACCTCTGGATTTTCCATCTTATAACCCAGTCTGGCAGGAGAAAAAAATTTTCCTATTTCATTTTTCATCAGTTACTCAGTGAAGACTTACATTGACATCTAAGACTTCTTTTCAAATCTTAAAAAAAGAAATTTTCAATTTACCAAAGAATTGTGAATAGTTCAGAGATTTCTCCATGTACTCATCACCCAGCTTCCCCAAATGTTAACAGTGCCATCTCCCTAAAAATTCCCTTGTGTGGGCCATTTGTAGACAACTTGTGTCTCATTTCATGGTTGTCAACCACTGTCCTGCTTCCCATACCAATAATTCTGCCTTTTTCACAGTATCATATAAATGGAATCGCTTTTGAATCTGGCTTTTTTTTTTTTTTTAGATTTTATTTATTTATTTAAGAAAGAGAGAGCACAAGAGAGCACAAGCAGAGAGGAGGGGCAATGGGAGAGGGAGAAACAGACTCCTCCCTGAGCGGGGAACCCAGTGCAGGACTTGATCCATGATCTGAGCTGAAGGTAGACACTTAACCAACTGAGCCACCCAGGCACCCGAATCTGGCTTCTTTGACTTAGCAGAATGTTTTTATGTTGTTGTTTTTTTTTTTTAAGATTTTATTTATTTATTCATGAGAGACACATAGAGAGAGAGGCAGAGACACAGACAGAGGGAAAAACAGGCTCCATGCAGGGAGCCCTGGGCCGAAGGCAGGCGCTAAACCACTGAGCCACCTAGGGATTCCTGTTTTTATGGTTCTTTCAAGTTATTATGTGTATCAATAGTTCATTCTTTTTTTATTATTCAATAGATGTACCAGTATTTATTTATTCACTAACCTGTTGAAGGGCATCTGGGTTGTATTCAATTTTTAGTGATTATAAATAAACTCACTATAAATATTTGTGTGCAGATTATAGTCCGAATATGTTTTCACTTCACTTGAGTAAATACCTAGGAAAGCCAATGCTGGGTTATATGGCAAGTATATGTTTAACTTTATAGAAAACTGCCAAATTCTTTTCCAGTGTGGCTGTATTATTTGATGTTTCCCTCAGCAATGAATGAGAGGCTCCGTATCCTCCTTAACACTTGCTAGTGTCAATTATCTTTATCTTCGTATTTCTGGTACGTTTGTATTGCTATCTCATTGTTGTTTTAAGTTTCACTTTTCTTGTGCCTAAGATGTTGGGCATCTTTTCAAGTATTTGTCTTCTGTTACGTCTTCAGTCAAGTGTCCGTTTGGGTCTTTTGCCCATTTTAAACTGGGATCTCTGTTTTCCTACTGTTAAAGTTTGAGTTCTTAATATATAGTTGATTTGCCAGTCATTTGTCAGATAGGTGACTTGGAAATATTTTGTCTATTGTGTGGGTTGTCTTTTCATTCTTATAATGCTATCTTTTGTGGAGCAAAATATTTATTTTTTTTAAAGATTTTGTCTCTTTATCCAACAGAGAGAGAGAGAGAGAGAGAGAGCATAGCAGGGGGAGCAGCAGAGGGAGAGGGAGAAGCAGGCTCCCCACTGAGCAGGGAGCCCAACGTGGGGCTCAATCCCAGGACCCCAGAATCATTGACCTGAGCTGAAGGCAGACACTTAACTGACTCTGACTGAGCCACCCAGGCATCCCACAAAGTATTTTATTTTGATAAAGTTCAATTTCTCTCTCTCTCTCTCTATATATATATAGATGTATATATGTGTGTATATATGTGTATATATATATGTTTACACTTATACACACACATAGATATATATATGTGTGTAGATATAGGTATAGATCATGTTTTTGGCATCCTATCTAAGTGCTCATTGTCAAAAACAAAAGACACGTAGATTTTCACCTGTATTTTCTCATATAAATTTTATAGTCTTACGTTTTACCTTTATATCTTTGATCTACTTTTAGTGAATTTCTGTAAAAGTGTGAGGTATGCCTCAAGGCTCTAATTTTGCATATAAGTATCCAATTCTCCCAGCCCTGTTTATTGAAAAGCCTATCTTTTCTTCATTGAATTGCCTTTGTGCCTGTGTCAAAAGTCAGTTGACCAGGCATCCAGTTTTAGTTCAGAGATGGTCAGAACTGAATCCACAGCTGGAAGGAACATTGCTCCAATCCTACAACAAGAAAGAGATGGCCAAACGAAAAATCAGCAACTTTTTCTTGAAACTATCAGAGAACTGAGATCACAAAGTAGACAACTAAAATTGAACTTCGTACAGATACAGGTGCCTACAGAGAGAAATACCCCCTGAGCAAAGCTTTTACCTGGAAAGCCAGCTGCTACATGAACTGATAAGGAGATTAAACTAGAAATTTTAAGCAAACTATTAAATCTTTAGCATGGAGGAAGCCTAGGTGGCTCGGTGGTTGAATGTCTGCCTTTGGCTCAGGGCATGTGGGATCAAGTCCTGCATCGGCTCCCCACAGGGAGCCTGCTTCTCGCTCTACCTATATCTCTGCCTCTCTCTCTGTGTCTCTCATGAATAAATAAATAAATAAAATCTTAAAAAAAAATACTTAGCATGGGCTAGAGTAAAAGTATGCAGCCCTTAGGGGCAAAAGACCTACAGGTGTTCTCACCTTTTCAATGGCCTTTCCTCCAGGAACTCACAGGGAAGATAAAGTAGAAGTTGATGGAAGCTCCCTATTACCTCCTCAACTGTGGGGAGGAGAAAAAGCAGTAGCTACTGTGAAAGACACCCAGGCTCATTACCCCAGAATAAAAGAATTCATCTGGAAGGTTATTGAGACTTGCAGATAGGGCTCTGGTGGAAGCTCATTGCAACTTGGGAAGGAGTGGGATAGAGCTGACCACTAAAACTCTGCACAGACTCATCTTTCTACACCCTTAATAATAAACAAGGACTGGGCACCTGGGTGGCTCAGTCAGTTAGGTGCCTGACTCTTGATTTTGGGTCGGGTCATGATCTCAGAGTTGTGAGATCAAGCCCCAAATGAGATGTGTGGGACTCTTCACTGGGCATGGAATCTGCTTAAAATTCACTATCTCCCTATCTGTCTGCCCCTGCCCCCCCCCCCAAAAAAAATCAATTGACTATATTCATGTGGGTCTATTTTGGGGCTATTCTGTTCTATTGATCTTCATGTCTAGCCTTTTGCCACTGTCTTTATACCTTTATAGTAAGTCTTGAAACTGGGTAGCATAAATCCTCTGATTTTGTTCTCTTCCAGAATTGTTTTGTTGTTCTAGTACTTTTTGCCTTGCCATATAAATTTTAGAGTTAGCTTATTGATACCTACACAAAAAAGCTTGCTAGGATTTTCAGAAAAACTTACATCTTTACCATGTTGAGTATTCCAATCCAGGAATATGTTACTTTAGATCTTTCTTTATTTCATCAGTATTTTATAGTTTTTGAATATAGCTCCTGAGCTTATTTTGTTAGATTTAAATATAAGTATTTCATTGGGGTGTTTGTGTGGGAGTATGCTATTATGAATGATATTGTCTTTTATATTTCTTTTTTTTAAAGATTTTATTTATTTATAAATATTATTTATATTATATATAATTATTCTTCATGAGAGAGAGGCAGAGACACAGGCAGAGGGAGAAGCAGGTTCTCTGCAGGGAGCCTGATGCGGGACTTGATCCCAGGACTTCGGGATCATGATGGATCACGACCTGAGCCGAAGGTAGACGCTCAACCACTGAGCCACCCAGTGGTTGCCAAGCAGGTGCCACATCTCTTAAATTTCAAAATCCAATTGTTAATTTCTGTTATCTAGAAAATGATTGATTTTTATAATTCTTAAACCTTGTTAAACTAATGTATTAGTACCAGAAGCATTTTAGAAGATTATTTGGGAAGATAATCAATCATGTTTTCTGTAAATAGAGATAGTTTTTTAAAAACTATTTTATTTCTTTATTTATTTGAAAGAGAGAGACAGAGACAGAGAGCAAGAGAGAGAGCTCTAGCCCAGGGGTGAGTGGCTGGCGGAGGGAGAGGGACAAGAGACTCCTTGCTGAGCAGGGAGCCCAACTCAGGAATCAATCCCAAGACCTTGAATCATGCATGACCTCCGCCAAAGGCAGACACTTAACCAACTGAGCCATCCAGGTGCCCCTAAATAGAGATAGTTTTACTTCCTCTTTTCTAATCTGTATTTCATTTTATATTCTTATCACACTGTCTTGGACTTTGTATAAGATATTGAATGGGAGTGATAACAGAGAATGTCTTTGGTATGTTCCTAGTCTTAATGTTGAAATGGTGAATTCCCTCTCCATTACATAAGGAACTATTTTTAGAAATACGTAAGTCATTTTTATAGTATAACATTGATATTGATTTTAAAGTGATCTTGTAGGAGAGAGCACATAATTTTTCTATATGAGTATAGTATATCATAACTTGGGACCAGTTAAAAATCTTAAATTGTAAATATGCATTAATATTCTGCTAATCCAGGATAAAGAAAAAAATGCTGTAGTTATGAAGAAACACATGGAGTCACTGGATACTGACGTATAGCAGACAACAAATAATTACAAATCAGGGCACTTAGACCAGCCCTACATAGTGTATATGAGCTGGCAGAGAGGGCTATTGTCTTGGGCAGCTCCTGTATAACCTGCAAAGTCTTTCCAAGTATGGGAAAGCTCTTACCAGATTGAAGCCCGTGCACTGTGAAGTATATACCTGCTGCTTGGGGGTATATTAGGCCACCACAATAGTCTGGTAAAGGTCGGTAGTAATTTATCTCCCTTCCTTGGCAGAGCCACATGATTCTCCTGCCCAATTCTCTCAGAAGTAATTGAATCTGGTGTTCAATAGAAGGTTTGGAGCTGCCATTAGCCAGGATGATCAGAAATGTGTTGGCACCTGGCATTTAGCTTCCACTGGTAGGACAAATTGGCAGGGTGAGTGATTTTCCATGTAAGCAAATGGAAGAATAAGAAAGAAGCAACTATTATTTGTATTTTGTCCTTCTTTGGGGGAATAATTCAGATCATTTGCTTCTTTCTCATTCTTTTTGGTATTTTTTTGAATTATTCCAATAAGTCTGCTTCATTTTTATAATTAAAAGATAAACTAAAAAAAAAAAAACAATTTGCCTTGAAAAATTTGTGGATAACAATCAGAGTATACCCCTGCCCCGAATAGTCCCACATACAAAAGAAATGTAGCTTGTTCTCGTGGACTTGGAAATCTCATTTGACTTTTGTGTTTATTTCCTAATTTATTAATCTTCAATTTCCAATTTTTAGCTCTACTTGGGTGAATGAAGGGAATACCCAAATATTGGCTTAGATTTATGCTGATTCAATGTGGGTCCAGACTGGTATATAATGGGCAGATTTCTGCTGTCTTCCAGTGATTGGAAGAGAGAATCTAGAATCTAGAATTTCTTCTCATGCTGAGATAATCTTCTATTCCTGTATATAAGCATATAGACTTGCAGGTCTGGAGAGCTGTATGACTTGTTCAGATTCCGAAGGATTCTTACAATAGATTTCTAACATAGATCCCCAAATTTACTCTGTAATATGGATTTTGAAATTCGTATTCCACTAATAGTTTAAATGCTTTTAAAAATAAAAACATTTATATTCCCATAATAACCTCTATTAATTATCAGTATTTATGTTCAAATATGACTTATTCCTGCAGTTAAAATTTAAATTACATGATTTATAAGTTCATCTTTTCTCTGAATCTCTCCAAAAAAAGTTATTTCTGAGTCAGTCTAGAACTTTCTCTGTCACCTTCACTTTGTTTCCTTTTTCCTGCCACATGCTTCTCTCAGTTTAGTTGGACAAAGTGAATATTCCCCTTGTGGGAGGTCTTGTCATTCTTTCGACTGTTGCTCAGGACCTCCTTCTTATGTGTTGGAAATTCCCTAGTTGGAATCTTATTTGGAGGCAGTTTCCTTCCACTGTAAATGTCCAAGGGTCAGATACTTTCCAATCCCTGGCAAGTAGTTAGGACATCTCATGAGACTCAGATTGCATTAGTCAAATGCATTCACCCACAACTTTTAATAGGAACCTAGTTAGTGGTACACAGTAAAGAACCCATTTTACTAATGGCAGTAGTACCACCGGGGTCAGTGTCCAGCATGTATGATCAGTAGAGGCATCAGGGCAGGCTTTGCCATCCTGGGTTCAATGCAAGCTCTGATCTGTTTTCCAAACTTGCTTCTCCTGTCATCCTGGCAGTTTGTGAGCTATACACAAGGCACTGAGAAAAGGTACCTGCCTCAAGAAGGAGCTTGCTTAGGTAGAAGTCCTACCATGATGAGCAATTTTGCCTCCATGTCCTGACCCAAGTCAGGGGAAGCATCCTCCTCCTTCCTCTTCATCTCTATCACATTGCCTGTAGGTCCCCAGTCTGGGGACTGGGGTCCTGCACAGCCCCTCCACCAGCCTGCGTTCCCCTTTGTTGGTTCACCACCAGATCCTTTTAGGAGATGTTTAGAATTTATGTTTATAATATTGCCAGTTAACTCAAAAAAGTTGGGTGAAAAGGAAATAATTTAAGAAGTTTTTTATTATTCTCAGGTTGATGGCAATATGATGATTATGTTTTCCTGAGTTTTAGAAGAAAGTTGTTTTATAAGTCTTCTCCACTGAAAGCATCTGCCCATCTGTCTCTAACAGTTTGAACCACATCACTCAAAGTCAGTGGGCAATATATAAAACTTTTCAATAAGTCTCTTCCTACCCCCATCCAAATAAATAAACAGAATATATGGCATTTCCATCAAAGGCAGCAGGACAAGACATCCCATTTCATGCTTCAGCAATCTGACTAAGGAAACAAATATAGATTTTTCTTCCAAATGCCTTCAGGTTATAAGGCAAGTTGATTAAGGCCTCCCTTTAAGCCCCACCAGAGAAATAAATGGATGATGGAGTTTGCTTACCCTTAAAGAGAAAGAGGTCATGTCTAATATTGACTCTCCTAACCAGTCTGACATGAAGCATATTTCTCACAGATGTGGCACTGCAACGCATCTTGATTGCAGGAGAGATGAAAGCCATATGGATTTTAGTTTCCTGTTGGCTGAAAATAAATTAAATCATGTTCCTTTCTCCTCTTTACCACCCCTTTGTGGATTCAATCTCCATGTAGACATGTCTGATATTTTTTTTTAGGAAGGAGTTAATAAATTGCTTTTCTTTATCTTTTATCAACCTGATATGATTCTTGCCATTCCTCCCACCCTCCCATGCCTATGCTGTAATACAGAGGATAAAGGACGAGGGGACAGTTATGGATTGTGATATTAATGTAACCTTTGAGAGTCTGTAGGAGAGCTGATCATAAATCTGCATGGTCCATGGGTCAGAATTTTTCCCTGAAACTCCCCAAGTGTAGTGGTGTTCTTAACAAAGAGACTTATTTTTGCAGGTTTTGAGTAGGATATTATATTAGTTAAGGTAAAGCTAGCTATTGTAGCAAATGAAATCTAATGCCTGAGTAGCTTAACACAAAAAGAAGTTTATGTTTCACTCATGTAGAGTTTGTTGAGAGATGGGGCATGCAGTTGAGGTGGGGAGGGTTTGGGTAGAGTGGATTCTGCTACATTAAGTCACTTAAAAATCCAGACAAACGAAGGCCCTGCTCTTCTCAACATGTGACTTTCAAAGCCGCCATGGGTGTTCACTTCCATCCTGGGTATAGGAGAAAGACAGATAGAGGAAGATAGGAAAAGACAACTCAAGGGAGGGAGGGAGGCCAGAAGAGAGATAGAAGAGAGTTGAAGGGTAGGTTTTATGCACCAGGTCTGGAGGTGGAGTGCATATCTCTGTACCCATTTTATTGGTCAAACACTGTTGCATAACTCGGAGATCTGGGAAATATTGGGTAGCTATGGGTGAAGGAACAAAGGGCTAGCTAACCTCTTGGGGGGATTAGAATTTTCATCTGAGATCATTTTGGGATTTAGGACCCAGATAATCATTATTAGATTGTACTGTTCATAGTATATGTTTTATCTTTCATGAATATTTTTTAAGATATATTTATTTATTTAAGTAATCTCTACAACCACTGTGGAGCTCGAACTCACAACTCCAAGATCGAGAGTTGCATGCCTTACCACCTGAGCCATCCAGCCACCCTTTTCATCAATATTTCTGTTGGTTTCATCTCACGGTCATGTTTTTCATCATATTATATAGAAGCATTTTAACTTCTTCCTATACTTCCAGCTTTTTTCCACTAGACTGCCCTATTTCTGTGCTCATAACTTAGATTAATCTTCCAATCAGATGGACTATACCCTGAAGTAATTTTTTTCCCCAGGCAGATTATACGAGTGTGTTTTCTAAGCCCTTACATGTCTGAGATGTTTTTTTTTCCTGTTGTCTAGACAACTTGACTGTGTCAAGTGTTATACAATGGGGATGATGGCTGATTCTCATATATGGGCAATCTAACACATGCAATAATTTCACTTGTCGTGAACTGACAAGAATAAAGAAATTTCCATGCTTCTTCCTTTAAGTGTCGCCAGCAGTTTCTCCTTTCAGAAGAATAACTGACGAAGAAAAAAAATCCCCAGAGAAGGAATATTTACCAAAGGCGAGACTGATCTCCTTATGTTGAAAATTCCAGAAAATCCTGCATCTTATAGAATTGTTGAAAGCATGACACTGTGTATTATTAAATTGTTATTCACTATTCTCAGAGCCTATCAGTTGTTAATATACCTTGTAGAAACATCTTATCAAGACTTGTTAGTCACTAAAAACATTCACCCAAGAAAGCTTTGCTCCCACTTGAGAAAAAAGATGTTTTAAGATGTTTAAGTCTCTACATGTTGTATTAACATTATTCCTGTTCTATCGTATGATATTTTTTTAAGAAGCTTTATTTTATTTTGGGGGCAGGCAAGGTTAACCAGTGATAGCTTTTAAATTTCAGATTTAGTGAAAAAGAATAAAGAAAGCTAGGCTCAGCTGATTCTGTTTTTTTTTTTTTTCCCCAGCTGAGCAGATGTCTCACTCATGCAAGAAATTGAAAGTATATAGATAAGGAGCAATTTTTTATTTATTTCGAAGTTACTTTTTTGTTGCATTTCTTGATCATATCATATCAGTTGTTTCTGTAATGTTGATAAATCTGCATCTGGTCATATTTTAATGAAATGTTTGTATTCTATTTTTAATTTTACAATGTGTGAGATCAGGCTTTTTAACTCTGGGGCTTAAAATCTCTTGTTGTCTTATCTAGAACCATTAATAGGAATTCTTACAAAGCTCAGATTGCTTTGGGGGACATAAATTGAAAGATAAATGAATATTCTAGCCTCTCTGAAAATGTCTACTATGTAGAGTTAATTACTTTCTATGACCCTACCTGACCCTGGTTAATGAGGTCAAGAGAGGTCTTAAAGGAATCATGGACTTGAATTTGACTCTGGAGCAAGTGATGGTGACTTATGGAAGACACACCCCATGGCTTAAATAGAGAGTTTGCTTCCATGTCTCTTGCTGACTCTCCTCGACTAATTTCTCCTAATCTTTTTCATTAACTCTTCTTCCTTCATTAGCCCCTTTGATTTTAGGGTTTCTCAGAGGTCAGTCCTTGACTCACTTTCCTTCTTACTCTGTATGTCTTCCCTAGGACAATCTTGACCATGCCCATGGCTTCAACTACCACCTGTGAACACAAAGACTCTCAAGTCTCTACCCATGTCTATATCTCTCTCCTGACTTATAAATCTCTGAGAGATCTGTCCTTTGCCTACCTTTCTTACCGTAAACAGAAGTTTCCAAGCTTGTGTTGATGAAGGAGATATAGGAGGCATGAGGAATGACATTCTTTTACATTGTTTTGGGGAAGGTAAATTGAGATTCATCCAAATCCTTTTGGAGGGACATTTGGCGTGTCTATCCAGTTTTAAATGGGCATTCCTTCTAATCCAGAAATTCTACTTCAGAATTATCTTAAGGAAATTATGCTAAGGAAATAATTGGATATGTAAATAAAAATTTGAATGCAAAGTATTGCTATATTGTTTGTAATATCAAAAAAGGGGAACCTTTTGAATTATGGGGTATATGTACAATAATATACAAAACAGCCATGAAATGGTCACCTGTGTTTATTTATAGAGACATAGACAGTTGTCTTTTATAAGTTGCTAATAGAAAAGGGAAGGCTATCAAACATTATAGATGTTATGATCCAAATTTTATAAAAATATGTTCATGTACATTTCATCATAAAAAGTCTGAAAAGTTGTAAAACAGAATGTTAACAGTTATCTCTGGGTGAATCTGATTGGGTTTCTCTATAATTTATTGTATTTTCTCATTGTTCTTTATAACTTACTATTTGGATATATATGTGATAGGTGTATATTGCTTTTATAATTAGGAAAAGCCATTTTATTTTAAAGAATAAATGAATTATTGCTCTAAAGAATATCCACAGATACTTGTGGAAAAATAATCTGTCCATGTATTAAAATGTTGAAATGAAGTCCATCTAGAATTCAGATCTTCCTCCCATGTGTTCTAGTTTATTTTACTCAACAAATGTTTATTGAATCCCTATGATATGCTACCACTTTATCCAACTGCTTATGGACCATTCCTACCCAGATGTCTCAGATGTTCCTGAAGTTAGTATTTCTAAAACTAAATGTACCCTCATATCTGTCTCCTCCTGTGTTCCTAGTCTCAGTTATACAGGATCTCCACTAACCTAAGTGGGAAATCTGGGAGTCATCATGAGGCTTCCACGTGCCTCATCTACCACATGTAGTAATGACAAATCCTATAGCCTCACTATTCTTTACAATCTCTCTCCTCTTCTCCATATCCTGTTCAACAGAACTGGTTACAGTCCTCAGTCCTTGCATCCTTGCATTGCTGCAATTGTCTCCTATACTCCTAGAGCATTTTATTCACAAAATCCTAAAGGCACACTGCTATGGTTTTGCTTAGGTCACTCCTTTTTTCCCCCTACTCCTCTTCTTCCTCCTACCTTGTCCTCCAGGAAATTGGCCAGTCAACTTTCAAAGTTTGGTTCAAATGTCACCTTCTAACTTTTCTGTTGGAATTGACACATTCCCCTTGTGGTTCCTATTGGAAAACCCCAAATAGGTTTCCTAATAATGATGGCAATGGTTAACATTGACTAAGCTTTCATTGTAGATCAACCACCATTAAAAGTGCTTCATATGTTTTAACTCATTCAATACTTACAAAAACCCTAGAAGATATATGCTTTTATTATCTACATTTAATAAAGAAAACTGAAAGGTAAAGAAACTGAAGTTCAGAAAGGTTAAGTAAGTTGCCTAAGAGCAAATAATCTGTAAGTGGCAGAGCTAGGACTTGAATCCAATCTGGGTTGAGAGCCTGCATCCTTACCTCTAAGAGTGGTCATCTACACATGTGTCCTTAACACATACTTTATTATAGCATAACATCTTATATATTTCTTTTTCTGTCTATATCTGTGGCTCCATACAAAGGCCACACAGAAAATCTCAATAAAGGTAGGCTGACCAATTGATTAACTAATCTTTCTGAGATGCAATGTCTAAACCAAAGGAATTAGCACTGTTGAAAAATTTTGTTGCTGGGATGCCTGGGTGGCTCGGCAGTTGAGCATCTGCCTTTGGTTCAGGGCCTGATCCCAGAAACTGGGATCGAGTCCCACAAGACTCCTTGCAGGAAGTCTGCTTCTCCCTCTGCCTGTGTCTCTGCCTCTCTGTCTCCTCTCTCTGTCTCTCTCTCTCTTTCTTTCTGTGTCTTTCATGAATAAATAAATAAAATCTTTTAAAAATGTTTGTTCCTTATTTTGTTTATATCTAGATGAACTCTAAGGTCATTTTTATTGTTAGGATATGATAGTGTTTTGTTCTCCCTTGCTTTTTGCTTAATAGGCTAGATCCTACCTCATGATAAAGAAAGAGGAGAGTCAACTGATCCTGCTTATGTGCACTGCGTGTAATGGGACTTAACAGAAATGGTGGAGATGATCTTCGTGGAAAATGCAGTCCTCTTAGAAAAATGGTAATTGACTCCCCGTTTCTCTGAGAAAGATCGAGACACCTCACTCAAGGCATTGTGTAAAAATGGCATCTCTGTGAATATTTGGAAGAAAACTATAAAACCACTAAGTGAACATCCAGCATTTCAGAGTTCTATAGGTACGGACGATGGTTCAGTGGCCCACAGGAGTCAAGTTTATACCCCATCCATCCTATTATCTAGATGTCTTTTCAATCCTCCCTTATTTGGAGTTGTTACCTCCTGAATGCAGGCCTGGCAATTGCCTACTCATTGGTGCATTTCCTCCTCTTGTGCAGCCTGCACACTGCACGTAATCTTTCTGAGACATGATCATTTCATGTGACATGCCTTTCTCAAATCTCTGAGGTCTACTCATTGTCCTGAGGGTAAAAGTCATACATTGTTGCCAGGTCATTACAATAGCTGCCACCCTGCATCGGAGGCCCCTAACTCTACCTCTTGCTTCTGTTAGTCACTAGCCCACTATATGAGAAGGGCTCCCATTCTCTAGACATTAGGCTTTCTTTGCCTTGAATGTCATTTACTCTTCTTCACTTAATTTTCAAGATCCAACTGTAATTTCTCCACATCTACAAGGAATTGCTTTTGTCTACACATATTCTTCCCTATGTTCCCATAATGCTTTGTGTACTTGGATCTTAATTACCTGTTCGTTTGATACATTTACCTCCACAGAATAAGACTTACTTGAGAACAAGGCCAATCTTATTTTTTACTTTTGTCTTAAAGCCTTGTAACCTAGTGCTTCTCAAACTTTGACGCGTCCACAAATCACCTGAGATCTTGTAAAATGCAGATTCTGACTCTGCAGGTCTTTCACTGGACTGAGCCAGCATTTCTAACAAGTTCCCTGAGGAAGCCAACACTGTTGGCCCTGGATCACACTTAGAATAGCAGGAGGGTGTATTTTGGCAAGTTAATTTTTTTTTTAATGAATGAACCAAAATAAAACATTGTCAAATTACATTGTTTTATTTTTAACTTTTTAAAAAAATAAATGATTAACACTTTTATTCAGTCTATGTGTCACTATATAACATTTCCTCACATTTTAATATTGTTAAATTTTTCTTCTTTAAATTTCCCCCCTCTTAAAGTTAAATTTAGAATTTGTTTCAACCAGGGCCAATGCTACATAAATTTGTTATGACAATGGGGTAAAATTTAAATCTTGAAATATAATTCATTTTTGAAAAAAACATTTTTAAAGATACCAAAGGCTCTATTTTAATCACAGCCAATACTGCCAAGAATCGCAGATGATGGGCTAAAGCGTACCTTCAGAAGTTCATCAATGTATACAGCACATTCACTCAGAATGTTCTCAGTTATATTTTTGAATGAGTGTTTTTTAAAATGAATTGAGTTGGGTTTTAAAGATGGATACTTGCTTTTCTTCAGTCACTTCCTGGCCCCATTAATATTTATTTTACAGTTATGCTGCAGAAAGTACTTAACTCACTTTGATTTGGCTTATTTGTATCCAAACTTAGCATTCCCACATTCTTTTCCCCTAAAGTTAAAAAATAGAACAAACAAGCAAGGGGGGAAAAAAAAGAGAGGAAGGAAGACCAAGCAATAGACTCTCAACTACAGAGAACACACTGATGGTCATCAGAGGGGAGGTGGGTGGAGGGATGGGTAAAACAGGTGATGGGGATGAAGGAGCGCACTTGTTATGATGAGCACTGGGTGTTGTATGGGAGTTTTGAATCACTATATTGTACACCTGACATTAATATTACACTGCGTGTTAACTAATTGGAATTTAAATAAAAACTTAAAAATAAATAAAAATAAATTTTAAAAAGGGGGAAAAAACCAAGAGAAAAGATTAAATTTAGTACTATATACCTGGAAAGGGTCTTTGGACATTTCCCACCAATGCTGAATATTTTACTCACTGTCAACACCTCTACCTTGGAAACCAAATAAAAATGCATAGATGAGTCAACTACATCACAAAATATTCAGAGGGATTGCCAAGCAAGGAATGGATTAACATCTGGTTATTCTGATGGTCACATTGACCAAACCAGTTTACTCTGATGCAACCCAAGGAGAATCACTAATCTGATCCTATAACAACAGCAACAAAAGATTAACTCAAGATAACTCATCATCTGGCAGTCTCAGATTTACTTTCATTGTTTCACTTAAGAACATTGACAAACAGACTTTCTAAGTTTCACTGGAAAACCTGTATAACAAGGATGCATCAGGCTCCGAACCTCTGTGATTCAATGAATAATGTTATAATCTTCCCTGCAAGGTTTCAGTTTCCTCTTTAGATGTCATAGTCTGCTTTCGCTGCAATTTATGGGCACTTTTAATTTCAAACATGTAAAATCTTTCATCTTAAGGAGACATGCGTTATATATTTGTTTTAGTGTACCTCAGGGAGCAAAGCCAATGTGCATTGAAGATTCAATTAGCAACAGTGAGGGTGGTGATTAAAGAGCTTCACTCGTCTGGCTGATTCATTTGGTCTCTTTTCATCTAATTTCTTAGGGACTAAATGTAGCTTGGAATAAAGTTTTATTTTAAATTAGTGTTCAGTACAACCCAGCCAAGAAAGACTGTTTTTGTTTTGTTTTTCAAATCTGTTCCCTTTGTATACAGAGAAATTCAGGATCAGCTTTCCACCATAAGCTGGTGTATAGAAAGATGATCAGTTGCATTACCAGATTACTCTTCACTTCAATTTAAAATGGAAATCACAAACCAGTGATCTGTGGATTGGATCCGTGTTTAGAAACCCGAGTTAGTTGGTAACTAACATCAACAACTTGAGAGATACCACATAATCTGGATTTCTGGCTTCAGTGAAAAAGATTGAGTTGTGCTGCCCCTTTACACTGTTTGCATAGTTCCCACCTGATCAATGGTACTCATTTATGTGGCCTGCCTGGTGCCTAGAGCATCTCCTGTTTGTAGCTCTAGGTTGTGCAAATCTTCCTGATTCCACACATCAACACAGGGGTGAGGGGTAGAGAATAGAGTGTGCACCATGTATGGGACATCTAATACTTATCCACCAAATGGAAGGGAAGTAGAAGTGATATGGGAGGGCTCCACCACTGGTAAGGAGGATGTAGAGGTGGGGAATTGTGGTGGGGAGTCCTCATTTGAGAAAATTTTTAAGGAGTAGCGAAGTACCTTCCTTCAAGCAAGGGACCTTAGGGACTCATCCCCAGGAAGAATAGGAGGAAGGAAGCAGAAACCCAATGCTACAAGTTGAGGTTCATGATGACCAAGATAGGGCCCTGGGTCTGTTGGGAAAAGCAACGTGGCAGCTCAGTGGTAAAAGCTGGGACAACCAGGTATACCAATTGGTCAATGCTACATTTCAGCGATTGGTAATCTGAGGCTGTGGGTTCCTTCTCTAATTGAGGAATTTGAATCTTTAAGGACCTGGAGAAAGAGATGCACAGCAATTACAGCAGGTGCTGGGACTCTGGTATGGCTGAAAGGAGGGTGAAAACATCTTGATCTCATGCTTTAATTATATCAGAGTAATCCATTTATTTGCTACTTCCAACTCTTCTGCTTAATTAGCATAAAGTTAGAAAGTATATTATTCTAAGAAAGACTCAAGGTAGAAATCTCTGCAAACATGTTATGGCAGAAATATGAGACTATAAGGGATAACCCCCTTGTCCACCGATGTCCATTCAGCTGTATTGGTTATACACACACTGAGCAATCACTTTTACATCTAAACAGGTGTTAGGGTTTGAAGTCCATAGTTCTTGCCCTGGCCTCTAGCTTGGTCCTCCTCAAGAGAAAATGACCCTTTGCCTTTTGAACTCCTGAGAGTTAAATAGCCAAGAAAGGGGTTACTGCTTAGGCAGAGGAAGAAATTAGAAGGGAGGTGATAAGCAGGCAGCTCTTGGCTGATAGACCTCTAGCCTCCTGCTCCTGATGTGCATCCCTAGTTGATTACAGCACTCTTTCCTGCTGAGCTGGGATGAGGCCTGGGAATCTCTCCCAATACTATGCCCTAGGAGCCAATCAATTAGGGTTGACACTGGAAATGAAATGCATCTGCCCTTCTTTGATTAAGTTTTTACTGCCAAGTGTGCTGTAAAGGAAGCCACTGAGTGGGATAGAACATCCAAGTCCAGGTTGAAAGCAGGCAAATTGCCAACCAGGGAAGTTTTTTATCAGAATACATTTAAGGTATTAATTTGTATTTATCTCTCTTTCTCTCCCACTTTTTCTTTAAAAAAAAGATTTTATTTATTTATTCATGAGAGACACACACAGAGAGACAGAGAGAGAGAGAGGCAGAGACACAGGCAGAGGAAGAAGCAGGCTCCCTGCAGTGAGCCCTATGTGGGACTTGATCCCAGGACCCTGGGATCATGCCCTGAGCTGAAGGCAGACACTCAACCACTAAACCACCCAGGCGTCCTTCCCTCCCACTTCTTCTGTATAAAGAGGCAAGTCCCCTTTAACTCCTTGCCTGTGGGATTATGGTGGGGCAAAAAGTATAAAGAGTAACAATACCTACTGTCCTTTGTAAAGGCTTAAACTGAATGAAAAGATTCTTTGCTGTGTGCTCCAAAAAGAAGGGAGGAGGGAGCCACCTGGACTTATTCTGGTCTAGCCCCGAGGGAAGGTGGATGGAAGGAGAATATAGATAAACAACCTGCATCAACTAGGGTCCCAGCAAGGAGATAATGCCCCCAAATTAGGGTAAGGGAAGCCACAAGGAGAAAGGAAGTACCCTGCATCTAGTAACAGCAGTTATTCTCGACACTTGGCCCAAAAGGATGAGGGGAGGTGATGATTGTCAGAGAAGGAATGAGAGGGTGGCATTGAGAGGCTGATCTAGATAGTGGCAGTGACCATTAGTGGAGGGACAAACCAGCCTTAGGAAGCCATGCAAGGAGGGAGTCAGGAAGGTGAAAACCCCTTCCTCACCCCCTTCCCTCCCTCTCCTCTCCTGCTCTTCTCTCTTGTGGCCAAAACCAATCAGGCACCAAAGGACAAGGGAACCCATTGTTGCTCTTGTAGGTTAACAGGGGGCAGGGTAGGAAAGTGTGGGGTGCAAATCAGAAAAGCAAATAGAATGCACCTGTCATTCCCAAAACCATTTCTTTTCAACATCCTCTCTTGCTTTCACCTGGGTGAGAAGAGTTTGTACTGATCACAGGAGACAGGTGAAGTCCTATCAGCTACTATATTATCAAGGAGTACTACAAAATCAGCTCTACTTCCACCCAAAACCTAAAACATTAGCCACTGACAGTGTTCTACTATAAGATACTAGAGGAAAATGCAGGGAACAGAATTAGTAAGAAATATAGCTGCTATAGTCCCCAGTTTGGTAGTCAGTTTTGGCTGAATTTAGGAATCCTGTATTTGGTGTTTTCTACTTTTCTTTCTCCTACTCCAGCCAGCACTTCAGCTGGATAGAACTCTCTCCTTGTTGAGGTGACTCAAACCTTTATCTTTTTAGTATCTGAGTTCTTTATGTTTTTTTTTCCTGATTTTGTTCCCACAATATTCCAATAATGATATCTTTTGGGCAAGGAAGTCCTAGGAAGCACCCCTGTGGATCCCCTGAGTTATGGACACGGATTTCCTTGCCCTTGATGACTAGCAGCAGCTCAATTTCCCTTGATAATAAGTACACTATGAACACCCAAAAGTACAGCCCTGTTCTTCTCTGATTGCTGATTGAGCATCATGAGAAGCTCAAAAGACCAGCTGGTAATTAACTGCCACCATCACCTGTCCTTGGTAGAGGCATTCCTTCCCTGGCACTAGGGTCTTCAGCCCACCGAGCCCAAGGTCTCAGGAACAAGAAGCAAAAGTTCTTCAAGTTACTTATTATATATAAAAGTGAGACGGTTGCTCCCACCTCTTGATTCTCAGACAAATGCATTCTGGGAAAATAATATGGTATTTTGGCCATTCATTTAAGACCTATACCATGACCAGCTGTGAATGGTGTGGTCTTCTAGTTAGCACTATAACAGAGCCCTCAGCTGGGCATTCCACTGTTCTATCAAGCACACAGCTTCTGAATGCTAGTGCACCTAAGACAACATTGTATTCTATATTCCATCACTGTGTTTCTTTGCTATAAAATATGTTCTCCTAAAGGACATGATGGTGTATGGTAACCATGGCAACAGGTAATTATGTTAAGCCACAAATGGTACTGGTAAAAGGCTTTTAAGGAGTATCTGGTGAATAGGTCAGGGAAGCACTCCAAAATATAGCATACATGACCTCCAAAATCCAGTACATTGTGTCTCGCTCTTAATAATAGGCAGAGTAGATTTTCAATGCCTTTTCTCTAGGTCAGAAATTCTAACATTTCATAGATCAACAGATTTCTAGAAACTTTAGCATCATGGCAGACCCTAAACTTTCTTAAAGTTTCTCTCTCATATATTTCCCATTTCTGTGTCTCAGTAAGATATCTAGAATGTTTGATACCTTTTGCTCACTAGATCCAGCTAGCATCATCTGATCTATATAGCAAACCACCATATTTTGTGAACTATCAGAATGAGTGAGATTCCTTTGGCTCATATTAGATGAGAGAACGAGAGAATTTACACAGCTCTGAGACAATGTAGTAAAGTTTTACACTACCGTGAAACAATACCATAAAACTAAATTGTTGTCCCTGCCATATAAATACAAACTCCTTTTGTCTGGAATGGAGGAATAGAGCATTTGTCAGGTCATTAACTGCATACCAGGTACCAGGAGCTGTGTGAATCTGCGCCAGCAAAGGACCACATGTGAAACCGTTTCTGCCATTTCTGTGATTGGCTTAATTACCTGATTATCTTTATTACCTGAATAAGCTTGTAATGATCTGCTGCCATTGTCTAAAACTCATCTTGCTTTTGCACCAGTAATATAGACAAATCAAATGATTTATATGGTAAGAATCACCACCTCTACATCTCTCAAGACTTTGATGGCTATGCTAATCTCTGCTTCTCCAGGAATGAAATTCTGCTTTGGGTTTGCTATTGTGGCAGAAGAGACAGACCCAGTAGTCTCCATTCGGTCCTTCTATAATGGTCCTAACACCGCAAGTGAGAAAACCAATGTGGACATTCTAGAGTTACTAAGTGATCTAGTCCCATCATTCATTCTGAAACCTAAGTCCCATTACAACTCCTATTCCGAATGACAGACCATCATGTGGATTATGTCTCTGAGGATGATCATAAGTTCAGAACCAATTTCTAATAACCCCTGGAACGTCTTTATATTTTCCCTTTCCAGTGCACAGCAACCCTGGTAAATGGCCATGCATTCCTTGGGCAAGGAACTGGTAAAAAGCCATAAATCCATACGAAAGTGACTCATGTTAGGTCTCTTCCCAGCAGACGTTAATTATTATCTTTTGAGATTCTCTAATCAATATACAACCATTGAATATCCTTGGGAATCAAAACACTCTGAGTCCAAGATAGCATTTCTGGTGAGTCATATTAAATGTTTAAAGAATATACGGTGCCAATCATACATAAATCCTTCCAGAGGATTAAGAGTATAAACTTTTCAATTCATTTTATGAAGCTAGAATATCCTTGATTAAAGAGCAAAAAGATCAGTATGATAAAGGAAAATTCTAGGCCAGTATTATTATAGATATATTTGCAAAGTTCCTACACAAAGTATTAGTGAACTAAATCCAGCAAAGTACAAATGAGTTAATATATTTTGACTAAGTTGAAATTTATCCTAATATGTTCATCTTAATGTCTGAAAATAAATAAATGTAATTTGCAATAGCTGCATATAAAAGAAAACTACTTGACTATTTCATGTACTCTTTAAAAAAAGGTACTTTATAAAATTCTAGATTCATTCATGATAAAGGAAGAATTGAAATGCAAAAATAAAACGAAAAAAATCTAAATGGCTTATCATACTGAACTTAGAAAGATGAAAGGCACAAAATGGGGAAAAATAAATGAATACATATGCACACATAGCACAATGTGATACTGCCACACTTTCCTTCAGAAAGGCTAAGATTAACTGTATGATTTCACTTAGATGAGAAATCTAAAAAAAACAAAATGAACAAATAAAGCAAAACAGAAACAAACTCAGATACAGAGAACAATCTGTATCTTGCCACAGGAAAGGGAGATGAGGGAAGGGGAGTAAGAGGTACAAGGTTCCAGTTTGTAAGTCACAGGATGTAATGTATAGCACAGGAAATATAGTTAATAATATTGTAACAACTTTATATGGTGACAGATGGTAGCTAGATTCATTGTAGTGATCACTTTGTGATGTATATAAATGTTGAATCACTATGTTGCACACCTGAAACTAATATAATATTGTTCGTCAACTACACTTAAATATTAAAAACCTGGTGATACCTAGTTTGGCAAGGATGCAAAATGTTGGAAACTCTCATACTATTAGTTGGAGTGTCCAACTGCTACAATCACTTTATAGAACTATTTTTCAGACTTTACAAAGCTAAACACAGACCTACCCTTATGACCCAGCAACCCCATTCTTGCATATATATTAAGAGAAATGAGTGCTTCTGTTCACCAAAGGACATGTTCAAAAATGATCAGATAGAGCAGCTTTATTCATAATTGCCGAAAATTGAAAACAATCCACTATCCATCAAAACTATAATGGAGAACAAATTGTATTGTTTTCATATAAGGCAATTACACACAGGAATGGAAAAAAAAGAACACAAACTAATTATACACAAAATAACTTTGATGAATATAATGTTGGATACACAAAGTCAGAAACAAAGATTCACCTGGTATAAGAGCCCATCAATGAACCTCAAATATGGTCACTTCTATGGTAAGAGAAGTCAGGAGAGTCATTACATTTGGAGGGCAGGATACTGAGGAGGAGGGGGTTGTGATGGAGCCTCTTAAAATAGAAATATTTTATATCTTTTGATGTCTGGTGGTTATATGGGTATATACTAGATTTAGAAGTTCATCATGGTCTGTGCTTCAGATTTGTTAACTTTACTATAAATTTTATTTGTAAACTTTTCTGAAGTTAGAACTCAGTTTTTATTTGTTTATTCATGAAAGACACACAGAGAGAGGAGAGGCAGAGACATAGGCAGAAGGAGAAGCATGCTGCCTGAGAGGAGCCTGATGTGGGACTTGATCCCAAGGCCCTGGGATCATGACCTGGGCAGAAGACAGATGCTCAACCACTGATCCACCCAGGCATCCCACAATCAATTTTGAAAATGATTTTCAAGTGTCGAAGGAGAGGATGGGTGGAAGATGTGGTAATAAGGATCTTGATGAGATCCATAGACATTAACACGGGGGTAACATGTTATCAATACTAAAATTCACTTGCCTAGAGGTTCTGCTCCTATTAAAACTAGGTGGGTAACAAACAAAAACAAAAACAAAAACAAAAACAAAACATTATAGCAAGATTCCCCTTTACTGCTTGTTGTTGTCATTGCTAGTCACACGGTAACCAAGTGGTGAAACCAATGTTGGTTTTTTTTTAAGATTTTATTTATTCATTCATGAGAGACACACACAGAGAGAGACAGAGAGAGAGAGAAAGAGAGGCAGAGACACAGGCAGAGGTAGAAGCAGGCTCCATGCAGGGAGCCTGATGTGGGACTTGATCCCCGTTCTCCAGGATCATGCCCTGGGCTGAAGGCAGGCGCTTAACCACTGAGCCACTCAGGTGTCCCTGAAACCAACATTTGAAACCATCCAGTCTGATTCCAGGGTCTGTCCAGGAACATATGTGAAGATTGTTTCTCAAACCACTGCATAATGAGGTTCTATCAGTGTATTATTTATAATTTTCTGAATATATGGCTGACTTTATTAATTCCTAATAAATATGATTACATAGCATGATTCATTTCTTTGAGTTTTCTTTATAAAGCTCTAAGTGAATATAATCACTTCAGGTGTTAGTAAAAAAAAAAAGTCACTTGGATCTTGAGACCTAACATTTGCAATCATGTGGCCCAAATTAGGCAGAAAAGTAATCCACCATTTTTGTTTTTGGAGAAGCATGTGGTCTGGTGCCAAGAGGTAAAACGATGACCACTATCTGTGAAGGTTAAGTTCTCTAAGCCATAAAGTGTTCAAAATATAGTACTTCTGAAATATTGGTCTTCTCTGGAAAGGGGAGTTCTCTTCTCTCAGTCTTTCTTTCTCTCTTTCTCAACCACCAGTGCAATGTTCCCAAGAGTTCGTTCCTGAATTGAGAAAAGAAATAACAAAACTTGAATTTACAAATAGCCTGTTGTGCAAATTTCTAAATGCCAAATGTATTCTCATTCTGGTAAGCTCAGAGTAACCCTCTTCCCTTCTGACCAGATTCTCTCCAACTTTAAGTGCTCCAGGCCAATGGTACCATCTGGTGCCTGGAGCTGGAAACTGTTTTCATCCATGTATTTTTCTATACCACCTCCTTTCTTCTCCACAAATACGGTACCCAGATGACATTGCAGCTGTTACCTTTGTCTTTCCAGATCTGAAACAGTACCAATTCAGCCAGTCTCACTTCCAGTCATCCTTTCTTTATACTCTTAGGTCTCTAGAATGGGTTAACAGGTGCAAGGTGAACAATACACCACATTCCTGCCTTTGTTTGCTCTCTTTCTTCCAAATTTCATGTAGTGACTTTCTAAAATGTTTCCCTCTTAACCTTAGAGTCACAGAGATTGAGGGTTGGAGAAGTTAATAAACTTTCTTACAGTCACATAGAAGTAGAAACTGGGCTGAAACAGTAGGACGAGTTGCTTAGAACTGCTTGGAGGGAGAATTTGGAGAATTTGGGCAAATATAAAGCGAGAATAATCTGTATTTTTAAATTTTCAATCATCTAAACTTTCCTGGAGAATATGCTAGTACCTTCAAATAACAAGTAAGTAAAGGTACTTCTGTTTTATCTGTGTGTGTTAGTGAGGGTTTCCTAATGTGTGGGTTTATTTGATCTGTTCAGCATCTCTTTTTCCCTTTTAATGTTTCTGTATTGGGCCCTCTCTGTTGACCTGAGAAGCAGATGGTCTTTGTCAGTTGAATCATACCAGACCTTTGAATTTTCCCCAGAAGCATATCCGTGTTCCAATTGCTTTTCTCTATAGGCCAGAATAATATACCATCATCTTTATGCTTACAAATGATACACCAGAAGGATGTCTGAGCAGAAATGATCTATAGATACCTAATTATTACATAAATGGCACACAAGATACAAAGTCAACTGAATTTCAGTCTACTGTGATTTTGGTAAATTTGTCAAATTAAAAGGGTTAGCTGGTTGCTTTGTCTACAAGTGTCTTGGTTTGTTTATTTGTTGTTTGTCATTTGGTCATGACTGGTGAGTTTAAAGAAAATGAATTTTGGATTACTAAAGTTTTGGGCACATATTAAACATAAAAGAAAATAATGACCTCGGTGGATTAAAATATATCAAATAAAAATACTATCTTAATTGGTCACCTCTGGATGTTGCTAGGATACCAAATCACTGTTCTAAAAGCCAGCAAATAGAGGTAAGAAATCAAGTATTTATTATTTTTTTTTCTTACACAGATTATATCTCAGGGTAACCAAATAGTTGGTTTAAGAATAAGGGGATATTCTCTCTCTTTCTCTCCCCCCACTCTTCCTTTTTTTAGTAAGAGATTATTCTTTACAGGTGAATTCCAGCTAAGAAATGCAGAGGAATAATAGAGTTAGAATTCACTATTTTGCAACTCATAATAAAACAGTGTTTGTAGTTAACATTCATTAGAAATGTTGGCGGTGAGTTCTATAGTGGACGGATTAGGCTGGTAAAACCAGACCCAGACATCAAGGGTACCCTGATGTAAGGTGGTAAGAACAGATCCCCAACGATGAAGAGGCTTTGCAAAGAAAAAGCCAAAGCTGAATTTAATCAAGCTTCTAAATCTAACCACCGGTTTACAGGAATGATAAAGGATTAGCATTTCTTAAAACCACAAAGATACAGTTGGTCAAAATCATAATGAGGGATCTCTTAAAGATGAATGATCTGATTTCATCAACAAATATGTCACCTTAAAAAGAGAGGAGAGGCTTTAAAAGAAATGTACCAAACTCATGTAATGTGTGCAATGTATGCATTCTGATTGGTAAGACTCTAAGCTTCATAAGACATTTCTGAGACTGTAGTAGATGGTATTAAGGATTTATGATAAATTTTTATTTTTATTTTATTTTATTTTATTTTTTTAAATGTTTATTTATTTATGATAGTCACAGAGAGAGAAAGAGAGAGAGGTAGAGATACAGGCAGAGGGAGAAGCAGGCTCCATGCACCGGAAGCCCGATGTGGGATTCGATCCCGGGTCTCCAGGATCGAGCCCTGGGCCAAAGGCAGGCGCCAAACCCCTGCGCCACCCAGGGATCCCTATGATAAATTTTTACATAAAATAATAATATAGTCATCATACTCAGA
Organism: Canis lupus baileyi; assembly: GCF_048164855.1. NCBI lineage: Eukaryota > Metazoa > Chordata > Mammalia > Carnivora > Canidae > Canis > Canis lupus. The sequence continues at coordinate 50,001,061 of NC_132839.1, read as the reverse complement.
AAAGAAAGAAGTAAAGTCTTTGTTAATTATACACTGAAAAATATGGGTGAAATGGGATGCCTGGGATTTTCCTGATAACACTCCCTGTCTTGGCCCAAATCCCCAGAAACAAACCCTGATGCCAGGTTTTTTATGCAAACGTTTCCAGGAGATACTATTAGGTGGGTGGGGAGGGAAGCAGGACAGGAGAGGCAAGAAGTCACCAACACCATGATTTTAATCAAAGTTTATAAAGGGTATTTTCACCTTCAACACTCAGGGGAATTTGCCATCTAAGTTACACCTCAGAGCTGTTTTTTTTTTTTTTTTAAGGTATTTATTTTTGTTTCTGTTTGTTTGTTTTGTTTAATTTTTTTTGTTTTGTTTTGTTTAATTTTTAAAATTTTATTTAAATTCAATTTGCCAACATATAGTATAACACCCAGTGCTCATCTCATCACATGTCCTCCTTAATGCCCATCACCCAGTTACCCCGTCCCCCCACCCACGTATCTTTCTGCAGCCTTTCGTTGTTACCCAGAGTTAGGAATCTTTCATGGTGTTTTGCCCTGAAACTAGGGAACTAGGTTATCACACTTCCCACCCATCCATCAAGTAGCTAAAGATCACTCCAGAAGGGAGTGAGCCTAGGGAACTAGGCTTTTACACACCACCACCACCACCACCACCACCACCACCACCACCACCCCCACGCCATGTACTGCCTAGGCAAAGCAGCTCCAGAGCCCACAGATGGGCTTTGGAGAAGGAATCCCAGATGCAGGTTTTTGGAGACAAAAACACAGTGAAACTTGGAGATGGGGAACATGGATATTGGTAAAGGAATCTGAGAACATCTTGGTGGAACATAAACCACTAAGGATGCTTTATAAAGAAAGGAGAGAATACGTAGTGATGAAGGAAGAAGCAAGATGCACATAATATTGCAAAGTATTGAAGCAAGATGTGTATGTTTGGAGACTTCCATAAAAACTTGAAAAAGTAAGCAACCAAGACCATCTCCCCTGTTAGATACATTGTGTGATATAAGCAATTCTGATCTTAAAAAAAAATTTTTTTTGATTAGAAAGTTTGTTTCTAATTCAATCGTTAAGAGCTCAGAAATGTCTGCCTTTTGGAAACAATGTCATAAACTGGTGTGTTTCCAAGATAATCCCCCCCAAACACCTTGGTTCCTAAAAGGGAGGCATACCATGTGCTCACAATCAAACAGTAGAAAAGAATACAAAGGTAACACAAGTAATTAAATCATAGGGTACTTCTGAGAAAGAGGTTGGTTTACTTTTTGATGTTCTAGGGAAAGCAGCTGTTCTTAGAACTCCTTTGGTTTTAGTTTATTCTCCACTGAAGGGCCACTTCACAACTTAACCACTAGGTAAGAGATTGTTGGAGGCTGTGTTTGGGAAGAATGCTTACTTCTTAATGATCAAGGGGTCTCTGTGACTGCTGCTGGTCCAGAGAGTATCACACTCAACACTCAGATCACAGGCTTCCTTACACAAATGGTTCTTCTTCTTCTTTTTTTTTTTCTGATCAAGGCAAGAGTTTCAGTTAAGAGAAGAAGGTAGAAAGGGAGACTCCCACATGTGAAACTGTTTATTCCAACATGCTATATAGTACCCAAGCATGAAGTTTTGATAAGATTGGTTTTCATACAACCCAGTCTGTTATGAATTCATCTTTGATCCACCATGCAAACTCCTTTTCAGATCTCCCCACAAGGGTGAGATGACTTTACCATGTGTTTCTCTGGCCTCGAGTTCTATTGACTTCTTTGTCACGTAGATTATTCTCATTATATCATACCACGAGGGAAGTAGGCATTACCAGGGTGTGCACTCAATTCACTCTACCAAGATTTCCAAACAGTGTGCAAGCTAGCTCAAGTTCTCTTTGACCTGGATGCTCTTTCATGAAAGCATAGGATTCATTCATTAGGATTCATATCATTGCCATTAGCTAACTTCGATGCCTTTTTTCTACTCCAATAACTATTTCCCATCCATGCAGTACAAAATATTCAATCATGCGCATTATTGAATTTGGTGTTAACAAAACCCTCAGCCACCTTGTGTATACGAGGTTCAGAACGAGGCAGTGACTCCCCCAAAGTCACAATGCTCTTAAGAAGGAGAGCCAGGATATCCACAAAGTCTATCTGACTCTGCCCACGTTCTTTCCTATTTTATTCTGCCACAAGAAGAGCTGGGGAGATGTGTCACGGTCCCTGTGCCCTTCTTCCAATCATTTTCCAAATTTCCTTTGGAAAAGTGGTCATCAGGAAAATTTTCTGTCTTCCGAGAGAGGCAATACATGTAACAAGTAATAAAGATAATGGTTAACTTGCTTACTATATGTTAGGCTCACTCAGACACTTCCCCGAATAGCCTTATGAAGTTATGTACTATTACTGTTTCTACTTTGTAGATAAGCCCTGAAGCCAAGGAATTAAATTATTGGCTCAAAGTCACAAAGGTAAGTAAATAGCAGAGTTGGCTTTTGAATATAAGCACTCTGACTCTAGGGCCTTAACCAGTATGCAATCAGCCTCACAAGTACCAAGGGCTTAGCTCAATGGCAAGGCAACCCCATTCTTGGTGGGCGCATCAGTGAGTCCACACAGATACTAGTCCAGGTAATGCTTCTGTGGCAGAGCATATTTTCCAAAAATAATGGCAACAGTACTACCCATAATTTGTGTTCCACTTAAAATATGATCTCAGCACTCCTCTCTTCAGTCTGTCTCCTCCCCTTGGACCTGGGCGGACCTTTGCAGCTGCCCCCATGAATAGCCTAAAACAAGTGACACTATGTAACTTTCAAGGCTAGTTGTAAAATACCCAGTACTTCTGTTTGTTCTCTTAGAATGCTTATTCTTATAGCCCACCAGCATGCTGTAAGGACGACTAAGCAGGCCCTGGAGAAGCGCATGGAGGAGAAACCAAGTTCCCCTGGTTCATGGTCCTGGTTGAGCTCACAGTCAATAGGCAGCACCAAACTTTCAGCCATGTCTAAGTGCCACCTTGGAAGTGCCCCTTCTAGCCTCCAGCTGAGCAGTCCCCTAGCTTAGTAGACACTGCATGAAATGGAGATGGGCTATTCCTGCCTTGCCCTACTCAAAATGCAGAGTTGTGAGTGAAATAAATGATTATTATTGTTTTTATTCCTTAAATTTAGGGGTGGTTCATTTTGTAGCAGTAAATAATGTAGCAGCTTCAAAAGCAATGTCCTCTGAGCATTATATTGGGTGTCTAGTAGTGATGGTGGTGATGTTGAGAGTGGGCAAAGGAGTTAATATTTATATGTCAGGCACCTTACCAGGTATTACCATATACCTTATTGGTTCTGTTTCCTAAATTAATTCCATGAAGTGAGAACTGTTATTTCAAATTCACTGGAGAGGGAACTGGAGGCTGGAGAGGCCAGCCCCTTACCCATCTGACACTCACAGCACCAGCAGCCATGCAGTAGATTGGGATTTATATATTAGTGAATATCTTATTTCTACCCTGAACTGAGTCATGATACACTAAAATGTAGCTAAAAGTAGTGAACTAAAAAAAGTCCAGGACTGAAGAAGTTAATGAAAAACTCAAGCTTCTCCCCAAGTCTAGGATAATAGAGTAGACTGCTATGCCCATCAGGCAAAAGTCTATGGTTTCCAACTAGAAAATAATGCTAGGGATGATGATGGCATGGTGATGAGACGCTAGCACTGAAGGGGTAAATATCAAAGTGTGAATACTCGTGGTGCCTGAGCGGCTCAGTTGGTTAAGGAAGTGACTCGATTCCAGCTCAGGTCATGATCTCAGGGTCTGGAGATGAAGCCCTCTGTTGGGCTCCGTGCTCAGCAGGTAGTCTGCTTCTCTCTCTCTGTCTCTCTCTACCTCTCCCCCTGCTCCTCCCCCTGCTCACATATACTCTCTTTCTCTCAAATAAATAAATAAATCTTAAAAAAAAAACTTTATAAAAAGAAAGAGTGACTATTCTCTATAAAGCAATGAGCCAGGTGGTACCATGTCAGGATGCTTCGTGCACATGACTTCACCAACCACCCTGTGATATAGGTACTTTTGACCCCCACCTTAGATGAGGACCCCGGGGTTTACACAGGCCAGATAACTCTCTGACAGCCAACAGTGAGGGACTGACTGTAGAGCCTACCTCATACCATCGGAAAGAAGGAGCCTAGGAAAACGTAGGTACCATCTTGACAAAATGCATTCCCTCAACTGATGGGAGTGAACAAGGTGGGGAGCATGGAGGGATGGACAAACATACCCATCCACAGCTGGCTATCAAGTGGATTCTACTGGAGGCAGGGGGTGACTGCTCTAGGGTACCTCAGAAGGCCACGAACTGCTCTAGTAAGCTTCTTGGTATAACTGTGAGGTGAGGTTCCCACCAGCTAGGCCCCATTCTTTGGCATTTGGTGGCTGGTACAGCCCCAGAGAGCACTTCTTAACTCTCTGATGCTTGAAAATGCCAGGGTTTAAAGCCTCCCTGCTGTTGGAAAAAGTGGAAGATGTTACAGTGCGATGCTTGATTCTACTTACACAGACACTCCTTGCTTCTGCTCTTATCAAAATGTATGTGGCATCTCTGTGTCAATCCTGGGCGTCTCTGGTCTGTTCCAGAGAATCTTCCAAAGGGGCCAGCCTACCCTGTAAGACTGCTCCACCCCATCCCAAAGGAAAGTGTGGACCAGTAACCGGTCAGCCATGGGCTCCAGGCCCTCTGGTAAAGTGCTAGCTCAGCTAGTAATTTCCCCAACAACAAATACTTCAGAAGAAAATTGAAGGCAAGGGAGGGGAGGTTGTGAAGACTATTACTCCTAACCTAATGGTAAGAGACCATTTGTGGAGAAAAACACGTATTAAAAATAGAGTCACCTGTTTCCACTGTTTATTCCAATTCTGAGGCAAAGGATATCTGCTTGGATTTTTAAAAGGGTGGGGGTAGGGAAAAAAACCCTGTTGCCATAGGAATAAAAATTCTCTTCCAATCAGAGGAGTATGAATTCAAGTGAAAAATTGGAATCAGGAGAAGGTAAGCTATTCTAAAGGAAAAATCATCCATTGTCCTGCAAAAATCTACAGCCAGACGGGAGAAATAAAGTGGAAGGATACGTAGAGTGCAGAATTCTGAATTTCTGCATACGTGTATTGCTTGTGTTTTCAATAACAACTGAGAATCTTTGGCTGATGTGATTTAGAGACTAACTTCAGTATAATTTAAAATTAATATTAAGATGACTTTTCAAAGTTTCATTCATGGTGCAGAAATCCCCTTTGGGGAGACCCGAAGGATGCTTGAAAGATTTAGAAGAGGTCTGTGGTTTTTGAGAGACCAGGAGTGAAGATGCAGGATTCCTTATTTCTTTGAAAGAGTTGGTAACAAATGTTCAATTCTGAGATTTGGAGCCAGACAAGTTAACAGCTGAATCCTGGCTGCACGACAAATTGTCTAAAGTAACCTCGGGCCTATTCTTTCACCTCTGAGCAAAATGTGGATAGCAGTACCTGCTTCCACAGAGTCAACTAACAGTGTGTTTAAAAACTCCAAGCAATGCCTGGCACATAATGGCAGATGGGCAGCTTTTATGGCTGTCATAATTCAGTCTAGCTGACCGGGCTTCTCACTTCATCAAATTAATTCAAGCCACATATTTCGGGATCGGGTCTCCTGGATGTGGATTACATGGGATATCAGGAAAGATTAACTTTGATGGCATGTGACAGATACCCAAAATAATAGTAGTTTAAAACAAGATAGAAATTTATTTTTTTCTCTTATGTAAAATGAAAACTAGCACAGCAGTGCAGAGCTGGCACTGGCCTCAAGGACCCAGGGTTCCTGGCGCTGGAAATTCTGTTTGTGAAATGAGTGGGAGCGGAGGTGCTGGTGGGCAGCCAGCAGTCTGTGCTGTGTGTGAATTCCCTGTCACCTCTTCCTCCTTAGCCCTAATGATGGGGTCTCATGCTGTATCATCTCTCCCAATGGAAGGAAAGGGATCCAAACTGGCCACACTAAATAGAACATTTTTTTTCTCTCTATTACAATTTGAGTGTGCATATTGCAACAGAAAGAATTCATCAGCATTGCACTAAGTGCATGAAATGTTGCCAATGCTGATATCATTGACATATTAGTATATATCATATTATGTAGAATATTTTTTTTCCATAGTATGGTCTAAAATTAGCCAAGCAGTGAGGGCCAGGAGAGCCACCTGTTCCTTCCTGGCGTGGCACCTGGGTTAGATTCCCTTTCTTGATGTAGTTTACCACACTCATGACAGTATTAAGGGGCAGGAGCCTGTTGATAAGCTAGCTATCTCACCAAGAACACTGTGTAGAGTCAGACTCAGTCTGCTGCAGTGGTTTAACCTAGATCACTTGGAGAGAAAAGCCAGCAGGTGGTGGTTTTGCCTGGATCACTTCCTGGGGGAGCTAGGAGAGCAGGTCAAGGGGGCATGGCTTATAGCCTTGACTTACTGCCTTTTGTCTTGGGAGAAGGACAGAAGTTTGTATTTGTTCTACTAATATAGCTTAAAAGTACATTTCAGATAATCATGGTAAACCTTTTACAACCTGGAAAATGTTGAAAGCAGCCATTGTATTTTTGTTAAAATTAAATCTTGCACACACACACACACACACTCTCTCTCTCTCTCATATAATATCATATATATATGATATTGATAGGATATTGATTTATAAAATCACATATTCGGGATCCCTGGGTGGCGCAGTGGTTTAGCGCCTGCCTTTGGCCCAGGGCGCGATCCTGGAGACCCGGGATCGAGTCCCATGTCGGGCTCCGGGTGCATGGAGCCTGCTTCTCCCTCTGCCTGTGTCTCTGCCTCTCTCTGTCTCTCACTGTGTGCCTATCATAAATAAAATTAAATTAAAAAAATAAAAATAATAAAAAAATAAACTCTTAAAATCACATATTCAATATTTTCTTCTCTTATTTGAAGTTTTTAGTCTCCATAAGAACAAAGAAAGACTGAGGCTAGTTGTTCCACAAGGTCTTTTCTAGCAAACACATTCTCTGAAAACATGTAGCTAAATAAACTCTGCAATGCGTCGATGGTCCTCAGCCCTCTTGACTACCAGCCTGTGAGTTTGGTCACCCCATTTAGTGAGTCACTTGAAAAAAGTACAGAAGTTTTCAGGTCATGCAGTCTGAATCTATAAGGAACTATCAAGGTCATCCAAGGACAGAGGCTACTTTATATGATATTACTGTTATGCTCCTTCTTTCTCATAAGACAGGAACCAGGGGCAGCCTGGGTGGCTCAGCGGTTTAGTGCCACCTTCAGCACAGGGCATGATGGTGGAGACCGGGGATCGAGTCCCATGTCAGGCTCCCTGCATGGAGCCTGCTTCTCCCTCTGCCTGTGTCTCTGCCTCTCTCTCTCTCTCTCTCTCTCTCTGTGTGTGTGTGTGTGTGTCTGTGTCTCTCATGAATAAATAAATAAAATCTTAAAAAAAAAAAAAAGGACAGGAACCAGGACGGATTTCTCACATTGGTAAGACTGGTGTTTGCAGTAAGAAGCAACCAATTATTTAATGGGTGGTTGGAAGTCAGAAGAAACTAGGATTTTAAGATCAGTTAATATATATTAATTATTTTTACCCTGTGAATTGGGTGTTGTTTGTTATCTCTTCCTTGGAGGTAAAGAAATGAGGTTCAACAAAGTAATGTTTCCTTAGCCATACCACTGGTGAGATGTGACACCACTATTTGAACCCAGCTATTTGCCTCCAAGGCCTGGTCCCTTTCTTCCATGAAAAAAAGAAAAGCAAGACAAGATTATCTAAGCATTCTATAAAAATAAATAAAACATGGTCATAGAATAAATAAAAAAAGCAAGCACGGGGGAAAAAGCAGAATATAATATTTTATTTATAGTATAGAGATAATTGTATGAAAATGCAGCAAAAAGACTGGAGATAAATCACTCTCAGGAATTTTGAGAGCAAGTTACTAAACAGTTGTTAGCTTGATATTGCCATAATGGGTGTATTTACACTGTGGGAATTGGCAAAGACTATAAATCATGGCTTTATTTTTTCTTTCTCCAGAAAGCCAGTTTACAAATATACTACTCACTGCTCATGTCTTCCATGCTTTGTGCATTGTGTTTTACATTAAGCCGTTTCTTTCTTTCTTTCTTTCTTTCTTTCTTTCTTTCTTTCTTTCTTTCTTTCTTTCTTTCTTTCTTTCTTCTTTCTTTCTTTCTTTCTTTCTTTCTTTCTTTCTTTCTTTCTTTCTTTCTTTTCTTCATCCTTTCTTTCTTTCTATGAGAGAGAGAGAGGGAGAGAGAGAATCTTAAGCAGGTTCCATGCTCACTGTGGAGCCCAATGCAGGGCTTGATCTCATGTCCCGGAGATCACGACCTGAGCTAAAATCAAGAGTTGGATGCTTAATAGACTAAGCCACCCAGGCACCCCTGCACTAAACCATTTCTATGGTGGCATAAATGGCTTGTAAGCAAGAAGAAATGACTATGGCAGGGTTAATTAAAGGATGGAATAAACAAAAGCCCAAACCAGTAGCTTCCAGAAAATCTGTAGATGATGCGGACAAGCCTTTCCCTCATCCCTGCTGATGTCTTTTTTTTTTTTTTTTTTTACCCTGCTGATGTCTTTGAACTCAGATTTGCCTGTAGGTTTGAAGAAAAGGTGAAGTCCCAAACCTCTTCTCCAGGTGCAAGGCCATTCTCTGCTCTACCCTGCTCACTGGAGGGGGTATGTGTACACACAGCTCAAATAAGGGAGAGAAGCTGTGTGTGCTGGGCTGTGAATCACACAGCACATTTTCCCAAATAGTCTTGTTGGAAATTGATGAATCCTTTTGTTACACATGGTCTCTGGGAACTTGTGTGGCTCAAAATTTCTTTTCTTTTCTTTTCTTTTTTTTTTTTTTAAGATTTTATTTGTTTATTCATGAGAGACACAGAGAGGCAGAAACATAGACAGAGGGAGAAGCAGGCTCCTCACAGGGAGCCGGATGCTGGAAAAGATACCCAGACTTGGAATCACACCCTGAGCCAAAGGCAGATGCTTAACTGGTCAGCCACCCAAGGGTCCCTTGGAATTTCTTTATTTTCTTTTCTTCCTTCCTTTCTCCCCACCACCCTCCCCCCTTGCTTTTCTTTATTCTGTAAACCTAATTCCAAGGAGGAAAAAAATGCTTAACTTAGAAATATCTGTAAGGAGCCATTGACCTCCTTAGGCTGTCCATGCAAGAGGCAGAGTAAAGAAGTTAAATCCCTCTGCTCTAGCACAGAAGAAGCACACATTACAGGCCACTTCTGCAACCCACATATACATCCATGCCTGGCAGGCACATGAGAAGGGACCTGCATTCAACACAGGGCTTCAGCCATCCTCCACAGTTGGACATCAGTATTCTTTTGGGTGATGGCAAAATGTGGTTTTGGCTTTAGTGGAGTGGGGGGGGGGGTGAGCCAAGGCTGTAACAGGACACCTAGTGCAATTGTGGAGTAATATGAAAAGGAAGAGACCAGATAAAACAGGCAGCTTTCAATCCAAAGTCCAGAAATGCACACAGAGACTTTTTTTTTTAGTCCGTTGCCTGCCTGGTGTGCTGAGTCATGGCCCTAACTTCTGTCGTTGGAAAGGTTGCTTGTATCAAATTATCCTGCACCCAGGGAGGCAGAACAGCCCCATTTGTCCTGGTAGCCTTGCTCCTGTTGAGTCATTGAAACTCAAGGCTGAAAAGACCTGTTATTTCCTCCGTCCATCCTCTGGGGACCGATGTAAACCAGATTACAATATGCATTGCCTCTGTTTCTTCTTCCATCTGGTTCTGATTAAAATAGTTGCGAGAATATCCGTGGCCTAATTTGGAATCTGCAGAGCGTAAGAATGATGCCCGTGTCAAATCAAATTAACCAGTGGTTACTGAATAACTACACCTGGTTAGGCACTTTGATGCAAAACTCTATTGAAATTCTGCCTTGCATTCTTTTCTCAGCAGTTCCACTCCTTCAGCTAATTCAGTCTCTCCAGAAAAGGGTAACTCATTGATTTGGGTAAATTTAAAAAAATGTTAATGTATGTAATAATCGTTAGATACTGTTCATTGATCATATGTACCTGATCTTATGCCATGTGCTTTATATTCATTCCCATTGAATTCCTAGTGCCCCCAAACTAGTTATTATTCTTTTATTTTCTAAGGAGGAAAGAGAGATTCTGAGAAGTTAAGCAGCTGGGTAACTTACTCAGGCCCCCTCAGTGGGCATTCATAGTCAGAATTCACCTTGGCCATGCTTTTAACACCCTGCCTTGATGGCTGGCTCCTCTCCTCATTGACAGCTCTACCAAGACTGTGGGACCTATCTCCGCCAAAGTGATTCGCAGAAAAAAATTTACAAATGTTATAATCATTCTTGGCTAGAGGGAGAAGTGGAAATACAGATAGTCCCTGGGAAAGGAGCGACTTGCAAGAGGCCCAATCCACCTCATGCTAAATGGCAGAGAAAAGAAGCGCCCACCAGGACATCACAGCTGCCTCTTACACAGGTGTGGGGGACACAGACATCAGCCTTCTAGGTCTGCAGTGCTTGCCTGAGTAACAGAATGGCAAAGCTCATGATTCCAGCCATTTTCACTGGAAACACAGCGCACTGTGTAGGTGATGACTCCGGTTATAGCATGATACAATGTCACTGCTGAAAGCAGGGCTCCACTGAGGGCATAGAGACATAAAATACTTTGCTTACTTTGCTGACACTCCTGGCAAACAAAAATGTGTCCCAAATCAGCTTTGTCCTTCCCATTAAACACATATGTTACAGCAAATTCTTCACGTGGCACGTTTTTCTCCAGCACGCAAGTCAATAAATGCTATCACCATGAAATTCATCAGAGGATGATTTGTTGAGACGTTAATCCAATTCAGCAGTGTCCCACATGAACCCCTGACATGGAGAGACTCTCCTTATTATTTTAAAATTTCACCAGCAAAAGAGTGTAGCCAACGCTCACATTTATTATGCTCTTTTTTTCTCTGTGTCGAAGGTTAATCACATAGTTAAGTCTAAAGGCTCCATTTCCCTGATTCCTTTCCATTTTATGAGTTATTACATTGGCCTTCAAGGTTTAAATCAACATATATCTACTGGAATTATAACCCAAATTCCATTTGAGCTTTCTGATTGCATGGGCTTTCTGCTGGAATCAATGACAAACATGACCTCCAGAAGAGATGTAAGGAGCTCTCCAGGAAAGATTGGTCAAGACACTTTCAAAAAAGTAAAACATCTGCAAATTTATATTCTGTAACTATAGAGTTTATTATTGCATCGACTAGGAAAACACTTCTACTGAGTATTTTCTTATGTTCCAAACATTCTCAGGATCTCATACATATCATTTTCATTTATATGTGTAATCTATTATCATACCCCATTTTTCAGAAAAGAAGACAATGAGCCAGAGTCTGAAATAAGGATCACCTTGCCTTACAACTCATGGTCTTTCCAATACTCTGTGCTGTAAAGCAGGGTCAGTAAACCATGGTCCTTGTGGTCCCCCACTTATTTTTGTAAATAAAGTTTTATTGGAATACAGCCATAGTGGTTTGTTTATGTATTGTCTATGGTTTTTGCAATACAATGAAAGCTGAGTAGTCATGACTGAGACCGTATGTTCCATAGAGACTGAATTATTTATTGTCTGGTCCTTTACAGAAAAACTTGTTGACCCCTGCTGCAAAGAGTTCTAATATATTTCAGAATACACAGTGATGAATAAACATGGCTCCTACTTTCCAGTAACTCAAATTCTAGTTGGAGAGAACAACAAACACCTAGGTGACTCTATAATGGATATATTCTACCTCAACAGGGTTTAGGCTTCAAAATAAGGGAACATTTTTTAATTCTTGTGATGAAATGGCTCAAGCCTCATATCACTTTGGCAAGAATGTCATTTTTCAACCTTTACAATTCCCTTTCCTTGAAAATCCCAAGACTCCTCGGGCCTCCACAATCCAGCCCATCAATCCTAGATACAATTAAACTTTACAGAAAGAAAACTGGGGCCGCTGATCAGTGCTTCACACTATTGTGTCAGTTGGGATCTTACAATGTCACTGCTGATGCATTTGTGTGGTATGGATGACCAATATGAAGGGGGCACATTCCTCCACAAAACCCGGTGCCTCCTTTTGCACCAATTGTTACTCATTGACCTTAGAGATCATTCTGAGTTAAGGGCCTTCTTTTGTGCTTTCCTCTAGCACAGAGTCTCTTGTTTCTTTGACTCTCAACACTTCCCAAAGACATCCAATGCTGAATCAGCTGGCTCCAAGGCCACTTGTCACCAGTTTAAGTCCCCAGTCATTGGGCTAAGTGGCTCCTTGGTCTGGGGTATCATAAGCGCAGGCTTCTAAACTCGGAAGCACCAACGACGCTGTCCTACTCTGCTCCCAGTGAGCCTTGACATTGCATAGTTCCGTTTCTTCCCAAAGAGCTTTAAATGCCCTGATTTCCATTTTATGGGCTTAGAGGCAGAAAGCTAGCCTTTTCATCCAGTCTCCTGAGAACAATACATCATTTCTTTGAACCTTTTGATTTGGCCAAACTGAAGAGATTCTCAGCCAACCTGTTATATAGCCTCCCCTGTTGTTCTACCATTGAATGGATGCAGTTCTCAACCAGTCAGGTATTTTATGCTTTGATGAGAGGTGCTCAAATTAAACTTGTTACTTGATATCTTTAAAATATATATAGAGAGACAGACTTTTATTTTTCAGAGCAGTTTAAGGTTCACAGCCAAATTGAGCTGAAGGTACCAAGATTTCCATCTACCATTATGCGCATATTTGCATGGTCTCCCCCCACCACTATCAACATCCTCCAGCAAAGTGGTACATTTTTTCCAGCTGACAAACCTACATTAAAACCTCATTACCACCCAAAGTCCAGAGTGTGCATGAGGGCTCACTCTTGATGTTGAACATTCTATGGATTTGGATAATATATATAATGACATGTGTTCATTATTACGGTATCATACAGAGTATTTGCACTGCCCTAAAAAATCATCTGTGCTTCACCTCTTCGTGCCTTTCTCGTCCATAAACCCTGACAACTGCTGATCCTTTTACTATCTCCATTGCCTTTTCCAGAATGTCATAGAGTTAGAATCATATAGTAGGTAGGCTTTCCAGATTGACTTCTTTCACTCAGGAATGTGGATTCAAGTTTCCTCCATGTCTTTTCGTGGCTTAAATAGTTCATTTCTTTTCAGTGCTGAATAACATTCCATTGCCTGGAAGGACCAGAGTTTATTTATCCATTCACTTACTAAAGAACATCTGGGTTGTGTCCACAATGGGGCAATTATGAGTAAAGTGGCTGTAAACATCTCTGTGTGGGTTTTTGTATCAATATAACTCTTCATCTACTTCAGGTAAATGCCAAGGAGTGTGATTGCTAGATTGTATGGTGGTGGTATGTTTAGTTTTGTACTTGATACCTTTTGGGAAGCTCTTGTCTTCAGGTGCAGACATCACACCTGTGCATTACTATTAAAGAGAGCTAAGAGGTAGCTAACTGAAAACGCACTTGGATTTGCCTGTTCACTTGGCTTTACATTTAGAGAGACTTCCAATCCCCCAATTCCCTCTTGTACCTCAAAGCAGAGATCAATAGATAATTCTATTCCTGTTCAAATGTGGGGCAGGTAACTATTTTGAGTCATTCAGTGAACACTACCTGTTTATTGTTACTCTTATTTTTAAAATATTTTTCTGGGGCAGCCCTGGTGGCTCAGCAGTTTAGCGCTTCCTTCAGCCTGGGGTGTGATCCTGGAGACCCAGGTTCAAGTCCCAAATCAGGCCTCCTCCACAGGGCCTGCTTATCCCTCTGCCTGTGTCTGTGCCTCTCTCTCTCTGTCTCTCATGAATAAATAAATAAAATCTTTAAAAATTAAAATAAAATAAAATATTTTTCTATGGTGTGATGCCCTCAGCTAACTATTGTTTGGTTAAATATTTCACTTGAAGGTCCCTTTGAAGGGAACAGGGTATGGTCCAGGACATGTTTATCCCAGCTAACTAGAATACTTCACACAGCTGTAGAGTCTAAAAGTCTTTCCAGGGATCCCTGGGTGGCGCAGCGGTTTGGCGCCTGCCTTTGGCCCAGGGCACGATCCTGGAGACCCGGGATCGAATCCCACGTTGGCTCCCCGTGCATGGAGCCTGCTTCTCCCTCTGCCTGTGTCTCTGCCTCTGTCTCCCTCTCTCTGTGTGACTATCATAAATAAATAAAAATTAAAAAAAAAAAAAGTCTTTCCAGAATCAGGAAACTGATTACAGAGGAACATTTATCTCAATAGGCCTTGGATTTTTATTTTTACTTCTAATCCCTGAATGTCTGGTAGGATAAGATTCTGCATAGCAATTGAAGTGATAAATCACCACAAATGTGTTCTCAAGGTTTCAGATCACAGGTTAAAAAAAAAAGGTTTCCACACTTAACTAGAGCTATCTGTTTATGGTATTTCCAGATGAACTTTCCATATTAGAAAGTTATTCTGCTGTATAATTTGAGACTTACTGTCACAGCTGAAATGATGCCCTCAGATCTCTTGGCACCCTACCTCCCATCCCAATCCCCAAAATGTTGCATTAATTACCTATTCTTTCTCTTCTCAGGTGACCAAGACAATCACAGCATTTTCCTTGGGCCTTGATTTTCCTGTGCCATCCTCCCAGCTTGAGTAGGGAGTAAGTGGGGGAATATAGTAAGAGAAGACTCCAGCCCTGATAAAGAGTTTTAACTTGAATGCATGAATTTAAAGTCTGAACCAACTGAATAATGATCCTAAAGAGACAGGTTCAGCAAGGAAAATAACAAGGATGAAAAGTGTGGCTGATTAATCCTGATATCTTTCAGGGAACACACATTCCAATGTATGATGCAGACCTGCTGCTCCTTCCAAGGGTCTGGGTCCCCTACTCTGCATATAGTGAAGAATTTTCACACGGAGGGACTTAGCCTTAAAGATATATATTTCTTCATACAAGATAACCCAAACACAAATGAATTACTTCATCTGGAGTTTTATTTAAAAAAAAAAAAGAAAGAAAAAAACTCTTCCTACATCAAAGCAAAATACAGGCTATGCCACTGGTTCCTCATGCTAGAGCAAAGGAATGCAGTTTGTGAATGGGTTAACAAGCCTTACAATCAGGCAGACTTCTGCTGGTGAAAATTAGGGGCTTCCTGAACCTACTATGGATGCATCTGTAGGTGCTCAGAACTGTTGTTGAAATACAGAGAAGGAGTTGGTGGGATCAGGAAATGGTGTGCATCAGTCTGCTGTGGTATCTGAGCACATGCCCACGCGTGACACCTGAAGACCCCCAAAGTGCCACTGGTTGGGAGACTTGGCTGTCTTCTGGTCCTGGATCCCCCTTTGCTGTTGGTATTCTCAGTGGAAACTGAAGGTTCAAGGTTATGTCAATTAAAGGGTTTTGGGAAAATGGCATACTTTTCCACAAAGTTCCTAAAATACTCAAGCCTTAGAAAGTCTTTAATTCACTTTAATAGGACCAACTGGTAATTGTAATGATTTGAGGGACTGATGAACATCCATTTTTTTATGATACCATATGTCTTTTGAAGGATATCCTTTCAAATGGTTAGAACTCTAAATGAAAGAAAGAAAGATACTCTTTCTTTGTTTTTGTTTTTGTTTTTTTTTTTTTTTTCATACTAGCCATTTGATAGTACACATGTCTTAATCCTGTCCTGGACAGTTTACTCCCTATCAGGAAGTCAGAACATTTTCAGGTGTCTAATTGATTTTGATAATCCAAGCATGTCTGAATTTTATCTGTTTCTTTTTTTTAAGATTTTATTTATTTGAGAGAGAAAGAGTGAGCATGAACAGAGAGAGGGGCAGAGAGAGAATGAGAATTAGACTCCCCACTGAACAGGGCTCAATCCCAGGACCCTGAGATCATGACCTGAGCTGAAGGCAGATGCTTAACCAACTGAGCCAGGCACCCCTTCCTGCTTGTTTTTAACTAACTCAGTGGGGGAAGCATTTGGACCATGGAACACCAACACGATCTTGTTATTCAGTAGATTCTAAGGAGGTCTCATAAATGATCATGCTCACATTCCACAATGTACCTAGGTTTTGTGGCCACATTTGTTGCAATTTGCTCTGAATGTACATATTGTTTTCCTCCCATTTTCCTGGTACTAGGAATTCACAAAATAAAAGCTCTTTGGATTAAATCTAAGAGCCCAGTTTGGAAAGCTTCAAGATATGAAGCTTCGAGAGGCAGCCTTGGCTCCTCTTCTATTTTCTGTAGTCTCTGAACACAGGTGGTGCAGGGGAGGATCACCCAGAAAATTTGGCTCTGGGTAAGCATGTTAAAATCCTGAAATGAGTGCCTAGCAATGCAAACATCTTTTGCATATTTTCTGGATCAAAGCATCTAATTGCTCACCCCACCTCTCTTTAAAGTTTTTCATCTTGGCAATCAGATAATGAAGAGAGAATAACACATCCCAATTTAAGTAAATTTTTATAATGAGAATGACTTTAAGTGATTCTACTAAAATGTACCTGAAAGCAAGGGATGAGTTCAAGAAAGGTAGCAAGGACCCAATTAACTGAGTGTGTTACCTGAGCACCTTCTGTGTGTTGAGAATGGGGCTAGGTGTTTTACATACTCCTTCTGAGGTTGTTAGTAAGGACCCTGTTCCTATGTTAGTGTCTGTGATAGAACTCTAGGGTTTGAAGTCCTAGGAAAGTGTTTGGAGCTGACTGTGAAAACTGGAGCAGTGGTTCCTTTGTGTTCCTAGCTAGGACATTTGGGGTGCTTCTTCTTAACTGAGATCAGTCCGTTCATATGAACCATAACTCCCCCTCTCCCACTCTAAGTATAGCTTTATTATTTCTAGTGCACAAAAGGAGGCTATGAAACCATACTGTTACTATTTTTAACAAACAAATCAGAACACATACTCCAAAATGAATGGTGTTGCCTATGACATAGTTCTTATCATATACTAGATATTTGTGCCGCGATGCTTTCAGGGCTCAGGGTAGTACTGGTGCCCTGGATGATCTCTTGGGGATTATCTCCAGAGTTTTTTTGTGTCATTTTAGGATATTCTCAGGATAGGCATATTGTCTGTAGTGAAGGAGCCATGAAGCAAGTAGCTAGAAGTCAAATAGACTCTATTGTCGTGAATTGAAGAGATGAGGTGAAGCCCCTTCTGATAGTCTGGACAGGGCTTGGCCAGGATGGACATTTGCAATTTGAAGGCAGGGTTTCTGGATGCCAAATGTGCTGGTTTGGCAGGGACAGCTACTGACACTTGAGAGCTAGAGATTGGAAGAAGGCAAAACTGAGAATGTAGCTAGGACTATGTTAGCCTGAGTCCTCTGAGAAGCAGGTGTTTAGATGAAGTGAGGAGAAATACCTGTGGGAGAGAAAATGGGAGGCAGGGGGAAGCTGGGAAGGTCATAAGACCTCAATACAAGCCTTATCTTCAGTGATGGAGAAATAGAGGGAAGGTTGGGCAGGAGTTTCCTGGATGATCATGTAGTCCAAGGAACGTTTTAGAGGTTCCTCAAGCCAAAGTTTGCCCATCATTGGCCATCAGAGGAGTCCCACATCTCCCTGGTGTCTGTCCCTGCCTTGCTCTGTGATTGGTTGGGAGCAGCCAGTGGCAGAGGCTTTACCTCCATGCAGAGCACAGCACTCCTGGTAGAGCACAGCAGCCTGAGGGAGCCCTGGGGGCAATTACCCAGCTGTTTAACTACTGCTAATGGAAAGCTTCCAGGTACATTTCCATGGGATCCAAAATAACCAAAACGAACTCTGAGAAGGAAGAAATACAGCCAAAAACTATGATGCCTGAGGAGCCTACTGAGTCAGAACTGAGTTTGGAAGCCAAAATGATCACTGGTTCACTGATGAGGTGGGAAGGTGGGGATCCCAGGTGTGGGGATAACATGGACACTGGGCAAGTAAAATGGAAGATGCTGCAGGTGACACGTTCCTCCGCAGCTGTCCACCATCTGAGCCCAACCCCAGGCCAGTGCCCTGCTGCTTCCCAAGGGAACTCTGGAAGCTTTTGATAGATGCTCAAGCTGAGCAGAGTTGGTTCTGATTATGAAAAATGACATGAAATCCTCAAATGAGGCTCTTTTCTGGTGTGACTAGTAAACTGGCTTAAAAGATTACCGTTCCAATTCCAGAAATAGTTTGATCAATGGCAGCATTGTTGGAATAACTGTTGATGTTCCCAAAGGGACTCCTTTGAAGGAAACAGTGCTCATTTGTACATATAGGGTCTAGTGGCTTTGTTCCAAAATGGTACTTACTAATACTTAATTAGCAACTGATTACTTTTAAGGAGTGGTTCACAACTGTTTTTATCTGCCTACCCATTTAACATGTTGCCATCAATAACATCCTTTATTACTTCTATTTTGGGGAGGTGGCTAGGGGAGCAGAAAAAAGCACCCCTCCCGCATGCCCAACCCAATCACCAGCACTGAGTAGACCTGATGTTAAGCATTAGGAAGTCTGGAATGACAAACACATTTCATTCTTCCTCGGGGCAGGATGGTGCCGGAAGACAGGAGATTTTTCTCAGTGACTCCTTTGCTCCTTTCATGCTGCTTAATTGGATAAAATTTTTCCCATTCAGCTCACCCTCCTACAGGTATTGCACTAACTTACAGCTCATCTTCTGTAAGCTCTCTGTGAGTGTAAGGGTCTTGGGGAAGGATGAAGAATTCTTCCTGGCATATAAAATCTGGAATTTAAATGTTTGAGATGTTGGAGGGCACATGGGCAGCTCAGTCAGTTAAGCATCTGACTGTATATTTTGGTTCAGGTCATGATCTCAGGGTTGTGAGATCGAGCCTGTGTTGGGTTTTGAGTTCAGGGAGGAGTCTCCTTCCCTTCTCCCTCTCCCTCTCCCTCTGCCTCTCCCTACTGCTCGCACACTCTCTGTCTCCAAAATAAATAAATAAATAAATAAATAAATAAATAAATAAATAAATAAATACATCTTTTTTAAAAATAAAATTTTGAAGTGTATGAAGTAAGGCATCATGGAGGCTGGCCTATTTGGAATATCAGTGGATGAGATGGACTCTCTGGAGGAAAAGCAGATGTCCACAGCTCTCTAAAACACATCCTCACGTTGTCACATAGATGGCATAGGGCTATGCTGGGATGGGGCCAAACTGGGAGGACAGGATTTGGGAATTCAAGTTTATAAAATAATTACAGAAGCACCTCTTTGTGTCTAATGTTTGTTCTTGCACATGATTTGGAGTGATAGGTTTGGAGTTGTTGCACATTCTTATGAGTGTGTGTGGGGGGGAGGTGGTGGTAGAGGGGAGATAGGCTTTTTCAAAAAGTCCCCTCCCCCTCATTCTATTGCCCCTTCCAATTTTGAGAATAACTACTTACATATCAGACTGTAATTTACTCAAAGTAAGATCTAGGTTATAATTTCTCATTTTGCATATAGTAGAAACTCAATTAATATTGCTTTTTTTTGAAGTTTCTCAATATTTTATTTTATTTTTTTAATAATAAATTTATTTTTTATTGGTGTTCAATTTGCCAACATACAGAATAACACCCAGTGCTCATCCCGTCAAGTGCCCCCCCTCAGTGCCCGTCACCCATTCACCCCCATCCCCCGCCCTCCTCCCCTTCCACCACCCCTAGTTCGTTTCCCAGAATTAGGAGTCTTTTAAATACATTTCTGGGTTGATTTTGTTACTACCTGATAGGTGATTTCCTATACCCATGAAAGGCAGAATTCAGGAGACAGCAGGATGCTCCATTCGCATCATACATCGTTAGCCATCTCTCCAAAATAGAAAGTTCTAGGCCGATAATGCATTGCTCCTTCCCTTGGGAGAGAGCTAGTTTGGGTGATGTAAGTTCAGAAAACTTTTAAGAGATAGGTAAGAAGTGGCCAGTTTGGAAGAGGTAAGAAGCAGAGCTCTGGGACCTCACTGCCTTCCCCAGAAGCTCATGATTCCTGGTCACCTCACAGGCACCTAGGATTTTGGACTGGGCAAGGATGTTCCAGGGAGTGTACACAACATGACCAGGATCATATATCCAGTCCTTATCAGAGCTAGGACCTTAACCCAGGTTAGGGCTTTTTCCCTTCAGAGCATGGACAGGAGGGAGAAGAATTTGAATCCTTTAGCAAGGATGAATATTTGTCAGTATTTAACATATTTGAACTTTCATCCCTTCTCTGATCTGCCAACCCCTGAGCCACCAATGATAAGCCACCAGGATTTAAGGAAGACACCCATGAACACCATTGACCAAAGTTTCTATCGCCAAGTCTTTGGCACGACTGGGATCGAAGCAGGTGCTCAAGTTGGATGGCGGGAGGAGTAAGGGAAATGAGTAAAACTTTCCAGATCAAATACCTCATCCTCTGTCATTTTGTCCTTGACAAGTCTTCTTATTAAACAAGTCTTTCTGCTTTGTTCCCAGAGGTCTTCTTGTCTTCACCATCTTCACCAGGACTACTGGAGTTTCCCTGTCTCTCACCCTCTCACACTGCCTCTGTATTTCCATCACTGTACTCGTCATAACCAGAAGCTATCCTCTTCACTTCTTTGCTTATTTATTGTCTATCTTCATCCTCTAGAATACCTAAACTCAAAGAAAAACAAGGACCTATTCTGTGCTGTGGTTGGCAACACACATAAGGCAGTAATTATGCATTCAGTGATCACCGAACTTAAACCACACAATCTTCATTTATTGGAAGGTAGTTAAATGAGCACTTCAGGTCTTTCTGAATTCTGAAATCCAATGACCCACGGCATTAATATATTAGCCATCTACTTTTTTTCTTATAAATCCTCCTTATTTTTCAAAAATAATTATTTGGGAAAGCTTAGCGGCACCCCCTGCCCTTTAAAAGATCAGAAAATCAAGGGCCACAAGGATAAAGCAATAACTATTCATACCATACACCCTTATTTCATGGAATGTTATTAATATGCTTTTTTCCCCATTATGCTCTTAGTTTTCCACTAGTGAGTTCTCCTTAAAGGAAAGAATACATTTATCCTCTCTACATCCCCAGTGCCTGACATATTCTCTGCAACACAGTAGATATACCCCAAGCCCACATACAGCAAGGCTTGGGGGGGACATAGAGGCAGGTACATGATCTTGCTTTGCTGCTCTGTTTCTGTCTCCCAGAGACTTCAACTTCTGTCAACAGAATTTCCTCCCCCCACCACAGAAAACTTTTAAGAGATAGGTAAGAAGTGGCCAGTTGGGAGGAGGTAAGAAACAGAGCCCTGGGACCTCACTGCCTTCCCTGGAAGCTCATGATTCCTGGTCACCTCACAGACACCTAAGAATTTGGACTAGGTCCTGGTCTGTGAACTGTCAGACTCTCTCTCTCACAGGTATGGAGCTTCTGACTACAGGCCTCCAGTGCTGAAATATGCCAATTTCCAGGTGTGCTTCATGTCCCCCATCACGCAGCACTACGGCATCACACCAGGGCACTCGGCTTTGCAATCATCATCCATGATGGCCTCCTGGCTCAGCCACAGCCAAGAAGAATAGTCGCAAAGAAACCACTTCCGGGCCTCACATGGTGTATTGCTGACATCAGTTTGTCAAGTGCCAGCAGCTCCACGTGAGCCTCCCCAGCCAAAAATAAAAGCAATTGCAGTAATGAGGATGGTGGCAGTATCAACATCTATCATCACAGCAAAATTACAAAGTTAATAGAGTTATGCTCAGATTGAGGCTGCGACACCACATGTGCTCTTTTCATATGCACTCCCAAACTCAAGGCCTCCGATTTCCTGAGAAGATTCTATTTTATTAGGCTCAGACAGGGCAGCAGACAAGAGTCACATTTTGGACCCCTGTGGAAAATATGGCTTCAGAATCGCTAATAGTGAGTGTGCAAGAAAGTAGCCAATATTCTGGCCCAGCACTCCACACACAGAAAACACTCAATGCAAGTTATTGACAGATGACAAGTGAAGTCTAAAGATTTTGCAGATATTAATTGAGAAAATGGTCAAATAATATTCTCTGGAATATTAATATTCTCTTGGAAAATATTTTTGTTGTGTTATAACAGGACTCTCCCTTAAATATACCATGAGAAGAAAAAACTAGCATATAAATAAAGGAAGCAATATGTCTACTGAAGTCTTTGAAGATGTGATAGAAATTGAGTTGTGCTTCCCATCCTGTCCTCTATGAAGATTGCAGTGTCTGATTCTGAAACCCACGGTGGGCTCAACACAGAGGCAATCTACACAATTTTCCACATACAGAGGCATCAGTGTGGCACGGACTGTGTTAGCAGTGTATTTTGGAAATTCAGTGTGGCTTTTGGAAAATCAAAAGCAATGTATGTATTTTGAGTCATAGGGTGCAGTGGATCTTACATATTAGCTTTCTATTTATATAAATACCATTCATATAAACACCATTAAAATGCTCACCTATATGTGACAAGCAGTTTTTTTTTTCAAAATGAGTTTTCTTGGAAACCATGAGAGCAGAGCAACTGATATCCTTTGAGACAGACATTCAAATTCTGCACAGAGGGATCCCTGGGTGGCGCAGCGGTTTGGCGCCTGCCTTTGGCCCAGGGCGCAATCCTGGAGATCCGGGATCGAATCCCACGTCAGGCTCCCGGTGCATGGAGCCTGCTTCTCTCTCTGCCTGTGTCTCTGCCTCTCTCTCTCTCACTGTGTGCCTATCATGAATAAATAAAAATTTTAAAAAAATGCAAATTATTAAAAAAAAATTCTGCGCAGAAAGTTTTTCTTTATAGTCTCTTTCTTCAGCCATCCAAAGAAGTAGACGTGTTGGCCTGGGTTCTGCGATTGACCAACTAGTGCTGGTCTTCTTCCAAGATGTGAAGGCCCTGCATGCCTGACCAACTATCTTCTCCAATATCCATGAAGATGGCTTGTTTCACCATTACCTACATGGTATGATTTCAGCTCCTCTCAGCAAACTAGTCATATGTTTGAGGGTATATGTCAGACTTTTAGTGTCCTTTTCCAAACAAATGCTGGAAGCAAACTCAGCTTGAACATAAACGGAAGAGAAACTCAACTAGTAGCCCTTTTGATAGAGCTAGCTGTATCTCTTGTTTTCTCCTTTTAAAAAAAAATTATAGTAAGAACACTTACACGAGATCTCTCTTAACAGGCTTTTGGGTACACATGAAAGTATTATCATGTACAGGCATAATGTTGGGTTGATCTCTAGAACTTACTCATCTTACATACCTGGAATTTTATACCCCCCTTGCCCAGCCTCTGGCAACCACCATTCTATTCTTTGCTTCTTTGAGTTTGACTTGTTTTATTTTATTCTTTTTCTTTTATACAGTCAGTGTTTATTTGGATTGAATTACACATATACGTATATTTCTCTGCTCCTTATTTCTTCCTGCAGTTCAAGTGTTTGTTCTGGGAAAGTCTTCTATCTGAAATACAGGTTTTAGAAGTTCTTTTACCGTAAGATTTGTTAGTAAATCTTGGTTTTTCATTTTTCTGAATATGTCTTTATTTCATCTCCATTCTCATGTAATTATTTTAGGATGGATGTTTCTCTCAGAACATTGATGATATTGTCCCACTGAAATGTGACCTAGAGTTGGATCATTTTAGAAACCTCATATATGTGGAATTATGCAGTATTAGTCCTTCTGTGACTGCATTATTTCACTTAGCATAATGTCCTCAAGATTCATCCCTGTTGTCATATTTAGCAAGATTTCTTTCTTTTTTAAGGCCAAATGAATGGAAAAAAAATTACTTCCAGGTAAAAAGCAGAATAGAGGAGCATGCTATGTGGATCTTTGATGAGAACGTGAGCTAAGAATCCTATTAAAAGAAAATGTTTTCTCTTTCCAATATATCATCAGCATACTCATTATGATGATCATTTATTGAATTCTTCTTATGAGTTAGGCATTATAGTAATTGGTTTACTTATACAGTCTCATTATATGTAAAATTCTCTGTGTCTGGTATAGTTATCTCAATTATAAATGGTAGGAAACTTAAGCTAAAAATAATTAGGTAGTTCCTGCAAAGCCATGCTAGTAGTGAATGAAAGGTAAGTTTAGAATTCACACTCGGTACTGTTTGATTCCCAAACCTTTATGATCTTGAGTATTACACTGTACAACCTAGAAATGTGTCAGGTTTGATCCATTTGGTAGTCAAATGAAATGGAGGGGCCAGGCAAAGGTGGATTGAGGCAAACTTTTAATGGAAGTGCTCTTGGGTGAGGTTCTGCGGCCCTCAAAGGAGTGAGACCAGGGAAGTCGCAGGCCGGGGAAGTTGCGCCCAATGGAGTACAAGTGGGCTTTTTAAGGGGAGGGGTAGGGAGTTCTGTGTCTGTATGGGGTGACAGGTATTAGGGCATATTACTGGTGGAATCAGTATGGGGTGATAACTGCTTATGCCCTTATATGGGGGTTTGGGTAAGGTGCTGTTCCTGTTTCCCACGGAAGTCCTGTCTCCTCATGATGACATGTCCTTGGGTGGTCTGCTGGTGATGGGAAAGTTCCGAGGGGAGGGTAACAAGATGGAGGGTCTGCCACCATTTTGTTGGTGCCTCCTGATCCCCCTTGATCCCGCTGGCCCACCAATATGAACTGTAGTGAACAAGTTCAAATTCAATTACTAGTTTGATTTAAGCATAGGATCATGACTAGACGTAGAGTCTTTGTAGGAACAGTTTGGTCTCATGGAAAAAAATAGACCCAGAAGTGCCAGATAAAGTTGGGTTGGAACTAACTAGATTTGGAGCCTCAGCCTCAGCCAAATGATGTTCTAGATTATGTGCCCTTGACCCTCTGGGTCAACTCTGTGCCCTTCTCTACTCTGCCCTGTGTCCCAGGAGGCTAAGCTACACTAGAGTGTGTCAAAACGTTCTGTCTGTGTCAGTTCTGGCTGTTGTAACAAATTATCATACACTGGGTGGCTTACACAGCACATGTATTTCTTACAATTCTGGAAGCTAAAAGTGCAAGATCAAAGTGCCAGTCTGGTCTAGTTCCAGTAAGAACTTTCTCTGGGGTTGTAGGTGGCTGATTTCTCATTGTATCCTCACCTGGTAGAAAAAAAGAGAAAAGTCTCTGGAGTCCTGTTTACAAAGGGTACCAATCTCATTCATGAGGGTGCCACCCCCATGACCTAATTACCTCCCAAAGGCACCACCCTGTACTACCATCCCATTAAGCTTAGGATTTCAACATATTTAGGAGGACATAAATATTGAGATCATAACATAAATTTCCTTATCCCTGGTCCTCCAGTTGGTTGGGCCAATGGGTACATGGAGAGGCAAGTGAAGCCAGTATACTTCCTCCCCTAGTCCTCTCTGTATATGGCCATTGTGGGTGCCACTAAAGGCCACCACTGTTGACCAATGACCCTCTCAGTATAGCAACTCCCAGGGGACTGCCTGACCACTTTCTCCTCTTATCTTCAGATCTAGAGGTAAAAAGAGCCCTCCACTGTTGCTTACTCCAGGATATTATATCATGTTTTGTTGAGTTCTCCAAATCTTGCTTCTTGTTTACTCTTGTAGTTAGCCCCTTTATTAAATGTACCTAAATTTCCAAGTTTGGTTGTCTCTTCTGTTTCTTGCCTGGAATCTGATAGAAATCACCTCTGTTCTGTCTTTTCATTTATAGAACTAACATAATAATGCTTTCATCATATAGTATGAGGTTGAATGAGATAATGAATGGGCCTGGTGCATTGCAAGACTTAATAAACAGTAGTCGGAATGATGATCATGATGAACATCTCTTTTATAGTTAGCCTCTCCAGGATGAGAAGTCAACTTACTCTGAAATGCGGATCATAAATTGCTGGCCCACAGACTGAAGTCAAAGTATGCAAGTGTTTTATAAGTAAGTATATTGATTAAAAATACCAGAAAGTATTGTACGCAATCCAGGTTCTAACTTCTCTCACACCATTGGAAGAAGCTCTGGGGACTCTGGGTTCACACAGTCAAATTGACGACTAGGCAGGCAGGAGCTGAATGGAGGTGGCCTCCTTTAGATAGGACAAGAGTTCTCTAGTTTGCCACAGTCTCCACCAGTCCCTATTATACACTGGCTGGCTATATATATTTATGTGACGTGCCTAGGCCTGTAAATACAGGATTTTGAGTCCTGATCTAAATTATGAACTCCTAGGGGGCAAGTACCTTGACTTATACTTCTCTGTGCATAACCAGCTCAGTGATATATTTTAGTTGAATAAACAATTCTTCTGTCACTTCTTGGTCCCCAGATACTCTCACTGCTGCCACCCACTGATACTCTAGCCATCAGCTGTTCTAACAAATACTATGTCCATTTGTCCAGGTGAGTGTAGAGAAGGAACACAGTGGGATGTGGCAGAGGGAAGCAGACTAGGCCAGGAGGGAGATGCAGCTAAGAATATAGGTTGCAGGTGACACTGAGGGACTATGCAAATGTCCTCCTGTCATGGAGGAAATCATCTTTTCTTCTTTCTAATACGATGTCTCCCTAATTGGCTTAATAAGAAATGCCCTGATTCCCCTCTTGCCTGTAGCTAAATATTTGGATCTGGATGACTTCCAGATTTGAGTGGTTCACTCTCTTAAAGCTGGGAGCACAGTCCTGCTGGTCTGCTACCCAGAGTTAATTACTGTTCCCACATCCCCAGACAGCACCAGCTTGGGTAGAGCCTCACAGCTCTTGCAGCATTGGAGGGCCCAGCTCATGATTCTGTTAGCTAATGGGAAGGTAATGACCCAACAGCTGCAGATCACTCTCACCCTTCTGGCCTGCTTTAAAAAAAAAAAAAAAAAAATACAAACAACCAAAAAAATTCAGGCCTGGCATTCTATTATTTCCTTTTTAATAAGGGCCTGGAAATGTCAGCCTCAGTGATTACGCCAGCAGGTGCCCAGACTTCAAAGTGGGCACCTGTCACTGGAAAGATAATTGACTTTATTCAACCAATTGTCTCCCTGTTGTAATCAAGCCATTTCATTCAAATGGATCTTTCAAACTGTTCTTTTGAGTGGGTGGGGGAGGCAGCAGTGCCGGGTGGATCACAATTACCATGTAGAGGGAGGGGAAGCAGAGCAAGCTCAGAAGCAGGCAGTGGCAAAGAGCTGTCAGCCTTTCTGCAAGCAGTAGCTGGCCTGGAGGATGGTTTGTAGGTGGAAAAAACCAAAGAGCGATTAGTTAGAGGTGGGGGAGCCTCTCCGCTATTCAGCTATTGGAGCCTTTTTGTGTTTCTTTAGCTTGCCTTCTGGTGGCAGACAGACACTCCCCAGTAGGTACATTGTTTTCAGCAGCAGGTCCCCTGAGGGGAAGGAGGGGAGGGTAGACACATGTGCCCAAAGCCTCCCTTTCCTCCTCTGGGGATCAAGATTCCAAACTTCAAAGAGGAGAGAGAGGGGCTGCGGACAGGAACAGGGTAAGGATCTCTGCTCTCCACAAGGAGCTAAATCCGCCTTGGCTGTTAATGTTGTCTCTCTGGATTTGAGAGATCTGGTCATTGGTGGCACAAAGGCCCAGGGCCAGGTCCTGAGCTCTGGAATTCAATGGCTCTCCATTTCCCCTCAGTGTAGACAAAACAAACACTGGATTTTGATGGGCTGCAGGAGGGCTGGGCCACTGAGTTCTAGCTGTGTGTCTAGCTGCTGTGCTGAGAGGACTCGGGAGTGGTACAGGGCTGATTGCAAATTTTGAAATAAATGGGGATGAGGGTTGTTAAAGCTGTGAGATGAAGCTCTGCCCACAATAAGAAACCTAATCTTACTTAGGAAGCTGACCTAGGTCCCTGGTGCAGCCACTCAGCTGCTGTCTGATCTTGAGGGAGTCCCTTAAATCCCTGAGCTCCAATTTTCCCAAGTACGAAATGGGGCAGTAGCGCATAGTGAGATTGAATCACATGAGCTCTGGGATTTAAATGACTGATAATAATCTGGGTGCTCAGGGAAACACAGGTCTCTTCTTTCAAAAGGAATAGGGTGGAACACAACCCAAAACCTACATTTCCACAGCCCCCCACTCTGTCCTGTGTGCACGGGACACAGGACCCCAGGCACCAGGATGGTCTATTCCCATGCCTGAGGGGGTGCAACACTGGAGAAAGCAGGTTTCCCCTGATCTCACCAGCACCAGGGATCTCTCCCATCACTCTTCCATCTTCTTTAGCCATCACTGACATCCCGAACATCGTCTCCTCAGAGTGCCCAGGTTCCCTGAGTGTCCTTGCATAACACCCGGTGTGGTGCTTTATACAGAGTAAATGTATAAGTGAAAATATTGCTAAGCCTGGGCCTCTTGCAGTATTTAAATATGCTTGAGGAGCCAGCAACATCATCCCTTGCTATCAGGGCTGATGCACTTTTCCTGAGAAAAATGAGTGATAAAATTATAATCAATGCTACCAAGCCGTAGACAGGTAGACCTCAGTTAATTCACCCATCTTCCATTACAGAGGCATTAGTCCTGTGAGGTGGAACACAGGTCAAAAGAAGCTCTTGTACAAGAAGAGAAACAGCTTCAGGGGAAACTAGTGTTAGGAGCTGAGCTGCAACTGTCGGCTGTTCAGTCGGACCACAGGGAGAGAGGAGGAGAAAGCCAGGAGACATGCACTGGGGTGGTTTTCATCTGCTCAACCACAAAAAGGAGGGTGGCCGTGAACCAAAGGGAATCTGATGAACAAAGGTCACAGCCCAAGTCAAAGATCACCCCTGAGTCCAAAGTCTCCCTCACAGTTGCTCTGCACTCGCCTCTGCTGGCCGCTGTGACAATGACCCTCACCTAGTGGGCATGGCATCCTAGTGAGAAAAGTACCATGCAAATGACCTCTACAGCTACAGGGGTGCACTGTATGGTTTAATCAATGACATATTGTGTGAAGGGCTGGGGAGGAGTTTGAGAAAACTTTATACAACAGGAAAAGAATGATGAAAGTGGCATATTTGGCTGAACCCTGATCTTCACCATAAATTTGCTGTTTGAGTTGGGGAAAACAAAAGCACTGAAGTGTTGAGAATCTTGTAGGGTTCAACCCAACACGTGTAAAGGTAAACTTGAGCCTCACCTCCAGGTCCTGAGCTCTGGATTATCCAAAGTAGAATGTGCGGAGTCTTGTCAAATGGAGAATGCTATAGAATTTTCAGCTGTTGTTAATATTACTAGGATGTTGGGCATGTTTTTCTCACTGACTCTGGGGAGGGTTTTAGAAAGAATCGTGGATGTTGATGTCGTCTCTCAAAGCCATCACTGCTGAAAAGAGCCCTTAGAAACCAGAGCCCCGGACAAAGGCAGATAGATAATCATCAGGACCAGTGTCATGAGCACGCGGCCAGTACCATCATGCAAGGCTCTGCTCTCAGAAATTCTGTGCTTAGGGATAGTGGTCCACAGGTGCCATCTGGAAATTCTTAATACTTTTATCATTGAATTGTGTTATGTAAGTGCAGTTCAATGGGACAGTGGAGCATGCACCAGAGGCTTGAAGCTTTGCCCCTTCCCTGACATGGGTCTGCTGCCTGCTACCCAGGAACAGCTGCTGCCCTGGGGACAGGCTCAGGGAGGGATGGGCACAGCAACTGTGCACCGAGACATAGGGTGGGGCCCCGGCACCTGTGAAGATCGGCTGTCATGCTTCAGGTATCCCATGACCAAAGGAGCACAGAATTAAATAGAAAAAAAAAAGAAACGCTAGGTGAAATTGAGGGGAAAATAAGAGAAGAAAGAAAATGGTTCTTCTAGCTTTTTGGGGACAAGAGACTCCCCATTTTCATTTTTCATTGGGCTCTGCAAATTATGTAGCCAGCTTCCAAGCTCAGTCTTTGGGTACCTCATGTAAAAGGGTTCAGGGCAATTCCTCTCACATATTTTGATACATGAGCTCCCAGTGATCTGCTCATGGAGAGAGAAAAGCAGAGCGTGGAGGTCAGAGCCTACATTCAGCATTTGCCTTTGACATATTTATTATGACATATATATCATGTTTCGGATAATGAATAACTACTCATCCTTTTTAGGGACTAGATAGTGTTCCATATAAAGAGAAGACATCTGAAACCACTGCTTGAGATATGACTGAACATTCAGAGTTGGGATTACATCCTTGTAATCCCCTAGATTACCTTTGGTTTATAACTCCATTAACTCAGGAGTCAGGTGAGATTTCTGGAGGTAGGTCTTCTTGTTGCTTGTTTTACATTTTTACACTGAATGTCAACCGTTATAATACAATATTATGCCAGGTATTAGATTATAATCTTCTTTTTAACATGACTATTTTCTCTGCAAGCCTTTCAGCCATAGGTGACAGGGATGGATAACTTTAATACTGGCCATTTTACGTGTGCACACTCACACTGCAGCACGCAGAATATGACATTGTTTTATTTATCCTTTAGCAATGGGTAGGTAACAGTTGAGGTACTCTAATCAGGATACACACACTCCAGAGGTAGTTAGTATTTTAATGAATTTAACCAGAGCCTCCCATTCTAGGGGAGGCTATTCCAAGCCTTCAACTATCCTTAGGGCATTTACTGGTTAGTATGAATGATGTTAGAAATGACTTTTTTACTGGTAAAATGAGCTTTATTCAGTTTTATAGACTGACTAGAAATAATTCTAGAAAAACAATTTCTCTTTCATGTATGGGTTGTGAATCTAGGGTCCTAGTCAGTCAATAACTATTAAGTGGTACCTTAGTCAAAGGGCTCCATCAAATCCTGTGCCCTGGTTCCCTTAGGACATAATTTCTTGTTCTTTTTAGATCACAGTGATAAATGTTTTTTACATCATAACCTAATGCACACACACACAAGCACATTGAAAGGAAGAGTGTCCAGAGAAAAGTGTTTCTTAGACTCACTTTATGTAATGCATTCTATTCTACTATATTTCATTATGTCAATTGCTGGTTGCAATGTAGTTAGCTTATTTCAGAGCACCCTAGTGGGATGCAAACAATTGTTCTAAAAACCTTAGCCTAGAGAGCCAGCAAAATCCTGCCACTAGAATGTTGTTGCATATGTCACAAGCCTGTACTGCAAGGTACTCATTAGTCTGTTGTGGCCAGGAGTGAGGGAGTCATGGAGTTACAGGAGAGATCGGCACATGGGTTTGTGTGAAGGAGTTACGAATGTTTGTGTGTGCACCAGAATGTGGTCTGGGACTTGCCTGCATTGTAACATATAGCCAGGTAGTGAACAGGTAGGAGGGGTCAACCTATATTCTCTCACCTATGTTCAACCACTGGATGTTACCAATAACTGCCAGGAAGAACCTAGTAATGATGGATAACCACATCAGTTTAGGTCAATTTGCAAATATTACTTTTAAAAGGAAAGACAAAAAAAAAAAAAAAGAAAGAAAGAAAGACTATCGGGCATCGCAGTGGGTTGAATGGGGGCACCCCAAAATATAAGTCTGCCTCAAACCTGTGAACGTGAACTTATTTGGAAAAAGAATCTTTGCAAGTGTCATTATGTTAAGAACATGGAGACAAGATCACCACAAATTATCCAGTGGATAATGGATAAATGTGATACCCACATTTATCACCAGCCCTAAATCCAGTGATAATTGTCCTTACAAGAGAAAGACAGAGGGAGATTAGGGACAGAAGAGGGGAGGAGATCAAGATAGAAGTAGAGATTGGAGGCACACAGCCACAAGCCAAGGATTGCCAGGAGCCACCAGGAGCCACCAGGAGCCACCAGGGCCTTGAAGAGTCAAAGAAGGGATTCTATCCTTAGGGCCTTCAGAGGAATGAGGTCCCACTGACACCTTGAGTTTGGGACCTCTGAGCTTCAGAGAATATAAATTTCTATTGTTTTAAGCTATAAACGTGTTAAGGCAACTCTAGGAAACCGATATAGATGTTATATAGACCAAGACCACAGAACTCTCTTTGATAATCTTGCCGATTGTTCAGTCCCAACCAGAATCACCTCACCCTGACCAAAGGAACAAAGATCTGTTAGGCATTTTTTTTTCTTTTTTTGCTAGCTTATGTAGAATCAGCTCTCAGGAAAATACTACATCTTGTTTGATTCAAGAATCATCTTGTCTGATTCTTGTTTGATTTCATTTTTTTTTAATTTTTATTTATTTATGATAGTCACAGAGAGAGAGAGGCAGAGACATAGGCAGAGGGAGAAGCAGGCTCCATGCACCGAGAGCCCGACGTGGGATTCGATCCCGGGTCTCCAGGATCGCGCCCTGGGCCAAAGGCAGGCGCCAAACCACTGCGCCACCCAGGGATCCCTGATTCAAAATATTTCAAAACATCACTCATCACCTCTGATGACATTTATGGCTCAACATTCTTTACAGCAATCGTATAAAATTTATCTCAAAAAATGTGATGGGTATTCTTAACTATACAGAAACAGGGCGAACAAACTTTCTCGAGAAGGAGCAAGCAGATGCATCTGACCGGGGCATTGCTTCTAGGAGATTTTATTTCCTTAAGCAAAGCTGACCACAGTGAGTCATGGTTGAAAGATGGAATTGGTATCCTCATGGCAGTTAGGAAAAAAGAAGCAGCCTATACCCTAAGGTGTAGAATTTCAGAGACAGTCTTATGATGAAACAGCTAACATTCTATTACAAACAGCATGAAGGAGAGAAGGGGGAAACACGAAACACTGGGGAGCTTCTATTTACTTGAGAACATCAGAATGCATCAGAAAATCAGAGACCCCTGATATAGAGCCTCTGAATTTTAAAAAATCTTTTGTCTCCAATAACAGTCCTAGAAAATAAGTATTTAGAAAAAAATTATTCTGAGGAAATTGTTTCACACCCACAAACCACTTACAGAGCAAGCTTCTCTGTTTTCACTTCCAGCACAATGTGACATAGGTGTGTGTTGCAAGGGTAAATGACTGAGGAAACAGAGATCATTGCATTTGTCTTCAACGGTTCCTAGGAGGGGATAAATTGATCATTTCCACTTGGTTGTTTCTACTGAATCATTACGTCAGAAAAGTTGCAAAATATCCTGAATATTGTATATGCAAATTATCTTTGAGAACACCACCATGTATTGCCTCTGGAACCTAATAAAGCAAATGTGGTAGGCCTGCCCAGCAGCATTTTTTATCAGAGCCATCATGAAACATAAACATTATGTTTAGGAAGAATTTACAGGATATGAAAGTCATTAGGATATCATAGTATTATTATCACCTTATTGTTAAGTGCTGTGTATATTTTTAAAGCACTCTTTAAATCTTTTTAACCTTTAGGGGTGCCTGGGTGGCTCAGTGGGTTGAGTGTGGGGCTCTTGGTAAGGGGAGGTCGTGATCTCAGGGTCATGATCTCTGGGTGGTGAGATGAAGCCCCAAACAGGCTCCACCCTGAGCATGGAGCCTGCTTAAGATTTTGTCTCTTCTGCAACCCCTCCCCCCTCTAAAATAAACAAACAAATAACTAAGTCTTTTTTAACCTTTTAAAACAACTTCATTTTTATTAAGGCTAAAATGAACGTGAGCTAACATTATTCCATCTCAGCAATCTTGGTGAAAAATAAACTTTCCCCATTATAGACACTTACTCACTTCCTGGATACAGACTCTTACTGGGCGGGCCTGGGTCACCTGACCCTCTGTGCCTTAATCACAGTGGAGGCTGGGAGGCAGGGGTCCTCCCCAGGTCGGCATGATGGGAGTGGCAAAGCATTGCTTCTCCAAAGCAGAGGTGGTTGTGCTGTTTGCAGAGGGAGTAAATAAAGTGCCAGGCTATTCAGAAAAACAGGTGTTGCAATATACACGTTTAATGCAATCCCTATCAAAATACCATGGACTTTCTTCAGAGAGTTAGAACAAATTATTTTAAGATTTGTGTGGAACCAGAAAAGACCCCGAATAGCCAGGGGAATTTTAAAAAAGAAAACCATATCTGGGGGCATCACAATGCCAGATTTCAGGTTGTACTACAAAGCTGTGGTAATCAAGACAGTGTGGTACTGGCACAAAAACAGACACATAGATCAGTGGAACAGAATAGAGAACCCAGAAGTGGACCCTGAACTTTATGGTCAACTAATATTCGATAAAGGAGGAAAGACTATCCATTGGAAGAAAAAAGTCTCTTCAATAAATGGTGCTGGGAAAATTGGACATCCACATGCAGAAGAATGAAACTAGACCACTCCCTTTCACCATACACAAAGATAAACTCAAAATGGATGAAAGATCTAAATGTGAGACAAGATTCCATCAAAATCCTAGAGAAGAACACAGGCAACACCCTTTTTGAACTCGGCCACAGTAACTTCTTGCAAGATACATCCACGAAGGCAAAAGAAACAAAAGCAAAAATGAACTGTTGGGACTTCATCAAGATAAGAAGCTTTTGCACAGCAAAGGATACAGTCAACAAAACTAAAAGACAACCTACAGAATGGGAGAAGATATTTGCAAATGACATATCAGATAAAGGGCTAGTTTCCAAGATCTATAAAGAACTTATTAAACTCAACACCAAAGAAACAAACAATCCAGTCATGAAATGGGCAAAAGACATGAAGAGAAATCTCACAGAGGAAGACATAGACATGGCAAACATGCATATGAGAAAATGCTCTGCATCACTTGCCATCAGGGAAATACAAATCAAAACCACAATGAGATCCCACCTCACACCAGCGAGAATGGGGAAAATTAACAAGGCAGGAAACAACAAATGTTGGAGAGGATGTGGAGAAAAGGGAACCCTCATACACTGTTGGTGGGAATGTGAACTGGTGCAGCCACTCTGGAAAACTGTGTGGAGGTTCCTCAAAGAGTTAAAAATAGACCTGCCCTACGACCCAGCAATTGCACTGTTGGGGATTTACCCCAAAGATACAGATGCAATGAAACACCGGGACACCTGCACCCCGATGTTTCTAGCAGCAATGTCCACAATAGCCAAACTGTGGAAGGAGCCTCGGTGTCCAACGAAAGATGAGTGGATAAAGAAGATGTGGTTTATGTATACAATGGAATATTCCTCAGCCATTAGAAATGACAAATACCCACCATTTGCTTCAACGTGGATGGAACTGGAGGGTATTATGCTGAGTGAAGTAAGTCAGTCGGAGAAGGACAAACATTATATGTTCTCATTCATTTGGGGAATATAAATAATAGTGAAAGGGAATATAAGGGAAGGGAGAAGAAATGTGTGGGAAATATCAGAAAGGGAGACAGAACGTAAAGACTGCTAACTCTGGGAAACGAACTAGGGGTGGTAGAAGGGGAGGAGGCCGGGGGGTGGGAGTGAATGGGTGACGGGCACTGGGGGTTATTCTGTATGTTAGTAAATTGAACACCAATAAAAAATAAATTAAAAAAAAAAAAAAGAAAAACAGGTGTTCACACATACATTCAGATATATCCACAGATGTGTTTAGACAAACTGACAAAATACTGGAAGCAAGTGTGTATTAGCCCCAGTCTGGCTGTTGGGATTATGGGCATTTATAATGCTTTGCTTACAAATTACAGTTGCCCAGCCTTTACCACTTTGCTTTTTTAGAAACAAAAGTGTGTAAGCTTCACTGACACTGTTCTGTTACTATACATGAAAGTTTGGCAATTTTTTTTTTTTAGATTTTTTTTTTTTAATTTATATATTCATGATAGACACAGAGAGCGGGAGTGAGAGAAAGAGAGGCAGAGACACAGGCAGAAGGAGAAGCAGGCCCCATGCCAGGAGCCTGACGCGGTACTCCAGGATCACGCCCTGGGCCAAAGGCAGGCGCTAAACCACTGAGCCACCCAGGGATCCCAAGTTTTGGCAATTTGAAGCTTTGGTTGAGCCATTGGGGGTAAGAAAAACTCCACGCAGTCAGAGAACTGTGAGTGCTCTGTGATTTTTCCCAGAAGTCTACCAATAGCCAGGGAATGGACTCCTTTAAAAGGTGTGAAAGGTTGACCAGTAAGGGGGAGCAACAGCAGGGGGTGCCATGCAGAGAAGAAATTCTGGACAGGGCTTTCAAATTTGCTCTCTCCTCTTTCCATCTCTTAGCTTACCCTGAACAGGGGCCCATCTCTTCCCTCTTTGGTACTGTCATTTTCCATCCTGGATTACACATCTCTTCTGACTAATTCACCCATTCGAGCTCCATTGGGAAGATTTAAACCTCTTCCTCTGATGAGAAATTCTTTAATTCAAATGATCCTCCTACCATGGGAAAAACACATTATTCAATTACAAACGATTCCAAGAGCTCTCATTTTCTAAGCATTTGTCATATGCATACATGATTTCATTGAATTCAATAAGTTTTGGGTTTACTGTTCCAAATTTCAGAAGACTAATTGAAGTTACGGGCAGGTTATATAACTTGTGCAAAGTCACATTACTTGTGAATGGTTGTCCCAAGGTTTAAATATGAGCCAGATTCTAAGCCTATGATCTTGAAAAGGGAAGGACTAATATTGCTTGTTGGGGAAGGTCATTGAAAGGATATGACCACCTGTTGACCCACGAGCTGGACCCAGCAGTGGGAGGCTCTTCATTTCCTCCCCTGTCCTTGGAATGTGCTCTTTCCTTGGCTTTCTCTCTCCCAGAAGCTGCCCCAAGGATGTAGCCTTAAGAGAGAGATGTGGTGTTGAGACCATTTGGACCGTGTACATGACTGAACACAGTTAAGGCTTCTGTATAAAATTTTAAGATTAGGTGGACAAATGAGATGATCAACTCCTCTCGAGGCTGCCCAAGACAAGCCTTGTATGCAAGTTGTCTTGCTTATTAAACCTGCCACCCTCCCAGGCAGAGTGGTCTGCCTCTCTCATTGATCTCTTCTGACCTCTAAGAATGGGGGCCAGTTTCAGATTCTACCTGGGAAGCTCCCAAGAAGGTTACAAACCACCACTGCCACTAGTTATTCTATCTTCAACTCTTTCTTCAGTAAGTCATGTCCAGAACCATTATCTTATTATCTATAAAGTCAGAGTATTTCTAAATCCTGCCCAACCTATTCTGTGGGCTTTTGAAAACTTCTATGAGATGACGTACAGGAAAGAGCTTTGCACATTGTAAGTCACAGGTACACACATGGTGTTTCTTTTGTAGACTGAGCCTCTAGGAGACTGGAGGAAGGAAGCACATATAGTAAGGTGTGAGGACAAGGAACTTTAGGCATTGCACACCTGGTCGAGGGGCATACAGTAATGAAACATAAATACAAGGTTCCAGGTGTGGGTTGGCAAAAGACTGGGTGAGATACAAGTAAGATAAGGTGATTAACAGTCTTGGGTTGCCCATGACTAGAGGGTTTCCTGGGGTATGGGACTTTCTGTGCTAAAACTCGGCAGGTCCTGAGCAAACCAAGATGAAGTGGTTGCCCTGGTTAAGGTAAAATATGACTGGCCATCTTACTAAGAAGTGACATGTGAACTGGCCATTTGAAAGCAGAGTGGAAAATCATCCCATGGTGGTTGGGCTTTGAGGACATGGCAGCCCTATTGTTCCAAAGATGCCATCTCTCCAGCCTCAGAAGAGCAGAGGCATAGAGTATGTTTTCCATAGCCATATAAGATGAGTGAACCAGCAATTCTTCCCCAAGCTCGTAGCACTCTAGAAGTAGACTCTTCCCTTTCCCCAGGGCTAACAGGCACATGTCCATTCCTGGCCATAACACCCAGCCTCTTCCAGGGAGATAGGGAGAACCCTGGCAGGAGTTAAGAGTCTAAAATTCAGGCATTTCATAGCTTATATGCGGCCTTGCTTTTGAATGGTATCCCTCTAACTTGTTCTTTCCTTAGGAGACTATCTTTCCAGAGTGTTCCTCAGTCTTATGACTATTGAAGTCCCGAGCTCTTGTCTTGTTATGTACAGTCAGGACTGTATGCCCCAGTGGACTTGGCTTCAAAAAGAACTTGGCTTCTGTCCAACCCACCTCATCCTCTCCAAGAGCATTCATGTCGGAAAACCCTGCAACCTTGTGACCCCGATACCTTCTCACTTCTCATTTCTCAGCCAAACTGCCTGGGTTCACCTCCTTACACCACCATTTCCTATCACCTATGTCATTTTAAGCAGGGTACCTTGCATCCATTTTCCTCATTAGTAAAGTGAAGATGATAATTGTGTCACCTAATTTAATAGGCAGTGAAAGGATTAATTAATTTAACACATGGAAATACTCAGAAGTGTCTGGTAGCTAGTAAGTGATCAACAAGTATTACTGTTTTTGTTTTTATCCAACCTATCTGCTTATTGCCCCAGCATGGTATTCTCATCACTTTCTGTAGAAAATGAGGTTTAGGGAAGCCTGGGTGGCTCAGTGGTTGACGTTTACCTTTGGCTCAGAGCGTGACCTTGGAGTCCCGGGATCAAGTCCCATGTCGGGCTCCCTGCATGGAGCCTGCTTCTCCCTCTGCCTGTGTCTCTGCCTCTCTCTCTCTCTCTCTCTCTCTGTGTGTGTGTGTGTCTCTCAGAATAAATAAATAAAATATTTTTTAAAAATTAGAATTTGATGGCCTTTAAGCAAAACATACACTTAATAGGTAGCTGAGGCCCTGCCATTCCCTGTCATCCAGGTACTTCCCACATCCACATTATCTT
This sequence comes from Canis lupus baileyi, assembly GCF_048164855.1. Classification (NCBI taxonomy): domain Eukaryota; kingdom Metazoa; phylum Chordata; class Mammalia; order Carnivora; family Canidae; genus Canis; species Canis lupus. The sequence continues at coordinate 49,962,387 of NC_132839.1, read as the reverse complement.
ACTAGATTGCAGAGACTTCTGATGGTGTACCAGCCAGAGAGAGGCTAGTCTCTCTCTCCTTGGGGATTTGCACCTACCACCACCACTATAACCACCATGCACCTTCCAGAGATGCCATGATCTCTATGTCCAGCTGTAACCTCTGTTTCTATTTTCAACTGCTTACTTTTAGCTCCAAATGTTAGTTTGCTTCCACATCTTAGTCTTCCTTGCTTTCCATTTACCCTAGATTAACCCATTCTATTGAAATCATCTTAAATTAATTCTCTGAAAAAGTACCACTTACATGATCGTCAATCCCACTACAAAATTATTTCTGCACCTGACCTGCCCCATCCATCTCCCTCTGTCTATATCTCTGCCTCTCTCTCTCTCTGTGTCTCTCATGAATAAATAAATAAAATCTTTAAAAAAAAAACAACAAGCTTTAAAGCTTCTGTTCCTTGGTGTAGTAAAAGAAGCCTAAGATTTGGAAGTGTGTGATTATCTCCAACATTATGTAACTCCCATACATTTGATTTCCGAGTCTGCTAAAATGGGCTAAGAATCAACTAAGAAGAGTTCAAAGAGATAATGCATGACAGCTCTGTTCTTTGGGACCCACACATACCTTACCCTTGATCTACAGTATAGTATTGACCCCCCCACCCCTGACTTAATGTTTGAGTGTCTTGAAAGAAAGGGTTGTATCTTTTTCATCTTCTCATTTCCTGGGCTTTCCCGGGTGCTTGGCATAAAAGAAGAATCAATGCACATCTGCTGAAGTGATGGCATCTAGCATGATACCTGGCTTGTTTTTGGTGATCAGTGAATTATAGTTTCATTCCTAAGGTTATAGAGCTAGTTAGTTGCATATGGGAGCTAATCTTGACATTTTTTCCCCTTAAACTAATTATTAGTAAAGTTGCCTTCAAAAGAAGATTACTGAGAAAATGATTTTAAAATGTCTTTAGTTCATGAGCAAAAATAGCACTTACATTACACATCTGAACTACCTTTCTATTTCTGTTTTCCAAATTAAGCCTGCTATAGAGCATGCACTGTATTTCTTTAGTTTTCAGTTCCAGTACATTTTAGATGAGGTGGAAACTTTCAGGACACAATTATCAATATTTCTCGGTGAGAGTCCTGCCTCCTTTGTAATTAAATTGCCCTCTCTTGCTAATTTGTGTGCATCCATATAATATCTCTTTCTTCTAATTAAACACATCACTCATTGACGATGCTTCAAGTCTGAAGCCAAGAAAAGTGAAAAGGGACAGGACATATAAGCATTCAAATTGGACACTTCCCCTGAGTTGAGGCATTTTTCTTCCTTTATATCTTGGCAAGTGGTCATTTTCACGGTGATAGCAGCTGTACTATGGGAACATATTTGATGGGTAGTGTTTTATATTCACACATGTCACCAGTGCAACATGGAAACATTTTTAAAACAAGGGAAGAGGCATGAACAGTCCATTTTTCTCATCACAAGTTTGTAGTCTAGAGCTATTCATCTCAGCTAAAACCAACTTTCTATAGCAACTTCAAATGGGGGCAAATAATGCTTGGTCTATGACTATATATTCCACTGATGTGGAATTAGAAGAAGAAATTGAATCAACTAGGATAGCATTCTGTTTTTGCAACATGAAATGTAAGCTCTTCCCATATAATTTTAGAAATTTAGACACCCAATTCCAAAACAATGAAGTGATAGATCACAGTCACAACGTGAGATGGAATGTGTATGGAAGTGGAAACTTTTTCCAGAAGAACTTGAAATAGCAAACTATGGCATGCCTTGAAATTCTAAATGTTTGTAAATCTAGGAAATTGATTCTCACTGGCATTCCCACACTGTAGTTTATTTTTTCATCTTGACTCTGTTATTCTGTTTTTCATGTAATGAAGACAGATCTCCCAATCCTTGTTTCATTAATGCTGGCCTCTTTAGACTGATTTAGCCAGAATGGTGGTGATAATATGGAGAGTTTAATAGGAGAGGGAAATAGCTAATTACATATGTTATCAAAGCAAGCCAGGGAAGGCCTGGAGAAAAGATACATCTATAAATCTCAGAGTCACATCATAGCATGAAGTGTTGAGTCTACAAGGACAACTTGTGGTTGATGTTAAAGTCTCAGCCAGAAAATCTTCCACGGATAGCTTCCAAATTTTTACCTGCATTGTTTATTTCTGGTCTGTCAAATAAATTGTTATATGACTTCCGAAAAAGATTAACGACACAACTGTTGTACTTCAAATAGAAGGACTATGTAATCACTGAAATAGTTAGAACTCTTCGCAATTACATGATACTGGCCAAGAAAAGAGCTAACCCTAAGCAGACATTCTGTAAGAACTGTGTTATTGGCACCTCAAGTGGCCTCTTCCCTATACGGGGTCTCTCACTCATTCTGTACCTCCCATTACATTTTTCTCTCATATCCTTCATTCACACTCAAGTATAAGTCCACTTACTGGATATTAGGCAGCCTTAAGAATCTACACCAATGACCTCATTTCACCAGAAGAAAAATGAGGCCAGAGTTGATGAGTTTGGAACAGAACATACAACTAGCAAATGCCAGGATTACATTTGTTGACTTTTTTTCTGTAATCAATGTCAACAGTTTTAAGAATTATTATAATTTTCAACATTAGCTAAAATGTAAGAAGTTAGAATAACAGTTAATGGGTCAGCCAGAAATACAGTCATGGCACATTCACGGGGAATTCACACTAACAGAAGGAGGGGCAGGAACCCAGAAACAGTTTGGGTGAGGCTACCACAGGAAAGCAGAAGGGGCAACAGATTTACCTTCTTGTTTTTAGCAGACATGACTCACGTACATCTCCTCTGTTTTCAGCTGCTTCACACTCCTGCAAAAATAAACCAGGGGAGGCCAGTGGTTGCTACAGGTATGGAGGTATGCAAACAGTTGGGTTTGTTAAACAATTTTGAGCACTTTGAGTAGAATAAATTTTCCAGAAAGATCCAGTTGCACTTCCTTTTATCACAGCCTCATGAAATTTATAGCTATCATCTATTCCAAGACTATATTTTTCATTTATTCCTTTATTTCTAAGTTCACCAGGTGGAGGAACCAAGGTGGTGGGGCAAAATAATGCAATAGTGATTCCTATCCTAATGCCAAGGTCATTGGCATCCTCCATAAACTGTTCTCTTTCTGATAGCTGCTTAATGGTTAGTCCCATTTGTGGTGGTTGAAATTTTACCACAAGCTTCACTCCTCAAGCTAAGAGGTCAAAAGGCTTTTGCTGTGATGCAGTGATGAGACAGGAAATAGGTGGTAAGAAGTCACAGAGGGCTCTTGCCCATTCCATTTAGGCAGAGCTGCCCATCTGTAAAGCCCACTTCTGGGGATGGAATATTCAGATGTGGAGTCATGCTGTGGCTTGATCAACCACCAGGTGTGAGACTGCCAGTTCACTTAACCTTTTGGCTCTTTGTTTTCCTCATTTATAAAATAAAAATAGCAATAGATTAAACTGCAATACTTGACGTATAATAAATGTTCAATAAGTTCCAACTATTGTTATTGTATGTGCAAAATGGGAATCATGACACCTCCTGTTATGATTGTGGTCAGTAATGTTACCTACACAACACAGTACCCTTAAGTCTTAGTGGCTTAGCACAGTGTGAGTTAATTTCTCATGTCTGGTCTGAAGGGAGTTGTGGGGGAGGGGCTCAGCACCACATGATCATTCAGGGTTCCAGGCACCTGTCATTATTTGTTTCCATTATCTTCTAGAGCCATATCATCCTCTGAATTCAGCCTACAGATGGGAAAAGGCAGCCAGGAGAAGAGGAAGTGTGGAGAAGGCACACCAGCCTCAACCACACGTCACTTCTGTGGCTGTTCCATTGTCAAAAGCTCATCACATGGCCCCATGTAGATGCAAGGAGTGGGAAAATGTTGTCTAGCTATATGCCGAGGAAGACAAAGAAAGCACAGGTTCTCGAAGGCTCTTGTAGTCTCGGCTGGTCCCTGAGGCAGCCTCCATAAATGTAGCTATTATTTCTATTAAACTCACATCACTGGGTCAAGGCTCTGAGGTTCCTCCAGCACACTTGGCAAGAAGAGGAAAGTCTAAAGTTCCTTTCTAGTTTGTTTCGCTACCAAAAGCCTTCAGAGACCCGAAGGTGGAGGCACGTCTTTGGTTACTCCACACAGTGGCCATCTAGGGACCAGTGACCCAGAAAAACAGTGCTAACTAAGGCCATCCCCAGAGAGGCTGGTGTCTGAGAGAAGGGAACAGAACTAACCAAACAAAGAAAAACTTAATTCTGACATGTTTGTATTAAGGTCTATGAGATTCCTAAATATTGCCAACTATTCTTTTGGTATTATGAAAATATTTTGTCCTGGGTCCCCTGCCTTTTAGCTGCAAAACATTGACAAGTTACTTGAATCCCATCAGTCTCTATTTTCTCCACTATAAAATGAAGCTAATAGTTGTTCTACCTCAAAGGATTGTTTTGAGGATGAAATGAGATGATGAATGGGTGTGTCAGATGCAAGTTACTGCCTTCCTCTTCCTCCTCTTTTTCTTTTTCTTAGTATGATTACTATTCCTATTACCATCTATCATCAAATCTAACAATACTTATCTCTTCAAGTTTCCCTTCAGCCAAGGGAAGCACCATGATATGGGTAGAAAAGCCTGGACTTTGGGCTCTGGGAAGATTGGATTCCATCCTGACTCTAATACTTGCTCACAGAGTGTTGGTCCTTGGGCAACTCATTTGACTTCTCCGTGGGTAATTCTTCATATCTAAAATAAGGTGATGGTTCCTAACAGTAAGAGGTTGCAAAGACTTTGGTAAAACATTCATTGCTGTGCTTGGTATAAAATCAAAGCTCATCTCCTTGTCCTTCATGGGAATTCTCAGAGGCCCCGGAATTTAGCAAATGATAGCACCCTGGAACCTCCAAAGAATTGACATACATTCCAATGACTATTTTTTTTTTAGATTTTACTTATTTGTTTGAGAGAGAGAGAGAAAGATACAACATGAGTGGGAGGGGCAGAGGGAGAAAGAGAATCTCAAGCAGACTCCACATTGAGTGTGAAGCCCAGTGTGATTCCATCCCAGGACCCTGAGATCATGACCTGAGCCAAAACCAAGAGTCATATGCTCAACTGACTGAGCCACCCAGATGCCCCTCAAATTAGTATATTCATTGACATATTCAGTTCCATGATGTTTTCTTTTTTTGCCTTTATTAATAAGTCCAATAATTAAGTGCAATAGGTTTAGGGTCTGGAACATATGAAATGCTTCTAAGTCATTGTTGTTCAAGAATGAACAAATGTAAGGTTAGTGAGTGAATGAAAGAGTGAGTGAAGAAAAATGTAGCTTTGGATACTGGGGAAGTAAATTTAGGCACATGATGGCAAATTTTGAGTTAATGTTAAAATCAAGCAGTTCTATTTTTTCTCTTTACACTTTATCTCCAATCCTTTTCTCAGAAATTAATTGATCTCTCGCAAAGGGACAAATATACTTTTAAAAAATATTTCTTATTGTGGTCAAATATAAAATATGAAATTTTCATGTTAATTGAACAAGTCAGCAGCATTGAGTACATTGACAATGTCGTGCGACCATCACTACTGTTTTCAAAGTTTTTTCAGTATCACAAACAAAAACTCTGGATCCATTAGCAATAACTCCCCATTGCCTCTCCCTCTTCCCAGCCCCTGGTAATAATCTCTCATGTACTTTCTGTTGCTATGATTTTGCCTCTGCTGGATATTTTATTTACTTGTTTAAAATTTTTATTTGTTTATTTGAGAGCAAGAGAAAGAGAAAGTGAGAGAGCACAAGCAGGGGGAGTGACAGAGGGAGAGGGAGAAGCAGACTCCTCAATGAGCAGGGAGCCCAATGCAGGGCTCCATCCCAGGATCAGAGTTCATGACCTAAGCCGAACCTAAGTTCATGACATTTAACCAACTGAGCCATTAAGGCACCCCTCTGCTAGATATTTTATATAAATAGAATAATTTTCTTCATCTGTTCAACTGCTGATGGTCCCTTGGATTGTTTCTACCTTTAGGATTTTGTGAACAATGCTACAATGAACGTGGATGAACAAGTATCTTTGGGAGTCCCCACCTACAATTCTTTTGGGGATATATCTAAGAGTAAGGTTGCTGGATCATATGATCATTCTATGTTTAACTTTTGGAGGAACTGCCAAATTGCTTTCCATTGTGGTTGTGCCATTTTACATTTCCACTAACCATGTAGGAGCATTCTAGTTTCTCCACATCTGCAGCAACCCATTATTCATGGATTATTTTTATTATAGCTATTCTGGTATACAGGAATGAAATGGTACCTTGTAGTTTAGATTTGCATTTCCTTTCTCTTCTTTTTTTTTTTTTTTTTTTTTTTTTTTTGTAAGAGAGATATATAGATAGAGCATGAGCCAGGGGGGTTGAGAGAGGCAGAGGGAAAAGGAGAGAGAGAATCTTAAGCAGACTCCATCTCCAGTGTGAAGCCTGATGCAGGGCTCTATCTCATGATCCTGAGATCATGACCTGAACTGAAACCAAGAGCTGGATGCCTAACCAACTGAGTCTCTGCGCACCCCTTGATTTGCATTTCTCAAATGACTAATGGTGTTGAGCATTTTTTCACATGTGTATTGACTATTTGTGTATCTTCTTTGGGAGAATGTCTATTCAAGTCCCTTGCTCATTTTTGAATTGTTCTTTTCCCCTATGTGTTTTTGAGGACAAATTAATTTCAAATAAACTTTCAGTTCATAGTAATTGGGTCTAAATGAAGTATACCTTTAAACTTACTTAATTTCGTTTACTTGATCTATCAGATTTAGAGAAAGATGTTTAAAAATTTCCCACCTTAATTATAGCTTTGTCTTGTATTTCTCAGAATTTTGCTTTACGTGCTTTGGTGCAAGGTTGTTTGATGCTTCAGGTTTCATCGTGGTTTTGAGATCTTGGTGAAATATACCTTTGATGAATTTAAAATGTTTCTCTTTTCTTTTTGCATCTTGTTTGCTTGAATTTTACATTGCCTAATATTATGTTACCAGCATTTAAGATTTGTTTACATTTGTTTGGAGTATTTTGGCCAACCAACTTTGCATCAAACTTGGCATTAAGTTACTTTAAGTACATTTCCATGAGCAGCTTGTGGTAGTTTTAGTTTTACCTATGCTAAGAGAATTTGCTCTTTAAACTCCGTTTTCTTCATTGGTGTGTTGGGTTATAATTCTTGCTGTCCTTTGTTTTTTTCCTGAGATCTTAGGTTTCATCCTTTTTCTACTTATCAACTTTCTAAATAGTCAAGTTCCCTGTGTTTTCATTTTTCCCTTATTTGTGGCTTTTAAGATTTACCTCCTATTACTTTTCATTCTACCAGTGAGTACCCTTCAGTTTTTACAAACAGAAGATGAGGAATAGATGTGGGGAGTCATGATATCCATTTAGGAACAAATTGGAGATGGTATTATGTCACTGACAGGGATGGCAGGTGCCTGTCACTTTCAAGTTTGAATACTCCAGAGCCCTTCAAAGCCCTCCATAGTGCTCTGTGTTGGCTGTCACAGCACTGTGACCCTGGCTTATAGCTCAATACTCCTTGTCTATCCTTATGGAAGTGGACGCTGTCTCTTGTTCCCTGGGCCTCTCCTCTGCACCTCGCTAGGTCATACCAGAGTCCCAGGAATCTGCATTTCAAACCTGTTCCCTGTATAACACTGACAGAAACACTTTCTAGGGCCAGATACAAGAGGACTGATGTGTCAGCAAGCTGAATTTTAGCAGAGACAACTGGGGGTTAGCCCTGTGGCAATCTTCCCATCTTCCAGGACAGGTACAAGTTTCAGCGAAGGGATTGTATCCTAGCTCTTTGGAGGCTTATCATGCCCTGAGAAGTCTCATGCAGTTGGGCAATTGCTTGAGGTAACTGAGAAAACAGTGAGCTTCTAGGCCTTTCTGAGCCACAGGTAGCACAGCAGTGTCCTGAGAGAGAAAATCTGCCTGTGTATTCTTACTGCTGCTAAGTGCAGCAGCCCATGTTCAGTGAATGCATTTAAACCTCCAGAAAGCATATCTGAGGCCAGAAGTCATGTCGCTTTTCAGTTCATTCTCAACCATCGCTGACACAGAGGAAGCATATTTACGTGCATTAGTTCGAATTCCCTGTCCTTAGTCATCTCAGGTGCTGAAAGGCAGAGCCGGACACCTGGGAGGCCAATTGTGGGAGAGCCTGGGGACCTGTTTCATGAAGCTCTGCATCTTCTGTATTTGTGTGAGAGAGCCTCGCTCCCAGTTACTTAACCACAGTGACAAAGATAATCCGCGGCAAGAATAATTGAAATCAAGATCTCCTGTGGCTTATTTCCTACCCTGAGAGTCCTGCTTACTCCTAAAATGTGCCAGAGGGACCGAGGATATGTAGGTGGATGCAGGAGTGGGTGCCACGGATGGGAGGAAATGGTAAGGTAGGCAGAGGGGTCTTCTGAGCCCAGCTGGTCCTTCCTTAAAGACGTCTCACCTGCTTGGATAAGCTGCCAAAGTCTGTGTTACACCAATAGATTTTGCTTCTGTGCTTGGTTTGAAAGCCTATTGTTCTCTCTGGGCTCTCTTTTAGAATTGTGATTAACATAGTGTGTAGCTTTGAAGTTATTGAAATTGTGGTATTTACATTCAAGACTCCTGTCTGTTTCAATATTAGGTTTGGAGCATGTTGGGTATAATTAGACATCAGTGTGGTGCAGCACTTTTGTGTTTGCTTTCACTTCAAAACCATAGAATCAGCCTCATCTCCTCTTTTAGGGAACTGCATCTGTTACAGGAAATACATGTGTTAGTTACCTCCTTTTTATCCCATTGGTGAGGGGGATTTCTGCTCTAGGGTCTTGGGAATGACCACACACATAACACCTGCCACTGAACAGATGAGATGGGCAGCAGTTTGTTGGTTACATCTGCTTGCAGCCTGGGAAAGCAAGACACCACATGCCAAGCAGGGCCATGCAGGCAGGGGTTGCACTTGGTAGCAGCATGAACAACCAGGGGCCAAGAGGGAGACTTTGTAGAGAAGAGGATGAGGTGTCTCTTGGTTCCTGAAGGGGGATGGGATTGGCTTGTATGAGTGATTCTATGGGATTTTAGTGTACTAAAACCCATACTTAAGAATAAGCAGGCATTGTGCCTGGTTCCTTGGACAAAGACCTGATCCATAGGAAAAGAGTAGGGAGGAGAATTTGTCATTAGATCACTCAAGACCTTCCCGATTTTACCAGATGTCAATATTAACCTTAATCTCAGGCTTGACACCACAGTACAGCACCACCATGCAACTCCAAGGAAGATCATTCTTTTAATCATCTTTAGAACACAGCCCAAGCACTCCTGGGCATCCTGATGATAGGGTATACAGTACAGTTAACGGTGGCATTCTTAGCCGTGGTAAACCTCCTAATCTGTTTAATGTTGCTCTACTACTTAATTTTTTTATTAAGTATAATTAGCATATAACATTGTGTAAGTTTAAGGTATATAACGTGTTGATTTAATGCATTTATATAGAGATTATGATTACCATTGTGGCATTAGCTAGTACCTGCATAATTATAATTTCTTTTTTGTGGTGATTAATAATTAAGATCTAGTCTTTTAGCAACTTTGAAGTGTATTATATAGTAATATAATTTTTTATATTATTATATATATTATATATTATTATATATTATATTATATTATATTATATTATATTATATTATATTATACTGTTGACTATAATCATTATGCTATGCATTAGATCTCCAGAATTTATCTACTAGTTGCAACTTTGTACTCTTAAACATCTCCTCTATTCTCTCCCCCTTACACTGAACCCCACAACCCAGCCCCATGTAACCACCATTCTACTTTCTGAATGACTGGCTTTTTTAGATTCCATGCATAAGTGTTACCATATAGTATCTGTCTTGCTCTTTCTGACTTATCTCACTTACTACAATGTTCTCCAGGTCAATCCGTGTTGTTGCAAATGGCAGGATATCCTTTCTTGTGGCTGAATAATAAATAGTCCATTGTATACATACACCACATTTTCTTTATCCATTCATCCATTGATGAACACTTAGGTTGTTCCCATGTCTTAGCTATTGTGAATAATGCTGCAGTATCTTAAAGCAATTAAGTATTGCTTTATTTCAAAGGAAGAAGGACCAGATAATATCTGTTGCTTTATTTACTTAGAGATGCTCCCAGCATCAGCATGACCTGACAGTTCAGTTAGAAATGCAAATTCATGGGGTTCCTGGTTGGCTCAGTCAGTTAAATGTCTGTTGATTTTGACTCAGTTCACGATCTCAGGGTTGTGAGATGGAGACCTTCGACGGGCTCCATGCTCAGCAGGAAGTCTGGTTGAGATCCTCTTTCTGCCTCTGCCCCTTCCCCCCCTCATATGTGTGTGCTCTCTCTTTGTAAAATAAATAACTAGAAAAAAATCTTTAAAAAAAAAGAAATGCAAATTTGTGGGCTCTACCCTAGAAATACTACCACCTGAATCTTGCGAAAAGGCCTGGGAATGAAGGTTTTAATAAGTTCTTCCAGTGATTCTCCTATTCTAAAAGAGTCATGACAGTTACTCTGAATCTCAGTTAGTGGAAAGGAGAGGGCAATAAGGAGAAAAAATGGTCCATAAAGACCAGGTAGTTCTGCAGTTCCCCCACCTCAGCCACTGGTAGATTGTAAGCCTATTTCTTGAAACTAAACCCTTTACCCGCCCTGGGAAGGATACAGATGAAAGAAAACTGTTAACCTTACAGTTAATATTACAAAGTGGTGGGAAAAGTAGCAAGAGTAATTTTCAGAGAAAACATTTTTCAAAGGAGAAATCAAAACATGTGGGTCAAACTGATGATACCAGAATAGGTGAAGAGAGACACACACTAAGTACAAAAAAATCATGATGCATTTGATTTAAACTGATACATCCATTTAAAATTGTAAAGTTGAGTTTATTAGACCTTCTGCAGTGAGGGAGAATACCACCATCACAGTCTTAGTATCTCAAAATGGGGAAATTAGAAAAGGATGCTAATCAGGCTTTAGGGTCTGGGCTACAGAGTTTTAAGGCAGGTTGAGATGCTGAACACGTTGGGACTGGGCACAGTTCATGGCATAAGAGCCTTGGATGGGTAGGCACAGAATGGCAACCTGAAATAGACCTGATGAGCAAGTTGTAAGTCTTGATAAGTAATAAAAACTAAATTAAGAAACTCATTTACTAAAATGCGTCATGTTTTAGATCACCTCATTTGATTAAAAAAAATTCTTCCAATTTTCAAACATTTCTGAAATACCATGATCAGCATCAAAGAAAGCATGACTGCCATGCTAAAATATATTTTAATTAAACATCAGCCTCATCTTCAAAATTATGTGGCTTATCTACCCTGGATATATGTAAAAATATTTATAAATTTTGTCAACTCCAGCTTCTTTCTGATTGAGAGAATATCCCTGCTTCTCTGGAAGCAATTATGGACTATTTTCACTGCAACCAATTCAAGAGGACTTCTGTTCCATCGGTTTCTTAATTTAGAGCAATATTTTTTCATGATGCTGTCTTCCACCAAAACTTGTATTTGTATTACCATCCACCAAACAAACAACTTTTTCTTTAATGTTGAGTTTTTGTAATTGAATTTATAATTCATTTGCAATAATTTTAGAGGGTTTCACTTTTGTGATTGGATGAGCTTCAAAAAGCATGTGTTAGAATTTCATAAACTAGGTGAAAAAAATGCACCATTTATGGAATCAACCTCATTTTCTACTTGAAGCATCTCATGCTTGCAAAGCTCTTGTTCTTCTAATTGTACTGGCACATTAACAGCTGTTGCTTTACTTTTTTATAGGCATAAGAAAACTTGGAATAAGAGCAAGAAAATTATTTTAGAAGTGTCTAAGTGATCTAAATTTTATTACTTTCATTTGATCTAAATGACAACTCATGTTTCAGAGTGTTATGTAAATATATTTTCTGCAGAACTGCAGAATTTGTCTCAATCTTCTTTAATTAACTCTGAAATAATAGGATATATACGTCTCTGACCCCTATACATGCTGATTTTTCATCTTTGACCCCAGCTCCTGAAATAACACTCATAAAACACTTGTAATTTCTTGAGTGATAGGAGTATCCTTTGTTCTAATGAGGCGACTCTTGGTGGGGTTCCTGGATAGGCGCTGGTCACCAGAAAGACCAAGCCATGATATGAATCTTGGAATTTCTTGGGCTCACTCCTCATTCTTCAGAGGGGAGATGGGCTGGAAAATGAATTAATAATCAATCATGATCACATGGTTAAGACTCTATAAAAATCCCCAAAGTATGAGGTTTGGAGAGTCTTGGGTCAAACCCATCTAAACGCCAAGAGAGTGGCACAGTCTAACTCCAAGAGGACAGAAGCTCCTGCACACAGAACCCTTCTGGACCAGACTTCATCTGGCTGTTCATCTCTTGTCCATTATCATATCCTTTATAATAAACTGATAAAGGTAAGTGAGTGTTTCCCTGAGTTCTGTGAGCCATTTTAGCAAATTAACTCAAGGAGGATGTCCTGAGAACTCTGATTTGTAGCTGATGGATCAGAAGGACCAGTGACAAACTGGGCTTGTGATTGTGTCTGAAGTGGGTGACCTCTTGTGGGACTGAGCCCTTGACTTGTGAGATCTCCAGGTAAATGGTATTGGAACTGAATAGAATTATAGGAAACTGAAGTGGTGTTGGAGAATCAGTCAGTTTGGGGGAAACCCACACATCTGGTATGAGAGATGTTATGAGTGTGAATAAAGGAAAATAGGAGTTTTTCCTAAACAATGACTGATAACTTTTGACACAGATGTGGGTGCTTCTTCAGCAGACCCATATCTTCTGATTCTCATTGTAAGCTTATTGCTGCCTAAGGGGCTTAGTTTTTTTTTTAAAGAATTACCAAAAATTGAAATGAATGAATGTCTATAGTTTGAATACTGTACAATAAATAGCAAAGTTATTAAGTGAGAACACTCTTGCTGTACACTATAGATTTTACAGTGGGACTGCTCCATCTCTACTTCTGCACATTTGACACACACTTAACCTACAACCTCCCACATTTGCCACTGGCCTGGCCAATGTCAGCTCAGAGACATTATGCAACTTGCAGATTATGGCTCAGACCATGGGGCTGGCTGGGGGGCAGTAGCACAAAATCTTCATCTTATCTCCTCCTAAGACCAACAGGTTAGCTGTTCCCAAACATTCATGTCCAAGTACAGTTCATTTTATCATCAGGTAACTTGCTTACTGTCATTTGAGAGAGTAACGTTAGGTTTGTTATATCCAGAAAATCTTGGGGATATCATATAGGTTTAGCCATTTGCACATGCATCTTACATGTTGCTAGAGGTCCTGAGAAAAGCTGGAACTGCGAAGCAAAACATCTATCAAACCCAACTTGCCTTATTTTGATATAACTGTTGGTCATGAGACTTAATTAGAAAATGGAGCAGCTGGGCCAATGCACAGGTTGACAAGACTTGATGACAACAGAGATAAACTGATACTGAACTGGGCAAACCAAGTCATATGATCATCCTACCTCCACCTTTACCTATATCTGTTTTCTCTCTTACAGAGGTTTCTCTGCCTCTTAAGACTCAGATAAGATGGGCTCATCCTCTTTTTTTTCATATTTAGGAGTTTTTATTTCTTTATGTATATTTCTAGAAATCACATATATACATATAACATGCATATATATCTACATACACATACATACACTCTGTATAAAAATTTAAAATATATAGATAAACAAGAAGGAGAAGAAAAAAACACATGAATCAACACTGCCTCCTAGAAATGATCACTTTTTTTTCTTTTTAAAATTCTGTTAACATATAGTGCAGTATTGGTTTCTGGGCTCATCCTCTTGCCTTGTAAATGCCCAGTACCCTTTCCAAAATGTCTGTGGCCACCAGGGCCCTGCTTTCTCATGGTTAGCTCTGGCCATAACTTTCTGATTCTTCTAAATTATTGTTCATACCCCTGTTTTATATTGTAATTTACATTTTGGCATCGAAGGAAATTCAACTCCTTTCTTGATTTCTACAGAACAATAACTTGTGTGGCAGATGTTATTGGATGTTGGATGACAAATTTGGATGTTGAAAGAGGAGCAAAAAACTCATGTCCTGAGTGATTTAAAATTGAATATATCTTTGTTTCTCAAATTCCGTGGGTTCCTCATTCATGCTTTCGTCAAGTCTTTCCCTGCTATCACCTCCTTCACAGGACTCCCCTTCTTCCATCCAATTTACACCATTTTTGTTATGTGGTATAATTATCACTTACTAGATTTGTACTCAAACTCAGTTCCAGGAGTGCCTGTGAGTTGAGACAAATCTTGAAATTAGGACTCATAAGGAAGTACCAAATTAAATACTGTTTTCTTTCTTAATCTATGTGTGGTTGGTGAGTTTAATCTTGTTCTTCCATATATTCTTCTATACATTCATTTATGTACATATATATGTTTATATACATATAAATATATGTGTATATGTCTTTATATATTTCCTCTAAAACATCTCCTTAGCCTGTGGGTTTGGATAAGATCCCATTAATATTAACAGCCAAATTTCATTTATTCACAATATCCACATCTTTGTAGGACTTCAGGCTCACAGTCATTGCAATTATAATGGTTCCCTGAGGTCTTATCACACAGAGAAATCTGTTTTATTGGGTGCAGCTCTGATTCTATCAGAGATCCTCCATCTCCTTTGAGCTCCATTGACGGTCAGCAGGTTTTCTGGCCATTATAGTCCCTTCTGGTGCATGGCCACAGTTCAAGTTCATCACCAAAACAGTGGCAAGGGGCCCAGCACAGCAGTGACATGTTCTTCCTAAAGGTGGGGCAAGAGGTCGTCTCCCCAACTTCATGTGATAGCTCTTCATCCAGAGACCTAAGCAGTAAGACTCACGGCTCACCCATCTTTCTCTTGACCCTGTTCACAGGCATCTGTCCAACAAATTTCTCTTGGCAGTCTTCTTCCCTTACCCCCATTCCAATGTAAATCAACTGCCATAGACTGTGTGCTTTATATTGTGTACATACACACAGATATATATACACGTCAGTTTAGGTTCATGTGAGAAACTGGCTCTGATTTTTGTTGTTTTTTTCCTAGAGTCTTAGAACCACTTGTATAACAAATGTAACTTTTTTCTTTTTTCTTGTCTTTTCTGTTGCTGCTGTGATGGTGGTTGTAGGGGAGGGTGGGGAGGAAGAACTACCATATTATAAACATATTTCCTCCTAGGATATACTTCAATTTCAGAAACTTCCAAATGTGAAAAATGTGAAATGTGAAAAAAATCAGCCTTAAAATTGAAGAAAGAGATATTACTTAGTGGGTTTGGAGAGGGGAAATATTTTGGAATTTTGCCTTTGATTTTCCCTTATTCAAAAAAACTAACTTATGCCTCGTTGTAAACTTATTATATACTCAATGTGTATCTATGAGAAATAGAATTTTAGAGCTAGGGGAGGCTAGCTAGGGGTGCCTAGGTGTTTCAGTCGGTTAATTGTCTGCCTTCCGCTAAGTTTATGGAGCCCTACTGTATGGGACTCCTCTCCTCCCTCTCCCTCTGCCACTCTCTGCTGCTTGTGCACTTTATCTCTGTGTCAAATAAATAAATAAATAAATAAATAAATAAATAAATAAATAAATAAAATCTTTTTTAAAAAAAGGAATTTTAGAGCTAGAAATGGCGAATTTCCTTAATAATATATTGAGGTCCGAAGATGTTAGTTATGTTGCAAAGAAAGTGAGCTGATATGATGCAATAGGCAATGTGCTGGTTTTCTGCCTTCCTGTTCATTACATTTTGTCCAAAGGAAGATAAGGTGCATTTAAAGTAATCATTTTATCATGAAAAGTTTCTTTATAATCAGTTTTGCTCTTTTGTTGACCAAAAGAACTGAAACATCCACTTTATTCTTTGGAAGGTTAACCATTTGTACTTTAGTAAGAGAAGATAGGGAATATTTTTGTCTTACTAATGTAGAAGGACTGCTGTAACCAAAAGCAATATTATAATATTCAATGTGTCTTACTGACAATGTGAAGTTTTTTTAATTAAATAAGCACAAAAACATCCAGATACAATTTACATAATAAAATAAATGTGAAATTATATTAAAATAAGAGACTTGTTTCAGCCGAATTTATATGAGAAATTAAAAATATTGTGTTCTACAACCATCTTGGGGCTTATCTTTCCCTTTCACCATCCTGATGGCTTGGAACAGAAATACAACCATCATAAGAGAATTCACCATAAAATTACTCATAGGAGTAGGAAAGCTCTGTAATGTAGATGGATACAATAAAGATTAGTAATTTTTCTTTCTCTCATTAATAACCAGTTATAAAAATAATAGAGGGGCGCCTGGGTGGCTCAGTCCATTGAGAGTCCAACTCTTGATCTTAGCTCAGGTTTTGATCTCTGGGTCATGAGTTTAAGCCCCGCATTGGGCTTTACAAGGGGTTGGAACCTACTTAAAAAAAAAAAAGAAAAAAAATAGTATTAAAAAGATCTGATTAATAATATCAATAGAAAAATAAATAATAGAATGAATGTTATACAAAACGGAGTTTATTTGGCTGTAAAAAGCAGAGTCTTTAAGGTTGCTTGTTTAAAACAAAAAAAACAAAACTGTTTCAAGATAGGCAGCAAAGGGCTAACTAAAGTGGTAGGTCCAAAGGCACCCAGGTACCATTTCCCTTTCTATTCCACCATCCTTGCCTGCAGTTTCTAACTCCACAGTGGTAATATGATCCAGGATAACTGCTCCAGTTTTTCTCATCACATCACATTTGCATTAATCAGTTCCCAATTGCCGAGAACTGAATCCACTTTAGCTACTGCACACACAGATGACTACATTCCAGCATACTAAAAGGCTTATAGAATTAGGAGCAAGGCTGAAAATACAGCCTTTAGGTTAAGATTTCAGGAATAACTCCCAAAGTCACACGAAAAAAAACAGCAACCAAGAGCCCTCCTGTCCCTTCTGCAATCAAGAAGCTGCTTGCCTGGATGGAAAGCTGCCACTTCACTTGCTGGATCCAGAACCACTCAGCTAGTGCAGAAGAAGAGCCACGCAGTCCCTGGAAGTCACATAATCACAAAGCTGCAATGATTGGAAAGTTTGAATCACTGTTGGTGTTTTCAAAACCAAAGAGTTTCTGCTGCAGTCTGTACCCATGAATTGAGTGCCTGAAAATGGGGTCCTCAGCTAATGCTTCCCGAGCATAACTGGATCCTATGCCACGAGGCTTGCCAGCAAAGACAGTAGAAGCAGCACTTTTGCATTCTGCTTACTTCTGTCCTCCAGATCTTTCATGCATACCTCAGATGGGTTGAACATTTAGTATGTCCAGAACCATCTTGCAAGGAAATCTGGAGAAAGTCATTTTTAGCTCTGCCAGTCTTTGAAATGTAGGAAGATACATTTGAAGGGAGCTGCAATAGACAATAAGCCAATCTGCCGTTTTGCTAAAACATTCCAGGCGAAAGGAAGAAGAGTGAGGGTAAAAGGACAGCTTTTCTCACTAGATCAGCTGCCTTTACAAAACTTTTCCCAAGGTCTCACCCAATGATTTCCATTTGCCATTTATTACCCACTCCTAGCTGCAAGGGAGACTGGAAAAGCAGTATTTTAGCTATGCCTATCTCTCCCTGTAATAAAACCAGAGTTTTATTAATAAGAAAGAAGTAAATGAGAAGATCCTGGATATTTGGCAAGTAATTAACAGCTTCAGCTGCAGTCTACCCTTTTTATTTCTCAGCATTAATACTCATCCTTCTTTTCTTACACAGAACACATTACTTCTTTCCAAAGGAGACATCCCAAGGTTTCATCCAGGTGATGCATCTTGCTCAAGGGCCGGAGAGGATTGTGGCCCTCTATATCAGGTCTTAGTGTGGTTTCTTATGATACAGTCATGTATAAAAATAGAAAAAAATTATTTGCTGCCAATTATATGGAAAACCATAGGATCGTGATGACTGAGCTCTCTTTCAGAGAGGGATAATGGGAGGATGCCTCTGTCACTATTTCATAGCAATTATGAGATCCTGCTGGGCAGGATTAGCAAGGCCTCCTGCCCTGGAAGAGCAGTTAGCTTATCTGGAAGTTCTATGCTCCAGGAGGCTCCTTCCCCACTGGTTCCATTTTGAGTTTGTCTCTTTCATAGGACTCTATTAAATAAAGTGAGTAGCTGACACATGCCAACAGCTACATTTTTCCTATTTTTTTCTCCTGATGTGACAGTTTTACACATTCTGACTTCCACAGTACAACAGGTAACAGTTTGATCATGTGTTTACCATTGCATCACAAAGGTCAATAGCTTTCCAGATAACAGGTAGATTCTCACTGCCCATGTATAGCTGCCTTCACAAGACAAATGTAACTGCAAGTGTTTATAAGAATATACACCTAGATGTAGAGAGTCTATGAAGTTTTATCATGAAATTAAAAGGTTTAAGTAAACAGAATACAAATAATTGCTTAGGAGGGAGAACAAAAATTTTTAACATCAATTTTCCCTGAAATATAGATTTAACATAATTTAACCCCCAGTGCTAACATTCCTGCATGATTCTCTGAAACTTAGCAGGTGCTTCTAAAGCTCATCTAGAAGAAAAATATATGAGAACAAACCAGAAGATGTTTGAAACAAAGAGGATAGCTGACCACATGGAAACTTGTAGATGAATGCTTGTCACATTATTATTCATAACAGCCAGAAGGTAGAAACAACTCAAATGTCACCGACAGGTGAATGAAAAAACAAAATGTGGCACATTCATACAATGGAATATTATCCAATCACAAAAACAAAGGAGTTTCTGATATGTCTACAATTTAAATGAACCTCACAAGCATCATGAGGAGTGAAATAAGTCAGAAACGAAGATCACATACTGTATGATCCCTTTTTTATGATATTCAGGATAGACAAATCCACAGAGACAGAAAACAGATTAGGATTGGGTGAAGGGAAAAATGACATGTATTACCTTAGGGGTATAGGATGTTTTTATAGGATGACTTTTAAAAAGTTGACACTAAAAAGAGATGGCAGTTGCCTACAGTGTGAATGCACTAAATACCACTGAA